>NC_080791.1:75467385-75769677 GCF_028018385.1 Neofelis nebulosa
CCTACTCCCAGAGTTTCTGAATCAGGACTTCTGGGGTGGAGCTGGAGTATTTGCATTTTTAACAAGCTTCTTGGGTGATGCTGATGCTGCTTGCCTGGTGACCACACTTTGCCAACGCTGTCTTCAAGCCAAGTACAAAATGTCTCTTTTGGGCTCTGCCTGTGCAAACATGCATTTAAACATAAATGAGTTTGCGGAGTTGTTTAAAATTTAAAAAATTAAGAGGATCTCTATAGGGTTTATTGAAATGTAAATATTTTGAATGAGCCAGTCAGTTGGCTTTTTTTGGAAAGGTTAAGCTGCTGTAGACATCCACTTGTCTGAGCACTGTAGTAAGCTCTGCATGGATAAGATCTGAATCGTGCACGTGGCTGTGGTCTTGGAGCCTGCAAGTGCATTCTCTACTACCTCTTCTAGCTCACTTAACCCGTGTGACCCTTGGTTTCCTCTATTGCAAAATTGAAGCAATAATCCTTTAGCGCATTGTACTCTACTGCCAATGTCCAAGTAGACATTAACTTCTTTGAGGGCACTGTTGCATCTGTCCACCTGTCCCCATCACCTGGCACTGGTAGATGCTTTGTGAATATTTACTTAAGAATTCTCAGCACAGCCTTAGGACTGAGGCACTATGAGTGGCAAACATGGTGCTCGGTAAGGTTGAAGAACTTAGCAAATATGAGGGTAAGTGAAGGAAGAATAGCTACACATCTTTTTGAGCTGAGAGGGAAATCGGATGGTAATTTATAACCATGTAGACTGTGGTTTATATAACAGCCATCTGGGCCTCATGCTTGGATCCACCTCCCTGCATATGTCTTTGTGGAGTTCTTCTCTTTCAGCATCATGTCAAAAGAGTGTTTTTGTATGTGTTTGTTTTTTGTTTTTAAATTTTTCCGTGAAGCAGAGCTTAGCAAAGAATTCCTGTTTGCATTCTGTTAAAGCACAGTTAGCCTATGACATTTGCATATTGGGAGCCGGTCAGTAGGTGTGCTCACTTCAGCAAAGGGAGGTGGATGGATGCCAATCTGAGGTCAGGCCCCAGAAGACCTTTTATTTATTTTTTAAATGTTTGTTTATTTTGAGAGAGAAAGCACAAACAGAGGTGGGGCAGAGACAATCCCAAGCAGGCTCCATGCTCAGCCCAACACAGGGCTTAAATCCACAAACCGTGAGATCGTGATCTAAACCAAAATCAAGAGATGCACGCTTAACCGAGTCACCCAGTGCCCCGAGAAGGCCTTTTGCAACAAAAATAAAAACCAAATAGATGCTATTAGTTGAAAATCCATCTACTTCATAAAAATTGATCTTCTAGCTTTTTCTTTTTCTTTTTTTCTTGTTTTTAAAGAAAAGGTAAGATGATCTGCCAGTGCTGGGTTGGCACTCCCTAGGCCCAAGTTGGCTAAAACTGGGTAGCAGCTGCCCCTTTTAGATGGTTATGGGCTGCATTTGTCCTACTCCCCACCATTCTCTATTGTCATAAAACCAGCTTTTGTTATTTGTTACCTGTTTGCCCCCTGCACACATTTGAGGTTTGTGACCCCCAAATTGTCCTGTTCTTACAAGTATCATGAACTTGCTCAGGGATCCTAAGCACTGGCATATGGTGGTTTGAAAGAGCCCTGTTGGGAGAGCATTTGTACTTCAAAATGATGCTCATAAATGCTTATATTGTATTAATTTCTGCTCCTAAAGATTTCCATCAGTATAAAAACATAAATGTCTCCTGCAAAACATGTAGAAAAGAATATGGGAAAAGTCAGCTCCTTCCTCTGTGAAGTGTCCTTCGTCCTTTTGATGTGAAGATGAGATTTCATTCAAAGGGATTGATTGCCTGCCTGGTCTCCTGGTCAGCTGGAGTCCCAGGGTAGGGAAGGTGACTGGAGTGGTCAAGAGCGATAGTAAAGCTCCTGCCATTTGGTTGTTAATATTCCGTGTTTGTAGAGGGCCTCTTAGATCCCTTTCCATTAAGTGTTCAAATTCTAACTCTGCTGTTTAATGCCCGCAGTTTTAGGAAGGCACTTAAGCCCCTTGTGCCTCCATTTCCCCATCTGGAAAATGGCAATAGTAGCTACCTCATCTAGTGGTGAAAATGAACTGAAATAATAATGTATGGAAAAGAATTTATCCCAGTGTTTTGTGTTTTCTGAGTGTAAATATTAGTTTTTTTGGCTTTCAAGAAAGGGATAATTATCCCCATTTTTCTGAAAAGAAAACTGGGACTCAGGGAAATCAAGGACCTTGCCCCAAAATAGCCAAGGAGCTGAGAAATCCAGACTTCCCCTCTGGTCCCATGACATCCCTAATTCCTCTCTCGGAAGGTAAAACTTCCTCTTAGTAATGGCTCCAGATACCGTGTAGATGACATTTGGACAGGAGCTTTTCCTATGGAGGGGATGGGGGCAGGTGACAAAATCCCCTCATTCTCACACTTTGCCCTGAAGGAGCAAGAAGATAGAGAACATACGATCAGGATTCTCTTCACTATTGTGAAGGATAACTAGTTACCTTTTCTGCGAGGTTTTGAGGGGAAACCAACTCGGAATTAAAGCCTTTCCTGGGGCCTATTCTGGTTCTCTGTGGGAATCCTACAGAGGAAGCCCTAACTAAAACAGAAGGCCTTTTAAGGGTTAGCCTGAGGATAGGGCATTTCTTTTGACTTGATTTTTCCCCCGCTCTGTCTTGTGAGACCTCTTTCAGAGAGACTTGCAGAGATTTCATTCTGAGTTTAAGATGTACTGATAGTTTATTTACGAATACCTCTCAAGCGCTCCGTTTTTTTTTTTAATTTTTTTTTTTCAATGTTTTTTATTTATTTTGGAGACAGAGAGAGACAGAGCATGAACGGGGGAGGGGCAGAGAGAGAGGGAGACACAGAATCGGAAACAGGCTCCAGGCTCCGAGCCATCAACCCAGAGCCTGACGCGGGGCTCGAACTCACGGACCGCGAGATCGTGACCTGGCTGAAGTCGGACGCTTAACCGACTGCGCCACCCAGGCGCCCCTCAAGCGCTCCGTTTTTATGGCAACCCAACAGCTTAAGTTTTACCTTTAGGAGGAGGCTATCTTCCTAATAATATAGGTAAAATTATATTTTATTAAGTGGCCAATATTTAACCATTTTTACCTCCAAAAAATTGCAATCTTGCTCGACTGAATACTTACAAGAACAGAAATAGTAACAGAGATTAGCATTATATGACACGTTAAAAATTGTCACTATTTCTTCCCAGGTGCATTAGATATCTTATAGCCTTGGAAAGCTCAAGGATATCCTGAAATAGAGACCTTCCTGGTCTAGCTTGTTCTCCTCTTCCAGTGGAATTCGTGCCTCCGACATGCTGCCTGTGGCAGGAAACAGAGTTGAGGATTATTTTCATTATTAATAATGTTCTTAATTACTTTTGATATCCTGTGTTTTCTGATGGGTTGTCATGTAGCTCTTTGCTCAGATCCGTCACATCTAGTTTCTTGGTATATTTTGCATACTACTTGCAAAATCTCCCAAGTTCTATATTAATCATCACCAGTGGTCTAGAATTCAGGCTCTGCTCCATAGCCATACCTGCTAACAGCTCTTTGAACTTAAAAAAAAAAAAAAAAAAAAAAAAAAAAAAGATTAACGTCCTGTATATGAACGGTGCTAATAGTGTGCCTGGCATATAATAATGACCCACTAATTGCTAGTAGCATCTGGAATTGGAGTGGAAAGGGAAGGGCAATTTTTGAATTCCATCTCCTGCAGAAATGAACACTGCAGGGTGATATGTACAGGCACAGGATGACAGCAGGTGCCTTCATGCCAGCCGTCACCAGTGAGAGGGCAGAGTCTTACAGGATTGAGTATTGAGGCATTCTGCTTGGCTTTGCTTTCCGGGTTAGTGATGCTGCCAGGGTGTCTTGCACTCGTGTGCTGGTTATCCTTGGAATTGCAGGGTTGACGTCCACAGACGGACCGTTCATGGGCAGCCTGGAAGGACCATAGCTGCAGATGATGGTAAATTGGCTGAAGCACAAAACTGCATTCAGAGGCTGCTATGAGGGAGCTGGCCACCAAACCGGGGAGCAAGTTTAACTCTTGGCCTTCATCTGCAAATGATTCCCGTTACCCTGTTCCTTTCTATGTATTTGCTCTGTGGGTAAAATGATCTGTTCTAGTGGTATTGCCGAAGTGGAGGGTTTGCTGCCCTTGTGGAGTATATCAGAGATCTGCTGTTTTGTTTTCTATTGCATTTATACTCTGTCTCTTGAAGACCTTGTGGTGGTTTATGGGTTTCAGGATGTAAATATGACAAAGCTACAGAAAGAACCAGGCTAAAAAGAGCACAGTGAGTCAGTGTCAGGCTTTTGAGTTGGTGAGCTGATAAGTGTAAGCTAACCCTTACCTCGTTGGCGACCTCTGTTGAGTAGGGAGTCTGCTCTTGTGTGCGCTGTGTTTGCTGCGTGAGGAAGGACCACGCTGGCTTGTCACTTCTGTTTCCCCTTCCTCTAGAGCAGAGGCTGCAAGAGAGTAAATAGTTGTTATTCATCAAGGAATGAATGAGGCGACCAAGTTTTAGTTAGCTCCTGGGTGGAATTCTCTAGCAAGTATCCACAGTACCACTCTTCTCTGTTGGTTCAAGAGGCAGCCACGCATTTGGGGTCCAGAAAGCACGATGTTCTTGTTTAGGTTGGCGTCTGGGTTTGTCCCCTTCTCTGTAGGAAAAGCCAGGGTTTTCTGTGAAAAGTACTTGCTCCTTCTTAACGGAACTATTGGTCTGCTGTCTTAGGGTTTTTTATGTCACTTAGTAAAGGATAAAGGAGACTTTGACCAGAAATCTTTCGGGATAGGAAGTGCTAATTCTAACAGGGTCAAAATGGATTCTAGCTACAAGGAACCCACTCGTAGAGAGGCCATACTAACATCATGCACTTTAGCGAGCTTCAGAGCATCTCACAACTCCAGAGTGATCCCTTACTTTTAGGAGATGGCCAGTGATATATGATATTCTGCTGTTATGGAAGGGTTTGAAGAAAGAGTCTTTTGAAGCTCTGGCTATATGAACTTCCAGACCCTTGGTCGAGGTCAGCCTATCTATGCCTCAGCATCTCTGTTGAGATAGTTACCCACCTTCCCATGTTCTCGAGGAGGAATTTGAAGCTTGAAGCAGTTAGTAATTTTGCTAGGGTCTTGTGGGTAGTCTGAGAGAGAGCCAGAATCCAGCGGGGAGAAGCCCAAAGTCTGTATTCTTCCAACAGATTATGGTCCTCTAATAATTGTGATGGGATACAGGTACCCGTGGGAGACATAACCCATGGGAAGACGGCAGCAATCCCTCTGCCCTGTTGTGAATTAGTTTACCACTGTCTTTTTAAGAGTGGGCTTGCTGAGACCTAGGCCCGACATCAGGTGATAGAGAGGACCCAGAGTCTCCGTCTGGGCTTGAGGGGAAAGTCAGGAGCAAACGGAAGGCAGCCCAGGTAATAAATAAGCTTGTCGAACTCTCTGCTTTGCCAGGGGCCAGCTCTACACATAGCCATGGGCATGTCATAGTCTTAGAAGTATAGTACAGGGATGTCCTGTCAAAAATGACAACACTGTAACAAAAACTGCTAGTTATGGGGCACTTAGGAAGCACCACGTATATATCCTCCACCACCCTGTGCAATGGGTGTTATAATGCTCATTCCACAGATCAGGCCATGGAGGTAACTTAGTGGAGATCAGGGGCAGAATCAGGATTTGAGGCCAGGTTTGTCTGACTCGAAAACCTGGGATACATCCCTGAATGCCACTCCTTAGCCCTAGTCACTTCCCTCTAGCATTTGGGTCCAGCTCCTAACTTGGAGGAGCTTAGGCTCCTCCCTTTGGGGAGTATTAGGAAGTTAGGCCACATTCCTCTGAAACCGGATCAGGGAAAATGGTGTTGGCAATGGCGTGCTAGATAAACGCACCCAGGGGCATCTGTGCGCCTTTCTGACCATGCCGATGCCCAGAGGACTTTTCCTCCTCATCCCTACAGAGCTCAGGTGTAACCTTTTTTTATGGGAGCCTCCAGAGTAAGGACTGCTTTCTAGAATTTGAGCTATACCTCCCTTTCCAGATTTCTCTTTGTCTCGAGGGAAAAATGGAGAAGTCAGAGTGTAATAGGAAAATGAAATAGTCTAAGCATTTGGAAGCAAAGTGGAAAAAGATAATCACTGGAGGAATTTGAGATTCTTGTTTTCGATTGTTGTTTCTCCTTGAAAGGATTTTTTGTATCCATATGGACTTAGCCATGTGCCTTAACAGCAGAGAGACTCCTATAAAGTTTTTTTTTTTTTTTAAGGAATTCTTGACAACATCTCAGCTGAAGTTATAAATATCATATACGATAAGGTGGATAACATTGCCAAATTAAAGGAAGGAGCTGGGCAAAGCACTAGCAAGAACAGACCTAGGAACCGAAGCCCCATCCAGCCCCCAAGTCCCACATGCTTCAGCTGTTTGAAAGGCACCAAGAAAGCGAGAGCTGGTATGAATGGCCAAAGCTGGGACACAGGACGTGGAGCCCCTTGTGCTACTGTGCTAGGATGGCTTCTTGCATTAGCTAAGCTAGCCGTAGCCTGTGGCACTCACAAGGGGAGATGCTCTTGAATATCTCTGCACCTGAGATAATTCGAAGTACCACCATACATGCCCCCCATTTCTGGGGTCTCCTAAAATGAAAACTGTAATGTCTAGGCCCCACCAGCTCTGTCTCACGGGATTGTGTCTCCAGGACCACATTGTGGCCCACGAGCCTCGTGATCATGGGATGATGCTGGGCTCCAACACTGATGGAGGTGTCCAAAAAAAAAAAAAAAAAAAAGTTCAGCTGGACAGATCCTGCATCAGGCCACGGCCTAGGAACACAGAGGCAAGAGACATCACAGATGAGATGGGCATTTAGGAGAGTGTTTCCCCAAAGTTCATTTTGCTTTTTGATTTGGTTTCACAGTTGGATTTCTTTTTTTTTTTTCTTCCTCTTTTCTATTTTTATTTTTGGAAAGGGGCAGAGGAGGGAGTGTCAGAAAGGCATGGAGGCCTGTTGGATAGGAAGCAGACCTTCCTAGTACATGTGACCACAGATGCTGACCTTCCCTTCCCATCCCTCCCTGTCTCCATGCCCAGCCCGGATGTCACTGGAGCCCCCACATCAAGGATGCTGCTTGAGCCATCCCTGACACAAAATAGCCCATCCTCAAGCTTTCAGATCAGAAGGGCTTGGTCTCGCTGCTGTTGGCCCTGGTAATGGTTGGGGAGGTGACATGGTTCAAGGCTTCCCTAACACCTAGGAGGACCTCTGCCTTCTCTCTCCTGTCAGCTCTTGAATGTGGCCCCATGTGGCCAGCCCTCTGCTCTTGCTCAGTGTCCTCTTAGCTCTTGTCCTCTGCCACCTGGCTGCCAGCCATGTCAGCTCCCTTTTGGTTGCCAGAACGTGGTAAGCTGCATCCTGCCTGGAGGCTTTTGAGTCTTAGATTCACTAGGTGTAGTGTGGTTTTTCTCCCCGCTCTGTGTCCAGCTAACTCAGGTCTCTGCTCAAATTTCCCATCAGTCAACAAAATCGTCCTGAATATCTGAGATGGGGTCCTCACTGTTCTGGGTGCCTGGGGCGACATCAGTGAGTAGACCAACAAAAAGTCCTGTCTCTGAACCTACATGCTGTCTCTTCCTTGAGAAATTTTTACCTACCTACCATGCCCCTGGCTAGATCCGGTCTTCTGTACATGATAGAGGTTGTCTATACTTACTTGTGCATTGACTTAATGCCCAGTGCCCTACACTAAACTTTAGGTTCTTTTGAGGTCAGGGATTATTCACCACTGTGTACCCAGTACCGCACATTGCCTGACATCCAGTAGGTGCTCAGTGAATATGGGTCAAGGAATGGATTAATGAATGACAAGTAGCAGTGCCAGGTGTGAGGGTCACACTTCTGGAAGGAAGCTGTCTGAGCGGATGTATGGGGCTCATGAAGAAGCTGCACTGTGCTTTTAAAGTCCCCAGAACCTGAAGGTTCTTACTCAACCTTTTCTGCAGTCTGGATCTTCCATTGCCTAGGCTTTAGGCATTTCATGACTTCTAGAAAATGGCTGTAACCGTGCCTGACTTGAGTGCGGCTGCTGTTTGCCTCTCTTCCCAGGATGGAGATCTCTAAGGGGCCTGATGAGACACTCTTAACTCCTGAAAACTAGTGCCCCATTTACCTGTATGCCTGGAGCCCATCCTCCCCTTGGCCGTGGTGGTGCCCATAGAGATGGTCTTCGTTTGCATTAATCATTTTCATGCGCTTTGCACTCAGCTACACTGGTATTCAGAGAAAAATGCTGCCATGACAACTGCGACAACAGATGGTATTTGATCAGTCTCTAAGCTACCAAGAAGATCTACAGCAGTTCTTTCGAGCTTTGCATATTTTACTTTATCATGAGACCCAGTCCAGCCTTAATCATGGTTGAAATGCAAAGTTTTCCATTTGCCTTCTGTCCCTCCCCCTTGTCTTTCCAGTTGTTTGGCATTTGTTTTGACTTTCCTTGCTCTCTGGCTGGCCTGGGTGGAGCTGTGCTCTTGGAAGTGGGAGACAAAGACCACAACAGACACAGTGCATGGAAGTTGCCTTGCATGTCTCCAGTTCCAAGGTGGTTGGGAAACGATTCACCTTTGGGATGGAGATACCAGCTGAGACGGCAAGAGAGCCCCCATGGCAGCCTTTCTCTCCCAGATCTTCACAGATGCACATGGTGGAGGCCCTGTGTGGCCCCAAACAAAGGGAGGACTGGGAAATGCATCTTGGTCTTGTTTTTTCCCCTTACTCCACACGCGCCTTATCCAGCCCCTTTCTGCTCCCAGGGTCTCCAAGTTACATTGTGGTCCCACTTCTGGGCTTCCCCGCTCCACCCCAGCTGATGCTCCAAACTCCAGGAACTCCATCTCAGAGCTCCTGGACCCATTTCTACGGTAGCAACTATGACAGCCTTCTCACCCGGTGTGAAGTGCAGCTTTCCACCCCTGCTCAGCAACATTGGAATGTCCGGCTTTGCAAGGATTTTTTTTTTTGGCTAATTTTGGAAAGTAGTTTATATTGGCTGCTATGTGTTAATGAACAACTTGGGTTGTATTTACATACTTTGCTGGTTAAGAGCCTTTCCCATCACTCTGTATCCCAACTTTAACCAGATCTGCCTCTCACACTGCAGGTCTGGATTGCACATGAGCCATGAGCCTCATTAAAGATGGGCATGTGGACACCCTTGTGCTATGAGTGCCCGGGACATGCCCCTTACCTGGTGTGGTGGCAGTTTGCAGTTTCAACAGGGCAGGAGAATGAATTGTTTACCTGTATGGTACTGGAAGAAAACCTTAAGGTGAATTTTAATCACAAGAGAGGCTGGATCAAAGAAACATTCTCCCCTTCTGATCTCCTTCCAAGTGAAGCCAGGAGGTTGGAATGCACATCTGACCCTATTCTGCTTCCCAGCCCTGCTCTCTTCCTGGGGTGCAGATGAAAAGAGCGTGGGTCTCAGCAGCCTTGTCAGGAGTGATTTTTAACCTTAACAGAACATTATTAAAGAGTGGATTTGAGGCTTGAGGAATGTTTTTTGAACTCCTTCTGTGAGCAGAGAAATCATAGTGGAGGGGGAACAAATTCAAGGCGCTTGATGAGCTTATGAATCGTCTTTTAAATGATGACCCGAGTTCTTATTTTTAGTTTTAACATATTCCAGGAGTGCAACTCAGCCATCCAAATATTGCTCCCTGTTTTATCTCCTCTTTAGGAGAAAGCATTCTTGATGACCTTAAGCCTTCTCTCTTCGCCTAATGAAGATCCTGGTGCTTCCTTTGTTCATATGCTCTGATTCTCCCGGAAATGGATGTGAGTTGGGGGGTGTGTCGGTTGGCCCTCTGGACCCTAAAGAGAAGGGTTATGTAAATGTGGGCTTCTGAACAGGGAGGAGGACTCTGCACCAACATGGTGAGAAGAATCAGGCACAGTGCCTGGAACAGAGCAGACATCTACGCAATTAATTGTATTGATTGAATGACGAAAATCCTATAATGCAGGTTTCTCATCCCTAGCACTATTGACATTTTGGGTAGGATTTCCTGTTATGGGGGGACAGTCCTGTGCATTGTAGGATGTTTAGTAACCTCCTTGGCCTCAACCCACTAGATACCAGTGTCACCCCCACATCGTGATAACAGAATGTAGGCAGATGCCGCCTGGGGATGGCCCCTTCTTTCCCACTCTCCCTGTCCTGTAGAGAACTGATCTAAATTATGAAATCTTTGAAAGCATGATAGGGATTTTCAAAAGCAACAGGAGGAAAAAGTAGTCTAGGTAACCTATTTAAACTTCTTCATTCCTTTACTAGAACTTAAATTAAAAGAAAGCCCAGTAGATGGCCAAATCGAAATGAACCAAGTATTAGCCTTGCAGGAAGAAATGACCATGTACTTTAAGTGATAAATGTGTTGAATTGCTCCGTGAATGTGCCAAGTAAATGTGCTTCATGCCCTTTGGAAGGGAATTTCTATAGAATTACAGTGTTCTAGGAGAGCGGTGCTTTTCTTGAATATGTTGGTGGGTGTCTTTTTTTTCTTTTTAATCAATGTCACCGTGCTGCACTGTTCTTGAAAACCTTAACCTGCCCATGCCTGTGCACCTGTGCTTGCCAGGATAAATACCAAGTGTACTATTTTTGATTTTACATTAACAGATTCAGCAGTGGTCAGCTTTCTCTTTTTCTCGTTTTCTGTGGGGACCTAATTGCCAAAGCCTCACTAGTCCGCCATGTGCAAGATCTACTGAAGAAAGTAGGGTAGGATTATTCAAAGAAAAAAGGGGTAGAAGAATTATATAGTTCTATCATGATTTAAATATCCATGCCTCTTTGTGGGGGCAACGAATCCTCTTGTGTGGTTTTGGTAGATTACCTTTGTGCACACTAGAGGAATTAAGGACCGATGGTTATTTTTAGCAAAAGCAGGGGTTTGTAATGGGGAAAGAGCATTTAGAGAGAGAATTTTCATCAGTTACAAATGTAAGCAGATGCCTTCAGAACACCTTCCACGGGGCCCTCCTGGCCATTCTCTTCCTTCTTTCCCCTTCCTCTTCCCTCTAAGATGGTAGCACCTGGTTGTCACTGCCGTCACTCTGATGTGGAAGGAAGGAAGAGTTAAAAGCAATCCCCCTTTGCACTCGCCTTGATAAGAAATGGCTTTCTGCAGTGGCGGCAGGCCTTGCTCATAGCATCAGCATTGACTTAGTTTGCAGGAAATTGCATTTTGCCCCTTTGCCTGGAGATAAAACACCTCCCAGGTGAGGATCTTTGAGGGAGAGCTGGAGGCTGGGAGGGAGTTGGGAACCTGTGCGAAAAGCTGCAAGGTTGGGGGTGTGTGGGTGGCTCAGTCTGTTAACCATCCAATTCTTGATTTTGGCCCAGGCCATGATCTCCTCCTGGTTCGTGAGATTGAGCCCTGCATGGAGCTCTGTGCTGACAGTATGAAGCCGGCTTGGGATTTTCTTTCTCCTTCTCTCTCTGCCCCTCCCCTGCTTCACTCGCTCTCAAAATAAATAAACTTAAAAAAAAAAAAAAAAAAAAAAAGGATAGAGTAATCTCAGGCTCCGGGTGTATTGGAGTCTGTAAAACCAGGGCAGTTTTATTCAGGTGGCCCATAGCTTAATGGAGTGCTCGGAAGGTCTGCAGACGAGGAGCAGAGAAGGAAGATGTCAGACATGCATTTCGGGAAGACTGCCTTGGAGCCCTACTCTACTCGTGAGATCTCTTACACTGTAGACGCTTAGCTCTGTGCCTGGTGAAATAGCCTTCGGAATACCACTTGGGGGTGGGGGGAGTGGTCACAGGTACACTGTGAAAGATGGTCATTTATCCGAGATCCACTTTATGGGTTAAACGCCTATTTGAGTTCATAAGAATGCTGATAGAGCCCAGGAAGTCGGGGGGCGGGCTGTGGTGAGGAGGCTCTCCATTGTGGATTGCAAACTGCAGTTAGTTCAAAGATCCTTGTGCCAAGTCAAAAGCAGTTTCTTTTACTTATGGTCACCATTGACGTTAATCGAGCCTGAACATTTTCCTGTAGACTAAAAAATCATTAGCCCTGACAACTGAAGTCAAATCAGACCTTTGGGAATGACCTAATTGTTCTTTCCCGAGGGCTGGATGTTAGCTTGCCCTTGGCCGTGGCATCAGCCCTGCCAGGCCTAGGAGGCCTCCCAGACTGTGGCAGGTGGGTTCCTTCTTGTCACAGAAAACACAAAGGACAGAGGGGCTCGTTCTGTCACAGCCCTCCCTCGTCATCTGCAGTGCCTGCCGTCCTGAGAGTTTTGTGAGTAAACGCGGCCCAGGGCCCTCCCGAAACTCCCGTTCACTGTTTTCACATTTGACGGTGTGCCACCTCCATGCTGGAAATTTCTCCCAGCTGCTGGTGGACGGGTGGGTCCGGTATCCCCCTTCGTCCCCACTCTGTTTTTCTGGCAGCTGCTCAAATTTTCAGGATAGCTGTAGTGACAGTGGTGAACATAGGGACTCATTCCACCCTGGTTATTTTTGGCAGCCCTGAGCAAGCCAGGGCCTCGACTTCTGGAGCTGTGTGGTTGGGATATTAGGTAACTTTTTCCTGTGCAAGTACAGACAAGGAGTCCTGACCCGCACCCGTCCCTCCGTCCGTCCATTCATCTGCCGTTTCCGAGTCGTTTTTGCTTGTTGTGAATCTTTGCAAATGCACCATGAACCCTCTCTCTGACATAGCCCTTTGTTCCTGATAAAAGATGGCTCTGGAGAAGGCTGAACGTTGATTGAGTGTATGTCGTTTTCTTTTTTTTTCCCCTAGATTGAAAACATAGATGCCTGCTTGAATTTCCTGGCAGCTAAGGGAATAAACATCCAGGGGCTGTCTGCAGAAGGTGAGTCAGAGCGCTGGTTCTAAAGCTGCCTTCTCATCGTTAGAAGCGCCCACCTGTTACTTACTGATGCCTTGAATACAGCTCAGCCCAGGGGTGCTTGTGGGCTCTTCTGCTTTTGTTTTCCTATTGGTTTTAAGGCAGCTCAATGCTTGTCTAGACCGGAGGATGCCAGCTTTTTGACACATCCCGAATCACTCCAGGAACGTAGAGCCCACCATGCCTGGCCATGTCTGCCACACCGAGCGGGTACCAGCGGTGGAGCTGCTTCTCTGGAGAAGGGCTTAATCAAACAATACTGATCCGATTCACCCGGCTAGCAATTCAGTTAATTATCAAGCCAGGCCTTATCTGTGGGAGAGAGAACACTTAGCCACAGCACATATTTAAGTTGTACAGTTCCCAGGGAAAAACGCCCAGTCCTTATCTCTGACTTTTATTAGAAGCAGCAGCAGCACTTTTCCTAGCTCAAAGAAAACCGAACCCCAAACACGTGATGCATTAATGAGATGCTACGTTTTGACATCCCGATTAGTTTTTAATTAACTCCAATTGGGTGGCTAATTAGCACATTAGCTTGTGCTGGTGGTTTGCTATTCAATTAGGTATCGGTCTGGAGATGGCTGGTCCGAATTCTCAGCCGCCTCAGGCAACATCTCGCCCTGGAATCTTTTGCTCTCTCCTGTTTGTAAATACAAGCAGCTGCCAGCTCAGAAGCTGCCACAGGCCCCGGCATCCTCCCAAACTCCTTAGGCTGCACCTGCCTCCAGTTTTCCCAGAACAGGTAAAGCAGTTTGGGCTTTAGATGACACCACCTTTTCCCTAGCAAGGTTGCTGTTTGAAAAGATGCCTGGTAGCATCGACTCCGGTGGTCAGGGTGGGGAGGGGGGCGGGCAGTGAGGAAGGAAGCAGCCCAGTGGAGCAGGTAAGTTTGCCAGCATGATCTGTTTGGGGCCCGTTCCTTGTCTTTGCCCTGCGGTGCAAGCTTGGTTTTCCTGGCTGTTGGAACGGTAGTCTCTTCCGGTATTGGGGCCGGGTGGCTACTCTCGGAGCCTTGTGGGCTCGTCGTTTCTGAACGCGACCTCTCCTATGCTGGGCCTGCCCCAGGTCAGGGATGGACACACTCCTTCCAGAGGTCTCCGTTGCTGCTGCTGGGTGGTCAGCCCCAATCCCAGCTCTGGCAGGGGTGGGGTGGTTGGAGGGTTCCTTCTCCCTGGGGAATGAGCTCTCCTCTGTGGGGAGGAGCTCCGGGCTGAATGAGTCTGGGCTTTGCGACACAAATTGCCGGGGCGTGGGGGTGTTGGTGTTGGTGTGGTGTTTCCATGGGTAAGTACAGAGATGCAAATTGCCTTTCCAAGGAATATCACTTCCTTCTGGTTCAGAGTTCTTGTGCTAGCTGGTGGGTGGCTGGCACACACTCTTCGTAGTTTGTGGAAGGAGCTGGACCCCGGGCCTCTGCCCACCGGCAGAGCATCAGCAGGGAGTTTCAGAGTCCTGCTCGGCAGAAAGGGCTCGAGGCAGTGGGGGAGGGGGTGGACTCTGTCTCCCGTGGCCTGGAGGTGACAGCCGGCCATCTATCTCTGCCTTGTCCTGCTGCCTTGTTTGTCCCTCTGCACCATCCTCTTTATACCTTCAGGCATAGATTATCTATTTCACATACTTGCTGAGTGAACAGGGACCCCCTGTGCTCCCAAGGCTTTTCGATGCAGCAGCTCCAGCATTCACAACTGAACTGGGAAACCTTGGGGAAACCTTGGCTTAAAGAGGTTGCAGGTGACAACCTCAAGGCCTGTAGCTAGTGAACGGAAGACAGGGTCTGAGCCCAGGTCTGTGTGATTTCAGAACTCCTATTCATGGTGTCCTTTGAGACAGCAGATGGGTAAAGTCTAGGCATGTTGTGTACAGGTGAAAGAAATCAGAAAAGATTTAGAGCTTTGTTGGCTGGAACGTCAGAAGATAATGTGCAGTCCACAGAGGTGTATCCTACAGATACTCTGCCCCAGCCTTGTCCACGTTAGGTTGTGACCTTAGGGGGGTTGTGACCCCCCCCCCCTTGGGGGTCTCTGAGCCTAGAAGAGCACAGTGTAACCCGTGTGCTGAGGTATCAGTCATTGGGGCATACCTGTGAAGTGGGTTCATAGTGTTTTAGTAACCGCCCCCATCTTTCCTGCTGTCGAGACTCACTTGCTGATGTCTTGGCCAGAATACATAACTTGTCAGTCATGGTTAGTTATTAGAACAGTTTTATGTCAGTGCTTATGACTCTTTTGTTTGTTTCTAAACTTTAATTTCAGACTCAAAGCTCTTTTTTCACCCCTGTGCCCCAGGGCAAGTGGGTTTAGAAGATTGAAGAGTGATGAGGGCCTAATGACTTCTTTGCCTCCCCTCCTTCCTTCGCCTGAGCCTCCAGGATGGGACAGAGAGAGCAGGCAGAATTCTGCTGAAGTTGCTGCCATTTTCTTGGGTGGCCATAATTGCCACTGTCCCCACATGGGAATCTCTGCATGCCCCACTAACCATGGACTTGATCCCCTGCTGCTCCCAGGACATTAGGAGCCTTTCTTGAGATTTGCCCGGCAATTCTGGCTCACTCTCAATGGGTAGCATTTATGTTCCATCCCCCTGATTCAGGCCTTCATTGTCCCCACCTAAGGTGGTCTCAGTGAGACCATAGACCTCAGTCTCATCATCCCTGTATTCTGCACTGTAGAACCGGCAGGAAGGTGTGGACACCATCTTCCACTTGCAGTAGATGGAACCGTCTTTCTGTCACCTGGAAGCCCCCACCGTACACTTTCTCTCCCAACTCTTTCATCCCCAACTTGGTGGCCAAGAGGCAGATCTGCCAAGTCTGTGCGGAGTAGATGTCCAATTGGGGACCGGAATGCAGCACCCGACTTGGAGTGATTTTCTTGGTACCTCCTTTGTCTTCAAGGAGCACAGGGACCCCACCTTCTTGTTCTTCAGTGAGGGGAGGAAATGACCGGTCTCTGTGATCATCAGACATTACAACCCTCCCCCAGTCTGTGATACTTTCTCATCTAGATCTTGGGGTTTTTGTTTTTGTTGTTTTTTTTGTTTTTGTTTGTCCATCGAGGCATTTTATTTGCACATATATATTACATCCTTAGAAAAAGAATCCCAGGATTTTCCCTCCTGTATTTTCATCTTGCTTCTTCCTGGTCCGTGATGCCCGGTGAGATGGGCAGTATCATGAAACCAAACTGGTGGGACAGAAGCAGATTATTCTGCCATTTTTCTAGATCTTGAAGTTGCACATCCAATTTGGGGCCGATCACTCCACTCTTGTTTAACCTGCGTGTGAGGTTCACAGCCATTTCTCCGGCTCTGTGATCATCAACGATTTGAAATTGGCCAACGCAACCGTGCTTCATCGTCAACCGTGTTTGTCAGCCGGACGATGACTTTGGAGCATGGCGCAATAAGAACCTGGCATTTGCCTGTCTTCAGCATTGTTAACGTTCTTGAGAACATCTGCCAGGACATTAATGCATGCCATGTGGCAGCACGGAAACATGGCAGGAGTCCTCGAGATCTTCTTACACTGACTCTTGGGGTTGGGCGATGATCATGGTGTTTGGTAGTAAGACTGATTCTGGACTCATGCAGTCTTGTGGGAAGGTAACTGGCCCCAACTTTTGTCAGCTCCTTAAACTTATAAAGCAAGGGTACTTAGAGACTTTTATCCTCAAATGGGCCTTATTTACAATTTGAGGGTTACAGGAAACCTCACTCGACATACTGTTAAATTATAGGAATAGAAGCCATTTGTGGAGAACCCACCATGTATCAGTCACTGAGCTAAGTGCTGTGTACATGTTGTATGTCTTTTTTTAATTCCCTCAGCAACTTTTTGAAATCAGTAATCGTACTATCCCCATCGTGTACAGATGAGGAAACTAAGGCCCAGAGAGATTGAAGTTCCACGTGGGCAAAGGGAGGCCCACTTAGGAGTGACTAAGCTACTCACGTCAGTTTCAGAGACGTGGTATTTTCTGCTACTCCCCACTGCCCACACTTCTAACCACCTGCATAATTAACTAGAAAAGCATGATACTGTGTAAAGAAATAATGCAGTTGTAATGCTTTTTGTTTTCCTTTTGAAGACTATTGAGTGCCCCGAGGCTCCTCCTCTGATGAGAACCATCAGCGGTTGGAAAGTCCCATAGGTACTTCTCCGCCCTTTTCCAGTGACTGAAGCAGGGTTTGGAACCCCGGGAGGGTTTAGGTACCTGTCCTTGAAACATCGCAGCAGACCATGCCCTGCCCCAGCCTGCCTGTTAGAGGACCACAGAGAGCTTGGTTCCAGAGTAGATCCCGATGGAGACACTGCTGGTTTGGGGCACTTCCCCCGGACTAGGCCCTCCTACCGCCTCTGTGTTCCAGAAGGTTGGGCCCATCTGTTTGCTCTTGGAAACCTGTTGGAATCCTGTGAGCTTGGGCCTCACCCTAAGCTGGGTGATGTTCAAGATCCCTTGAACCCCTCCCCAGCACACACTCCACCTGTCATGACTGTCTGTAAACCCGTCCTGTGAGGAAGGATGGCCTTTATCCTTAGGAGTTTTGACAACACCTGGCCCCGAGCCCATCCTCCTATCACGGAGAAGGTCTGGGGATGAGGCTTATCCTATTTAGTTCAACGAACGTTTGCTGGGCACATCCTGTATGCCAGGCATAGCGTCAGTCGTACAGAATGAACTTTAATTTCAATTAGTAGGAGAGTTGTGCTAATGGTACGTTCAAGAGCTGAGCAGTACGTGCACAGTAGTGCCCAAAGAAGGGCAGTGATTAGCTCTCTGAGGCGGTCAGGGGGCTTTACAGAGGCAGTGGCATTAACCCCTGGGCTTTACAGGATAAATAGGCATTCACCAGACAGGAAAGGCAGGTAGAGGGAAATCGAGACAGAAGACGAAGCCTGAGTGATATGACAGGAGCAAAGACTAGCTCTTTATCAACCTTGTGGAGTAGAGAGACAGAGGCAGGAAGATCCTTCCAGGCGCCTCCAGGAAGGAGTGTATGCTTTTGGAGTGAAATTGTTTGCTGACTTGATGAGCTCAGACCCGGTTTGGCCAGAAACCTAGACGCTGAGCTTGTCCCCCTTTTATTCTGAGCCAGAGAGCAGAAGGTCTTTCTGGACCGTTAGGAGAAAAGCAGCAGGTTGATTGTTTCCGTTTCCTCCTACCCACATCACCTGTTTGGCAGTGAGTGGGACCGATTGTGTCACTCACCCCCTCGTCCCACTTCCCCAGTCAGGAAGCCTGTGACTGGCTTGGTGAGCAGTACACAGGAGGGCTGCAGGAATCGGGTGGGAAGTTATGTGGTGAATGTCGGTTATGCAGATGGCCGCAGGATCCACGTCCCGAATCAGCTGGGTGAGCCTTAACAGCCCTGTGGTTTAAAGGAACTGGTTAGGAATTCTGACTCTGCGGTCTGGTCCAAGGTAGCCCTCCCTTTGGCTCCCAATCAGTCTCTTTTTCCAAAGCAGATTTCTTCGTATTAGAGTATGCCAGTGTTTGTGCCTTTGTAAACCAGGCCTGAGATTTCTCTTAAATAATGTTGCAAGCAGAGAACTCTGTTCTTCCTACCCTTTCCTGCCCAACATCTCCTACCACATCTGTGCAGATTCGTACCAGCCCCGGGGGAGCAAAGAAATCAGCCAGTGCCCAAGGGAATTAAGAGTCAAGGCGATACTGAATCCTAATGGAAATGGAAAAATGGTCTGTGCAGTTTATTCATTAGACATGGGCGTGGCCACAAGCAGAGAAATGCAGTCAGGGTTCTCATGCTGGTTTAGATACTAGCTAGCTAGTGTCAATTCTAGCTAGGTCTACGGTTTTTTTTTTTTTTTTTTCTTCTTTTCTTTCTTTCTCTAGAAATCAAGAGAGTAAGGATAGTTGATCAGACACAAAATGATACTCTTTTTCCAGACCTTGGGAAGTGTCAGGAGGGAAACATTTTTGTGGGCTGATGGATTTTTTTTAAGACTGCCAGTGCAGCCGGCTTACTTAGGAGGCCTCCTAGAACACAGACACATGCCACTTGGAAACATGGAAAGGATACAATTCTAGCTATTTTGGATACTGTCTGTTATAGACCACCCATGGCATAAACTGTGTGGCTTCCAGCCCCAAACAGAGCATTTACCACTCTCTAGTTTTTGTGCTCTGAAAAGAAAATTACAGTCCAGACGTCCACCAACTGGTGAACAGATAAACACGGCGTGGTACATCCATACAATAGGGTATTACTCAGCAATGCAAAGAAACAAGCCAGTGAGAACTGCTCTAACACGGAGCAACCTTCAAAACATGCTAAGTTGAAAGAAGCTGCGTGCAAAGGGCTACATGTCACATGGTTCCATTTATAGGGACTGTCTAAAAGAGCCCAACCTTGTAGAAACAGAAAGCAGATTCAACATCACCTGGGAATGGGTTTGGGAGTTGATTGCAGATAAGCATGAGGACCCTTTTCAGGGTGATGTAAATAGTGTAAGATCAGAATTTACGGAACTTACTGAAAATCATTCTACACTTTTATGGATGCAAATTACGCTTCAGTAAGGCCGTTTAAAGAACCGGAAGCTCACCATCGACTTTTCTCTAATGGGAGATTATTCACGATTAATTTCCTTCTTGAAGCCTGTCACTGCGGCGTAAAGGGGGGAGGAGCGCAGGGAGGATGGACAGCTTCGTAGGCTTCCTTCAGGTGCAGAGCCCGGTGGTGAGTTCTGAGGAGACTAGAGGTAGAGTGGCTACATTTTTGGAAAAGGAGAAGTAGAGTCAGGCACTGTCCTGGGTGTTTTGTACTCATTTCCCCATTTAATGCTCACTTAATTCTCCTAACAACCCTGTGTAAAAGGTGCAGTGGGGCCTATGCCCATTTTAAAGATAAAGAGTGAGGCTCAGAGAGCTTAAGTCTTCCGAAAACTCAGTCTGTACATGAACCGTAGACATTCCAACCCAGGTTTTCCTGACTCTAGAAAGAAACCCGTGATCTTTGTGATAAAAATGCTCCCTCCTAAGAAGTATGTTTGCAGGAGAACTGTGCGCTTTGACAGAACGTTTGAGGGAAAAATGCTGAGATATGAATAGGAAGTGACTTCGCAACCACAGTAGATAGAGAATGTGACAGAGCTGTCTCCGTTTGCCCTGGGTTGGGCTGGTCTGTTATGAGGTGCTCATGTGGACATGCCTGCCTCTTGCAAGGGACAAACTATCAGCCCCCGGGTGTGCTGAATTTTTAGTTCCTTCCTCCCTCCCTCCCTCCTTTGTTTTTTCTTCCATGGGTCAAAAAACAAAAAAAAAAGTATTGTGGAATGTTTGGCACATTCCACAATAGAACACTTACAGAAGAATAAAGAATACTTAGATGCCCACCAGCTAGCTTAATAAATAAAACATTAGCCGGTGCACTTTTAAATTTACCACATATGATGGGTATACAAGTAAGCCAGGTTACACAGTGTTGGGAGACTGGGCTTTGTGCTGAAAAAGCTAGATTCAAATCGCAAATCCCAGCTCCAGTGTTTATTCCCTTGGAGAGGTCATAAGGTTTTATGAGCCTCTGTTTCTCTTATAAAGGGGAACAATAATATTCACTCCCCAGGTTGTAGGGATTGAGTGAACTCATGTACATAAAGAGCTTAACCTGATACGTACTAATTAGTAGCAGTCCTTGTTATTACAGACCTAATAACGTGACAATTATAAAAGGCACTAAAAGCAAGTCTTACATAGATTTCACCAATCTCCATGAGTAGCTCTACCTTCCCCCTCCCTTGAATTTGATTTTGAGGGGAAATTATTTCCCAACTCTCATCAGTGCCCAGCTGGGTGACCACGGGAGTGTCACTTCACCCTCCAGAGCCAACTGATTCATCCCGTCCAAACCTCACATTCTGTGACCCTGATGTGTTTGTAGGAACATTTAGAAGCAGAAACCGAGCAAGCCACAGGGGTGTGTGTGCTGCTTTTTTTGGTTTCCTTAGGATGGAGAAGGAAGCAGCACAGAAGGGTTAAAGCTGAACTACTTTCAGAAACGGGGGGTGCGGGGGGAGCTCACTCAGATCTATGGGGCTTTCTCCCCATATTGCACGTGACAGTTTATAAGCCTCCTCCTTGGCCAGATCAATCCTGGCTTACACCTGTGCTGACACAATTAAAAGCTTCCCCCTTTCACTCTCAAAAACTATCATGGATTGCATGGTAAGTTATAAGATGACCTTAGTAAAGCCATGTCTAAGGCATATGGATTGGGACCTGTATGGCAATCTCCTGTAGGATTCTGGGAGCTCCTGTTATTCATAACCAAGACCAGTGAAGGACTTCACTGTTCGCGGCTTGCTTTCACAGATACGCTCTTACTGGATTTGAGAACAACCTTGTGTGATGGGGCAAGCTGCGTCCATAAGGCCAGTGAGGCCCAGGGATGAAGTGACTTCCCAGAGTTGCACAGCTAGTACGTACTGGAGTCCAGACTGGAACCCACGTGTTTGCATCGTCAGTTGCAATCTCTGTTTCTTCAGAGTCTGGCAGTCATTCAGCCTGGCCTCATCATCACGCCCAGGGCACCGGCAGGCATGCAGGGAATGGGCTTGTTTCTGAAAGGACCCCATTCATACCCTCTGCCCAGCAACTGCTGCCAGAGGAAACCTGTGCTCCTTTATCAGCGGTCTCTTCCTCGCCTGGGGCTGACCTGGACATGTGCATTCCCCAAACAGGAGATACTCTTCTTCCTCCACCCCCTTGACGGGTTAAGAGAAGGAAATTGAGCCTTGGGTTGACACAAAGCAGAGGGAGCCCCTAAGATTCCCTCTTCCTGTTCCTCAGGCTGGGTGGCCCTATTACCTCACCCTCAGGATCAATTCAGACCCCAGCCATTGGATCTGGTGTTAAGAGAACATAAAAGGAGGGATTCCCCAAGGAGAAACACCCTCGATCCATAGCTTCTGCCTGTGAATAAATATTTTATTTCTTCTCTGCAGCTTTTTATGCATGCCTTGAGGCAAATGCATTTTAACATCTAAAAAATCCTGTCTGGAATAAAAATGTTCTCACCCCCACTCTGCTTTCATTTCTTTTAATACGTTATTTTTTGTGTGCGTTCTCTGTGAAAGCAAGGCCTATCCCCCACCCATGCAAAATTAAAGTTAGTGATTCAGTGGACGAGAGGGACACAGAGCCGTGTGTCTGGGGGCAGGGCGGTCGGGGAGAGCAGAGGGAGGATGGTGGAGGGGGGCAGGAGCCGCTTGGCACTCACACGTGGCTGACGGCACAGAGCACAGACTTGGCTGAGCTCTCGAGTGGAGACCCATGAATCTCCCCCAGCGCCCGAGAGCACCTCTGTCCCGGATTGGTTGCTTTGCCTGAGAACAAGCACAGTCTTGCTCGGGACTCGGACTTTTTTTGGCTGTGTCCTTGCTGAGAATTTCCTCCTGGCACTTGCCAGACATCCAGCTGAAACTTGCCTGGCGTATCCGCTCTAATCCCAGTGGGGGAGAGGGAGCTGATTTCTTTGTGGCTGAGGCCCGACTCTGATCGACGGTGATGGCGATGAAGTGTGCAGGAACTCGGTCCTATCCTCGAGAAGCTAAGCTCGTGAGCAAGAAAGGGCTCCCAGGATGGGACTCCTTCTCTAAAAGAATTTCTTTATTGTCTTGCAGAAATCAGGAATGGCAACCTCAAGGCCATCCTAGGCCTCTTCTTCAGCCTGTCCCGGTACAAACAGCAGCAGCAGCAGCCCCAGAAGCAGCACCTCCCTGCTCCACTGCCGCCTGCCGCGTCCCAGGCGGCCGGGGCCCCCTCCCAGTGCCAGGCTGGCACTCTTCAGCAACAGGTGCCGGCCACTCCCCAAGCCCCGGGCCAGCCTCTCCAGCCAGCGCCACATCAGCAGTCAAAAGCACAAGCTGAAATGCAGTCCAGGTGGGGGCTCCTCGCCAACGGATAATTCTGTTTCTCGTGGGTCATCCTCCACACTGGCCGAATGCTAGCCTAGGCGAATGCCTTTTCGTTTGGGCCTCTTCAGGGCTGAGAACTACTGGTGGCGGGGGATTAGCATGACCTTGAAATAGATGCGGCGGGCTGCCTCCTGTGCCTGGCGGAGATGTGTGCTTTTATAGGTCACGATGGCCAGCGGCCAGAGCTAATTAGCTGCTCTGGCCTATTATGCACATGCTCCTGTGCAAGAAACAGCCCCGAAAATAGACTTCAGACTTGCTTTGCGTGTTTGCCTACAGGTTGGGTATTTGATGTCATATGTGTGAGTCGTTTTACTTAGCGGAGGCTAGAGTTCTGCAGCAGACGCCTCTGCTTCCCCAGAGAAGAGATAGCAAGAACACAGAAGGAAGGGGGGGCAGCCGCCTTCCCCGAGAGGGCCCACAACTGGGTTCTGTTAACCTTAAAGAGCTGGCAGCAACCTGAGGGGTGGTCTTCAGTGTTACAGGATTAGGGCTCAGGTTTGGTTGATGCTCCCAGGGGGACCGATGGCTTGCTAGCGGGACTTGCCGTAGGGTGACGTGTAAGCAGAGCATCAGGGTACTTACGTCCACTGTGTCACAGGGGGCATAGGTGTATTCCTGAACAGCTCTGCAGAAGATCGCCTTGTAAAACCTGCGTTTTAATGGCAGGGGCGTGGGGGAAGGAGGGAATTAGGAACTAGAAAGATTTTTTTTAATGTTTGTGCATTTATTTTTAACTTTATTTTGAGAAGAGGGAGAGAAAGCCTGCATGTGTGAGGAGGGGAGGGGCAGAGAGAGAGAATCCCAAGCATGCTCTGCCCTATCAGTGAAGAGCCCGATGTGGGGCTCAAACCCACAAACCGTGAGATCATGACCTGAGCTGAAGTGAAGAGTCAGACACTTCACTGACTGAGCCACCCAGGCACCCCTATTTATTTATTTTTGGGAGAGAGGAAGCGGGGGAGGGGCAGAGAGAGGGGGAGAGAGAGAATCCCAAGCAGGTTCTACACTGTAAGCTCAGAGCTCGATGTGGGACTTGAACTCAGGAGCTGTGAGATCTTGACCTGAGCTGAAATCAACAGTCCAGCGCTTAACCAGCTGAGCCCCAGCTGCCCCAGGAACTAGAAAGTTTTTGACTCCTAGTCAAACCTGTGTGGAGAAAAGTCCACAGTAATTGTCGTTTAAAGCTGTATACCTTTTGTTATCAAACCTGATGTCAGGTCAACTAATGAAGTTGATTGCTTGATTTCATTTGATATGTGCTAAAGAGTAATGGCCTTTCCTTTCCAGGCCCCCAAAGCACCAGCGTTAATAATCACTAGGCTTAGCAGCCCATTGTAGTTGGGCAAAGCACAGAGTGGTTCACACAAGACAGGTGCCTTATAGATGGTTGCAGCACCTTCCTCCCCGCGAGAAGGGCTATTTCCCATTCATGATGGTGTTAAAACCAACATAATGGATGTGCTGTCCATCAGACCCCCTAATTAATTGTCTAATTATATCCAATTTACATTATGGAAATTTGTAGACTAGCAGAAATGCCTGGACTCGTGGTGAAGAACAGCCAGCCAGGCAGCAAGCCTTGGCACCCTTCCCCTGAAGAACCACCGGAGTGAGAGCCACTCTCTGATCAGAGGTCCCTGATGGCCCTGGGTGATTGAATGATCAGGATATCATTTCCCACACTATGTTCTACAGAGTGGTTATTCCCTTGATGGTAACTTGCTAGGGAAAGGGTTTCATAGGGGGAAAAGTTGGTTAATAATCTGGGTTGGGTTGTTAGAACTGTTCATACAGACAGGTCTACTCAGATCCTTGCATCTGCTATATGCATTCATTTATTTAGTGTCTGAATGCCTTCTGTGTGCCAGGCACTGTTTTAGGCACTTGGGGTTCACGGATGAATGAGATTACCAGTGTGCCCGCTCTCTGCCTTCTACTGGAGGAAGAAGGCAAATAAACAGGGAAGAGAAATCTCAGATAGTGGTATTACAATAAGATGATGGGATTCAGAAGGATTAGGTTGATAGGTTGGACTGATAGGAAATTCTCTCTGGGGATATGATACCAAAGTGAAGATAGGAATGACACTGAGCAAACCATGTAAAATTTAGGTGTAGAATAGATCAGCCAGAGGAAGCAGCTGGTGCAAAGGCCCTGTGGTGTAAGAGTATGCTTGGAAGGTTGGAGGACCAGAAAGAAGGCTGGTGTGGCTGGAGTTTAGTAGGTGAGGGGAGGTGGGAAATGATAAGGTACCTGTAAGCAAAGCCTCTTGTTTCCATGGTAGACAGTGTGACCGATGGCCCCTGGAGTTGCGTAGTGCTGTTGGCCATGAGGCCAAGTCACAGAGTGCTAGCTAAACTGGGTAAAGAGTCTGCATTTCATTTTATAGATAACAGGAAGCCACTGGGTTGGGGCGGGGGGCAGTCTTGAGCAAGAGAGAAACTTGATTTAACTGACAGTTAAAAAAATAATAACTTCTTATCTCCTCTCTGGAGATTAAGACTATTAAGAGGCTTTTGTTGTCCTCCGGATGACAGTGGCTTGAACCAAGGGGTGGAGCTGACATGTTGATGGGCCACTTCAGGAGGTTGAGCCAAGGGGACCGAATAGATGGCCTGTCTGGAGTAAGGGAGAGGAATCACAGATACTGCTGGGTTTCCGGCGTGAGTAGCGGTAAATGGCGCTATTTATTGAGACGAGGGAGCCTGAGAGAGGAACACGTGTGCACTGTGACTCTTCAGAAGAGGCTGTAGAAAGCATTCCTCCAGCTCAGCCACGGAACTTGTTTCATAGAGCATCTCACTGCATATACGATTCCAAGGAGCATGTGTTGAGAAACCCTGGGTTGTGTCACTAAGCTGTGCTAGCCTGAGGCACCCATTTCCATGGTAAGTGTTTGTTTTCTTAAAAGAACCAGATGTCCCAGTCAGGACGCCCATCTCCCAGTTAAAAAAAAAAAAAAAAAAAAAAAAAAAAAATCCTACTACTAATAAATGCTTTACCTAAAGAGCAGCCAAACTTACTTAAGGCGGGTTTTTATATCCACTTATTCCAGAGTGATTCCTCGCATCCTGGCCCCCTGACTCTGCACTGTGGTGACACGGACTGGGCTTCAGAGTTGCTCGGTGTCCTCACTCCTCCTTTGTCTGGCCCAGACTGGGTTACTTCTGCAGACAACTGGTTTCATCCATTATGTACTGATACTTTATCATTTTACTTCCAAAGGACAATCTTATTCTCAAATTCTAGGGGTCTAATATCTCCTGCTTACACTCTGGCTGTAGATTTAAGACTGGTAATATGGCATCACTGGCTTAGTTCCACTGTATTTCTATCCCAGATTCTGTCTCTGATAATCACAATCCCAAGGGTAATGGTGTGGGCCCTTGATCATCAGTGTCAAGTGTTGATGGAAGCCCCAAACGCCAGGTTTGTTTTAGTCCTTTGTTAGAACTCTGCCAGATACAAATAGGCCTAAACACTGTACCTCATGGGGTAGCAAATATTAAAACTTGGCAGCTTTTCCATGAAATTTGTTTAAGAAAGGACTCATGGAAACTGGCAAAGGAAATTCGAGATGCTGGCATGAGGGAATCAGAGCGACTCCTTGATGATGGCCAAATGCAGGCTCACGTTTACCTCCTCTCTTCTCGTTAATCTGCGTGAGGCCGAGAACTTGATCCATGTTCTACCTCATGAAATTCCTCACCAGCCCCAGAGTCCAGGAGAGGAGCATACTTCCCAAGACCCACTTCCTTCTTCCTCTGTGTCTACCTTACATATTATCAATATTTAGCTGTGTAGGGAAAATCCAGACAGTTGATTTTCTTTTTTTTTTTTTTTCCTGCCGTCTCTCCTGTCTCTTCCTTTACTTTCAGAGTCTAGTGACACCAACGTTGTTTTTCCCGCCTCATATCACTGCATTAGGGTTCCAGGGAACGTGTGTTGAGAAACACAGGTTGGTACAGGGTGAACCTGGTATACGGTGTGTGGATACAAGAAAGATAAATATTTCTCCTTTCACAAGACAGTAAATGAGCTTACCTTTTGATGAAGCCCAATCAAGATTCTTCATTACACCAACTTATGGTCCAAAATCTAGAATATAACAAGCTCATAAGACTTTAAATGAACATTTCTAGATCACTGAGAGCAAATACTCCCAAGACCAGCAAAACTTGTACACATCCGTACCCTTGTTTTGGGTCAACATTTTATGACACGTTTTCCGAAAAGCACCCTGGTAAAAGAAGCATGTGAGATAGAAGCATCTAGATGCTCTGGGGAAGTTGTCAAGTTTGTTTACGTGTCCAAGACCCTGCGCTTCAGTGTTTTTTTTTTTGCGGGAAGAAGGCGGCCTCATGTCACAGGTAGTAGAAAAGATACTTGGTCTTGAGAAAAACGAAAAAAAAAAAAAGAAATCAAATGTTCTTAGATAATCTTGATAGCAATTGCTTCACATTGGAATGTCACCAAATCAGAAAAGCCAGACTCAGAAGGAAGGCTGCCCATTCCGGGAAAAGTGGGCAGAGGGCAACCCAGGCGCATCCCCGTTGTCACGGACTCCCGTTAGTGATGTGCGTGTCTAACGTATCTTCTCTCCCCTCACTCATCTCTCCCACTTTTTTCTTTCCTGTCATGCAGTGCATCATCCAAGGACTCCTCTCAAAGCAAAATCATCCGCTTCACTCTGGGTCAGAAAAAGATCTCTAGGTTAGACTTTCTCTGTGTCCTGCAAAGCATGGTTTCAACCCAACTCATTGATCCCTTTGTTCTGGCTAAGTTTCCTTTTGGTCCCTCTGCCTGTTTCATGTTTGCAGTTTGAGAAAACCAAACATGCTTTGGCTAATGACCCAATGTGGGAGAGTTTGGAGACTGCCTGTGGGGTCATTGAAAGGAGGAATGTGTGTGTCAGCGTGTGTGTGGCTGGCGTTGAGGTGTATATAAATGTTTCAAATCAATGCATTTCATTGATTTGGGCTTTCATTGCTTCGTATCAAAATCCTTTCTGATTTAGGGAGAGGTAAGTTTCTAGGTGGTTTTTGTGGTGGTTTTATGATGAGTTTGGCTCCCTGCTCTGGCCTGGCCCTGATCCCACGTCATCTGCACCTCCTTTATGTGTGTTGTGCTTTTTATCGTTGCTGTTATTGCTAAAATTACTAATGCGGGTTTGGTTTCTCTTGAGTTCTAAAGCACCCAAAGCATGAATCCAATTGGTCGGAGGAGACAAAGCAGCAAGGTGGCTGTGTCTCCTTTTCGTTTCCGGATGCTCTTGGTACCTTGGAGAGATTGCCTCAGTTACCTAAAAATAAAAGTTAGTCTTGCTCACTAACTAATTCTCCTGACACAGAGTTTGACATTTACTGCATATTGTAAGGACCGATTCCAGGGTATGGAAAATGCCAGTCACGTCTTTGGGATCTACTCTTCTTTTAAAGGCAGCAAGAGCTGACATTTATTGAATGCTTGTCATGCATCAGTTTGAATGCCTTATCTTATTTAATCCTCACTTTAGTTTTCATGCGGCCACTCGTTATTATCCCCATTTTACAGATAAGAAAACTAAAGTCTAGGAAGTTAGTTAAGTTACTCAAGATGATACAGAAAGTGGAAAAGCCAGGATTTGAGCCCAGTTGACCTAACTCCAGAACCCTCACTTTAACCACTGTGTTTACACTCTTTCTCTCTTCCTCCCCCTTGAATTCTGGTGTTTATGGGGTTGTCAAGGCTGCTTTTAAAAAATCTTACGTTTTAGCTGTTACTCTTGGCCTTTTGCCTCACTTTGCCCTTTGTAGCATCCTAATAGAACCTGATGCTGGTTCATTATTTTCATTGAATTCTCAATTAAAGCTAAAGGGATATCCACGCTACACTTTTTTTTTCAATGTTTATATTTGAGAGAGACAGAGTGCAAGTGGGGGAGGGACAGGGAGAGCGGGAGACACAGAATCCTAAGCAGGCTCCAGGCTCCGAGCTTTCGGCACAGAACCCGACATGGGGCTCGGACCCACAGACCGCGAGATCGTGACCTGAGCTGAAGTTGGACGCTCAACCGACTGACCCACCAGGCGTCCCCACGCCACACTACATTTCTATCTGTATTCGTGTAACAAACACATACTGAATGTCTGCTTGCTGCCCCACTCTGTCAAGTTCTCAGTGCCTTTTTCTAGCCAGAGTTTACTTTTTCTTTTCTAAAACGTTACACATAGGGAGACCCAACTCAGGATCTGCCTGGCTGTTGGGGAGAAGCCGCGGGGCCATTGCTTCTCTGTAGAACAAGTCCATATGTTACCCAGACTTGATTCTGGGGGACAGGAGGGAACTGACATTCGTCAGTGCTTTTCATAATCATGTGCCTTTGTCAGTTTGGGCTGCTACAACAAATCACCATAAACTGGGTGACTTAAACTGTTTCCCTTATAGTTCTGGAGGCTAGGAAGTCCAAGATCAGGGTGCCCGCACAGTCAGATTGTAATGAGGGCCCTGTTCCTGGTTTCTAGATGGCCATGTTCTTGCTGTGTCCTCACACGGAGAGCAGAGAGAGAGGAAGCAAGCCCTCTCCATTCTCTTCTTACAAGGCACCGAGCCCATCATGAGGTCTTCAGCCGCATGAAGTCCCTCCCCTAAGCCCCATTTCCAGATACCATCACGTGGGGATTAGGGTGAGGACACCTGAATTTGGCCAGGGTGGGGCTGGAGGACATAAACGTGCAGTTCACGACACGAGGCTAGAGAGTGCCTGCTTTCCCTGCAAAATCACACCAGGCCTCCCTCAGACACCCCCTGCACTGGCAAACTGGGTTCCCAGTTTTTGAGCGTCAACCTAAATAGAGACGTAAACTGAGGTGAGCTCAAATTACCAAACTCAAATCGAGTTTATTTGGGAAGAGCAGGGGAATTGCAGTTTGGGAAATGCAGCCATAGCAAGAAACAGGTGAGTCTGTTGAGGGTTCGGGGTGTGCTGTATTGATGGGCCAGGAGTACAAGAAGGGGAGATCTAGCCAGAGTCCAAGGGGTAAGTTCATTGGCTTGAGGATAGAGAGGGATTCTAGGCAGACATTCATTGGTCAGGAGATAGGTTTCTCTCTTCTATAAGTCAGGCGTTTATGGGAAATGCGATTTTCGGTTTTTAAACTTGGGTCTTCTGAGGGCACCTGTGTGGGATTTTCCATTTCCCATTCTCCAGTTCCATTGCAAATTGAAATCCTTTCACAGATGAAAGGAAAGGAAGTTAAGTGAGCTTGGAGGGAACCTGAAGTCTGGTGTTTGTTCCCACGATGTACTCAGTTCTAGAAGATAAGCAGGAGCTGGCTGGGAAAATATTTAATTGGAAGCACATGCCCATCCCGAGTGTGAGTGGTTATCAGTCCCAGATGATGGAAGGAGGCAGTGGGAAGAGCGGAAGAACTGAAGGAAGAGGCCGTGTCTGCCCCTGACCCCAGGGTGTGCTGGGCACAGGGCTTCCAAGTTGACTAAAAGCCAAGGTCTGGCTTTCTTTCAGGGTCACATCCCTCACCTAGAGTTTCTTTTGGATGCATCTTTGTCTCTGATGAGGCCAGTGAAGGGATGTTCTTTCATTATTTGCCTAATACTCCTCCTTGCCTTCCCTAACCCCCCTCCATTTCCCATCCCCAGCCTTGAGCACAATTCTGATAAGCGTTTTAGCTGATCTGGGCATCACCAAACGTAGCTGTAAAATTAGTTGTCAAAAGAAACCACCTTATTACCCCTGCTGGCTAAGCAAGACAACTCTCCCAGAGCTTTGGAAATAGAGTTCAAGTGCAAACTTTGAACACCTGACAGAGTCAAACACCTTGTATAAGTACCAGGGATATTGAACAGGGTAGGAAGCCTCTCCATTGAATCTGGATGCTTATAGAGGGAATCCACACAGGGATGAAGGATTTTCATGAATTTCTGCCTTCGACTACAATTATCGTCCTTTGGCAACCCTGGTGAGCCCTGGGTTTGCAGGTGTGTTCTATCTGTGGAGGTAGAGAGGTACGTGGCTGGGAGTGCAGCTAGTCAAACCTAGTGAAAGCCCATCTTCATCACTTACCACGTAACCTGGGTAAAGTCTTTATTCTCCAGGAGCCTGTGTTTGCTTACCAGCAAAACAGGGTAGTGCTGCCTCACTCATAATGATATATGGATTAAATAAAGTCATTTCCAGTCCTTTGATATCTGGTCTATACACCATAACTAGCAGATACAGTGAGGTTGGTGTTTGGGATTGATCTAGGCCAGGGAGGGCCACCAGACCACCTGTCTCCAGCAAAACCCCACAGAGTTGATCACATGACCATCTCGTGGAGAGGAAGCAATGGGACTGTTACTTCTGTCCTCTTTGTCCAGCTGCTGAAAAGCAGAGGCCATGGAGATGAGAGATTCAACATTTAATAATCTCCTCTGGCAGAAAGCATCTCCCATCACAATGCCTGCCACCTGAGGTCCCAAGCATGTGCACACAAGCTGCCATTCCCCCTGGGAGGGCCATCTTCTCCCGGCCTTTGAAGTGGTTTTGCAGGGGAAAAAACAGCTTTCCTCCCATCAGCACACACAGCGCGTGAAGCCGGGATGTACTGCGAGGTCATGTGCCGAGAATGACAATTTACCACCCTGCCTGCTCGGCTCTACACAATTGGAGAAATTGACCACGGCTTCAATAGCAGCAGGATTTCTCTTCTGCTTCTCTTTTATGCCACTTCCCTTAAACTTATTCTTTTGATACGACACATGTATGTTTCAAAGAACCCATCTGTGTCCTCTGTCATTTTGTAACTACGTTTGGAACAAGGAATGGTCTTGAGAAGTGGAGTTGTGCTTGCACAGGAGCCTTGGAACTCTTCTGGCACCATAAATGATACAGGTTGACTTGATGTGCTCCCCTCTCCCTGCTTTTCTTCACTGAGGCAGGCACCTTGGGCATCGTCTGTTTTACCCATGGCTGTTCCACATGAGCGAGACCCACCTCTTCTGCAAAGGATCCTAAAGTACAGACAGCAGCTGTTTCCAGGCTGGGACTTGATAGAAGTTCCTGTGATGCATCAGGATGTTAACAGTTATGAACTGGAGAACGTGAGCTGGAGAGCCTGAGGTCTGCGTTACCGTGAACTAGAAGATCCTGCTCCCAGCCTCCCTAATTTATGACTCATTGCTGGAGAGCAGGAAAAAGTCCAGATTCATACTGCAACATACTAGGGCCTCTTTATTCTGGCCCTGCCTGCTTCTCCAGCCTCCTTTCCTCCCAGTCTGTCCCCCCACTCCCCAGCACACACCAGACCCTCCTTCTTCTGCACTTTTTTTTATAGGCTTCCCTCTGCCGGAGACCTCTGCGTCTCTCCATGACTCCATACCTTCTTGTTCTCCACGCACATTTCCATTCCACATGGCACCTTGCTCTGGGGTCACGTCTATCTGGAACCTTCCCTGACCATCCCACCAACCTCCAAGGTTATCATTTTCCTTCTTTGAATTACTTCTGACCTTTGCATATTCTTTTATCAATACATGGGTAATTTAGATGTTTTCTAGGATCAATCAGCCTTACCCTAAGATCTAGATGAGATCGAACTAGAACCCTGTCTTTGTCTGTTTGGGCTGCCACAGTGAAATACCACAGACTCAGTGGCTGATACACAACAGAAATTTGTAACTCACATTTCTGGAAGCTGGAAGTCCAAGATCAGGATGCCAGCCTTGCCAGGTTCTGGTGAGTGCTGACTTCTCACTCCATCCCTACCTGGGCCCAGCCAGCATTCTGGACTGTCTTTTATAAGGTCATTAATTTCATTCATGAGGGCTCTGTGTAATGACCCGATCACCTCCCAAAGTCCCCCACGTCCTAACACCACCACACTAGACATTAGGATTTCAACATATGAATGTGAAGGGGGGCATAAACATTCACACCGTGGAAAACTCTTCTTCAACCTGCAGAAAGTCATGCCCCAATGATTGCTCATATACCTTAGGTCCTCAAGGTCAGCATTGTCTTTGAAGTGAAACATTTGAAATCCTATTCCTAAAATTTAGCCTGAATCAATTTGGTAGATTGACTCACAAAGAATATTTTGGTTCCCTCATGGGTGGATCCAAAGAAGCCTTTTTTTCTTCCTACCCACCACACATTCATGGCCTTTGTGTCTCAGGCAGACTTTGTTGAAAATTTCAGAGGGATGGAGGGGGCTTGCTTTGGAGCAAGCAACTACTCAAGCCCATTCACAACTTACATTGTAAAGCATTGTGTTGTTATAGACACCCACTGAAACTTGGGAGAAATTACTTGGTCTCCACCCCGTCTTCCCATTTGGTCAAGTTCAGGTTGCTGAGCTGACTACAGTGTAAAAGTGTTGGGGGTAGAAGATGACATGAGTTGGCTTGAACTTTGTGGTGGCCCTTGCTAAGTATGTGCCAACCATTCTTTTCCTTGTCAGCTGCCCTCAAAGCCTTCAAGAAGTCCTTCTTGAAATCCTAGAAAACTTGGTTCAACCCTGTAGCCGCTTGATGGCTATGCCAGTCTCATCCAAGGTGTACCTCTAGGTCCTGACCCAGTGAAGAGAATCTGATGATGACGACCCAGGAGAGACCAGAACTAGCTTATTGATCCAAGACCAGGAATGTTTCACTCTGGGGGAATGGGGCCTACAGATGGCTCGGAGATGCCCTAAGTAGAAGGTCTTAGTCATAGATCTTCCTCTTCTGGAATGTTCCTCCATAGAGCAGTTCCTCTTCTGGAATGTTTCTTAGGGAAATAAGTACCATCTGCCAAAGCCTGGCTTACCTCTTTGAAAATGTAGATCTCTGTCTTGTGTATGTTGATTTTTGTCTGCTTTCTTCTGATACTTTCATCTAGATCCATTAATGTCCATTATTTTGTCTGATTCTTTTTTGTACCAAAGCGTGTTTCCTTTATGACAATATCCAACTCATTTATAAGTTTATGTTCAACAGAGAGGATGAGAAGGGGAAACTAACAGGAATTGAATACAACAGGCCCAACATTAAGCTCCATTTCAAACGAACAACTATCCCATTGGATAGTTTATTATTATTCCAAAGTTATCTGATCTGGAACATGAATCTTGGAGAAATTATAAGACTGGTCCAGTGTTCTATGTGTGGGAAAAGTCCTTATTTTATCCATTACTCCATGCTGCCTCACAGAGGACCAGATTGCCTACCCAATTCAAGGTTGTACCCATCCCATCCTATGCTTTGATCGATCTTATTTCCATAGAGGCCCTGGAGAGCCCTGCGTTGGGGCAGTGGGAGCTCTGCAGCAACTCCAAAAGGAAGCCTGTTTTCCCTTCTTGTTGCTTTTTGCTTACCTACTTCTTGCAAATTCCCTACTGAAGTAGAATGCTGTGGCCTGTTACCCTGTACCACATAATACTATTGCTGTGACATCATCTTGAAAGAAGTCTATAATTCTTTCCCAGGCCTGTCTGTGGGCATTAAGGCTCTGCAGACTATAGCTGGGTTAAAGGAGTCCAGCCCAGAGGACCCCATGTCTGTATCTGCAGAAGCTCTGCCATTGGCTCTGAGTACTCAGCTAACACTGACCTGGAGGGCTCTCGGGATGCCATTTGTATTAAAGGCAGAACCAAGAGGTACCTAAATCTCCTTGCCGGGCCTCCTTGTTCAGTTTTGCTGGCCACATCTGGCACCCAAATATAGATGCTGGCTTTGTACCCCACTCTTTGCCTGTCTATGTGGGGTGAATCTTTTCTCCAAAACAAGATGGGGTAAAAGGGGCAAATCGTCCTAGTGCAGTGGAAAGTGTACTTCCCTCTGCCTCTTGTTAGGGGAGAGAACTCAGCCCCTTCCTTCCCTCCTAGCTCCCCGTCAGGGAATTGGGCCACCTTCCTAACTGTATAAATTTTACAGTCTTCTCTCACCAGCTCATGTTCTCTGTTTATTCTACAACCATCTTTCTTGCTCAGCCAGCAAGAAAAAAGTTTAAAGTGATCGCCTGCTTATATCTAAAATGCTTCCAGACTTCTTTGGCGCTTACAGATTTGCAATGGGGAGAGAAAGTTGAAAGCTTTATGGGTTGAAAATTCAGACTTCTCACTAGATCTTTTGCTAGTCAGCGGAGGTTCCAGTGGCTTTTAAACAGCTAAGTGGGTTTTAGCTGAAAGATATAACTAAAGATTTCATTATTTGTTCCTCTTTCCGTTTTTAACGATTAGAAATAGCCTGCTTAGTACTCTCTGACCCAAAATTCTGAGGGAGTCTTACCCTTAACTCTTTGGGGAGGAGGCCGTAAGATCTGTAGACATATTACAAAAATGTCCACTAACTTTATTTCCCAAACCACTCTAAATGAGGTACTTTACTTAAGAGAAGGTGTATGTTTGTCCTTAGGTTAATAGATTCCTGCTTATTCTACAGAAAGAACGTATGATTTTTTTTCTGTCTACTGTGCAGAGAAGCTGGGCTTCAGCCTCTAAATAATACCTACAGGGACAGGTTGTCAGGTGTTGAGGGAGAATGTATGTCTGAACACATGTTTTCATCCAGGCCGTAAGTTTTCTCGTTGCAGTTGTATTGGGTCCTGAGTGCTAACGGTTCTCTATTATAAATTACATCATTTTCTTGATACTGCAACCCTGGATTATGACATTATGATTAATACGGATTATGGCCATATTAATACCTACTAGAAGAGATGTGCGCAGAAGGTAAAAAAGTTTAAAGTCTTAATAGGCCCTTATGTTCCACACTTGATAGAATTAGAGTTGACATGGTTTGACCCTATTGAAAAATAAATTACTCATTCAAGAGAAAAAGGAAGATAAACTTCATATTTTTTAGTCAGCAAACATATTCATTTACTTTTCCTTCAGAATTTCTCTTTGCTCAAAGTAAAACTCATGTTTTGCTGTTGGACTTTGCTGGGGTCATTAGTAGCCTAGATGTTTGTGGTAGTTCCATTGAATTTTTTGACTGGCAAATCTCCACAGGCCCAATGTCTTGAATGGTTTCCTCTACCTCCTGCATGGTTGCAGTTCTTTCTTCTGAGACACTGCTGTTCTCCTGAGACTGAATCCATTTTCCTGTTGCTTTTGCATTTTAGGCTTCCAGGTCCTACTGCAAGGGTATCCACTGCAGGCAGTGAAGCCAAAACGCGTGGAGGGTCAGCCACTGCCAACAACCGACGCAGCCAGAGCTTTAACAACTATGACAAGTCCAAACCGGTCACCTCCCCACTTCCACCACCACCGCCAAGCAGCCACGAGAAAGGTAAGTCAACTTCTTGAGGGTCCTTTTTGGCATTTTCCTGTATACAGATCCGGTTCCTTTGGGCGAGTTTGCTAGGGTTGGGAACAAGGTTGCAAATAGCATGGGCCACAGGACATACTTGGCTGGCAGGAACTTTGCTAGCAGAGGCATTAATAAAGTGGTGGAAATAGGTTCATGGTTGCCAGCAGGAGTTAGGAGTATTTGTTTCAGTAGGGACCCGGAAGACACCTGGCTACAGAGAGAAGCAATATAGCATTTACAACTTGAAGGTAAACTGTCACAGAACGTGCTCTGTATGGTAGATGGTTTTCCAGAAATGCAAGGTTCTCGGAGTGTGTGTTTTGTGACCTGATAAGCTTTCTACCCATTAAAAGCGATATGAGGGAAGTTAAGAACAAGGGAATTTTCACCCTTTGAAAAAGGCAGAAATGTGGGTTGTGTAAATGAATATCTTGGCTACATATGAGGAATATGCAACATTATTCTTAGTGTTCCGATGATGTAAGTTTTACCAAAAGAGGATATGACTTTTTGCTCTACATAGCCCTGAGATCTTAGGATGGGGGAAGAGGTGAGTAGCTGTGTGGGGGCTATTGCACAGAAGATGGTGAAACAAACATTTGCTTGCTTCAGTCTGTGTCTCGTGAGACCTTGGAGAAACTGAGCTTAGAAGATTGTACAGTCAGAAGCAGAGCCCTCCTTCATTCCTCCCAGGCTAAGTGGTCTAGACTTCTTGGTGGGGGTGATGTGCCCAGATCTCTTGGAAGCATTTTCTACAGTAAGAGTTGTCCTAGATGTGCCCCTCAACTCCCCCAAGACTCAGGAGAGCTGCCTCCCACTCTGAAAGTGTTCCAGGAGCCTGGGCAGCCTTCCCACTGTGAACGAGATCCAAGGCTCCTGGACCTACCCTCTAGCCCGGGATGGTTTCATTTAGTGGAGCTTGGTTTCTGCCCTACCCTCAGCTAGCATACTTGAGAAAATAGGAAGGGAGGTTTGGTATGGCTGACCTATATATGGCACAAAGTTTTGCATCAGGGCATTGGAAACTCTGCGGCCAGCAGTGGGAGGTCTCAACCAGACAAGTTCTTTGTGATCCAGCCCTTGGCTCCTGCCTTAAGAAAATCATTTGTCATCTTTTTCCCTCTTTCTACCCCCTTCCCCTCCCCTCCTTTTCTTCTCTTCAACCATAGCCAAACATGTTCCTTTCAAAAGTATGGTCTTCTTAAAAGTGTGTTTAAGGGGCACCTGGGTGGCTCAGTTGGTTAAGTGTCAGACTCTTGATTTTGGCTCAGGTCATGAGCCCAGGGTTGTGGGATCGAGCCCCATGTTGGGCTCTGCACCTAGTATGGAGCCTGCTATAAATTCTGTTTCTCTCTCTGCCCCTCGTTTCCCCTCGCGTGCGCGCGTGCGCTCTCTCTCTCTCTAAATAAATGAATAAAAATAAGTATCATTTGCCAGGGACTTTGATTTTCACTGTGTTACTTGGTCTTCACAAACATTCTGTGTGGTAAATATCATTAACCCAATTTTACAGATAAAAGAAATGAGGCTAATTGAGATTTAGTAACTTGCCCTCTCTGGTAATTGAACACTGGAATTCGGATCAAGGTTTGAGTCCTGGGTTTGAACTCGAGCTCTGTCCTGTCTCCTGGGAGGATCGAGCGAGGTAGTAAGTGTGAGAATATCTTGTGAGCTGGGACTCACAAAATCCCCTAAGGATTCCCTCCCAGAATGATAAAAATAACTGACCGGGGCTCCAGGTGCGTGGGAGAGTGCATTTATGATCCCTCTCCTAGCCTGGAGAGCTTAGGTCAAGCAGGCTTCGGCAGACCCGGGTAGTTTTTATTCTAATACTTTCCCCACCATTCTGAGGTAAAGGGACAGCACAATTGTACCTAAAGAGGCTTTTGTATTTCCTCCTCCTTTCTCACAGTCCCTGTGTCCTCTGTTGAATCTGACCTTGATGGCAGCCTATGAGGTAGCCAGCTCCATGCAGCATGGACCATGTGGTGGGAGAAGTGGCTCCCCCACCTGGCCATCGAGAGGCACAGCAGGTTTTCGGGTGCTCAGGGTAGCATCCCTCATCTTGACAGGTCCTGGAGAGGTGCACACTAGTGAGCAGATACGTTGTAGCTCAGTGTGGTGGGTGCTGTAGTTGAGGTATGGACTGCTTTCAGATGAGTTAAAGTCCACAATATAATCTCATGACCTATCCTTCTCGAAGCTGTCTTATGAGTCGGACAGGCCCTGATCGCATTGCATGCTGGCATTTTCTCTCAGGTAACCCATTTCGTAGGCTTGTACATGTGACCCATGGGACCAGTGATTCTTCTAGGAGTTGATCTGATCCCACCAGAAAGGGGAACAAGAAATTCACTACTCTTCCAACATATGACAAAAATATTTCAACACTTAGTCTTGATTTTTTAAAAGGATAAAAAGGAATAAAAGGAAATTATAACAGGCAGCTTTTCCAAAGCCCCGGAGCACTTAATCCTTTGTGAGGAAATAACTGAAAGATTCCTCCGAAAATCACGTCCAAAGAAGCGAATGCCTTCCTGCCATCATCGCTGAATTTAGTTCTGGTCAACTGAGATGTGAAACAGAAGAAGAGTAATAGGTCTAGAAAATACTTATATTTTCAGTATTCAACTGAGCAATCAACTGAGATGTGAAACAGAAGAAGAAGAATAGATATATAAAATACTTCACAGTGGGGAAAAAGTCTAGGGACACACACACACCACACACACCACACACACACACACACACACACACTGTATTGGCTTAGTCCATGAGGTGACCAAGTGCACGGTTGGTGTGTAAATCCCAGGAATTTGTGAGGTTTGGAGGAAAGTCTACAAATCCTTAGCCTGTAGGAAAAGCTGCTAGTTGGGCAGTTTTCACTAGCATGGTTAGGTTCGTCTTTGGCTTCCCCCACTCACTCCTGCAGGGGGCAGCAGTGAGGCACCTTGCCCGGCCCGCGGGATGCTTTGAGCAGGTTCCCCTGCGGATCTGTTGAGGGATGGCCTGGAATAGAGCGGCTCCTCGCTTCCTCCCTTGGCCCTACGGCTCCAGACCAGAATCACAGCTTTTCAGGAAGAGGAAAGAGCTGTCATTTTCAACATTGGTGACATTATCTTTTCCTTCCATCCCCTCACTTACATCCTCTGGATGGGTTAGCACTGCCAGAAATCAAATACATTTCTAAAGTATTTGGTCCATCCTATGAATTTGAAATATTTACTATTCCTAAACTAAATTCTGTGCAAATGGAAGATGGTCTCTCCTGAATAATATGGTTTTCTTCATTTTAGAGAAAGTGTATGTTTATTATATTTTCGTGATAAAAATCGTCATGTAAAAAATTTTTAAACAGCATAAATTTATTGAAAGAGAACCCTGCATAACCCCTGCTCTCAGAATTAGCCCCTGTTTATCACTTATATTCTTCTGTATTTTCTTTATGCATATACTGTCACATTTTGATAAATTTTTCCTACTGTTTAATATTTGCCAAGTACTGTTCTAAGGGCTTTGTAAGTAATAATTTAATTGTTACAGGAACTCTGTACACAGACACTCTGACATACATTGTATGTGACTTAAAGTCTTGTAAATAAAATCAATCATGGACAACCTTTTTATAGTTTATTCTCTCTTTATAATAGTTGCATAGGACTCCATCGCATAAATTCACCTTAATATTCCCAACTACTTTCATTTTGGTTGCTTCCAATTCTTTTTTTTTAATTTAAAAAAACTTTTTAATGTTTGTTTATTCTTAGAGCACGAGCAGGGGAGGCGCAGAGAGAGGGAGATACAGAATCAAAAGTAGGCTCCAGGCTCTGAGCTGCCAGCACAGAGCCCGACGCAGGGCTCGAACTCACGAACTATGAGATCATGACCTGAGCTAAAGTCAGACGCTTAACCGGCTGAGCCACCCCTAATTCTTTGGTATTATAAATAGTACTGAAATTAACATCCTCATGTCTTTTTTGCATGTGTATACCATTTCATTTAAGGGTATACACATTTTGCAGGTGTTTTAACATTGCCAGATTTTGCTTCCAAAAGGTTATACCTACGTCTGTTCCCATCAGCAACATGTGAGAGGTCAGTTTCCCTACGCACTTGTTTTCACTCTCTTGGACAAAAAATACTGCCTTTGAAATAAGGCGGGTTACAGTAAGCTGAAATAACAAGATCCTTTGCTAACAACTGGCCCTTTTAACTGCCGCCTTGCTATGAGTTATGACTAGTGACATGGACAGACTTTGGCATGTACAGAAAGCACTTGGGTTTGAGATCAAGCTGCCTGCCAACTAGTGTGGCCTCACTCAAGATGCTTAATTTCTCGGGGTTCCTGGGTGGCTCAATCGGTTGGGCATCCGACTTTGGCTCAGGCCATGATCTCACCGTCTGTGGGTTCAAGCCCCTCATCGGGCTCTGTGCTGACAGCTCAGAGCCTGGAGCCTGATTCGGATTCTGTGTCTCCCTCTCTCTCTCTGACCCTCGCCGCCCGAGCTCTGTCTCTGTCTCAAAAATAAATAAACGTTAAAAAAATTTTTTTTTTAAATGCTTAATTTCTGTGGGCCTCGGTTTCCCCTTCTGTAAAGTGAATCTGAGGTCATCCGTCCCTAAGCCACTGTGAGGTATGAATGCTTGTTTTCCCTGGCCCCTTGGCCTTGTCTAATGGGAGCCCTCTAAGTACTTTCTCATAGGTTCCCTCCCCTGGTCTTCATCCTATGTCATTTTCTCCCTCTTGTTCACTCTCTGCTGTCATGAGTAGAAAAGAAGAGCCAGACAGGGGTGGAGACAGAGTTTGTTTGTTTGTTTGTTTGTTTTTTTTTGGAGACAGAGTTTTATAGCCTTCAGCACTATATCTTGGCTGAGTAACACTGGAGCCATTGATTTAGAATCTCTGTAAACTTGTCACTTTATGGTTGGCAAAGTAAGTTATTTATCTGAGTTAACGATTGGGAGAGAGAACTGTGAAGAAGTTGCCCATGGCCTGCCATTAACCAGGATTCTGGCATAAAATTACAGGTTACATGGGATTAATTCAGTGGTCCACATCACACAGAAAAGCATACGGTTGGGTGTTCCCGTTTCAGGTTGTTTCTTTCATTTGTTCATCTTGTCACTGCTTATGTCCAGCCTTGGGCTTGTCATCATGACTGAAGGGACTGAGACACAGACTCAGAGTTTCCAGGGCTCACAACCCCAGGGGCAGGGGGTGGGGGGTGCTGACAAGTCCTGTAAGAGAGATTCCTTCAAAGCCATGAGGAAAAAGAGGGGCTTAGTCAGGAAGGCTCCAGGAGGACTTCCGAGGAGTGATAGCATGTACAGTGATTTCTAGCTCCAGATTTTCACGGAAAGAGAGCAGGAGGCTGGGAAGGAGTGACTCGTCCCACTGTTTGGGTCCAGGTGTTAATCCAACAGGACATCTGCTGGGGTCACTGTGTTAGTAAACTTTTGTCCTATGGAAGACCTGTAGAGGGAAATGTCTACAAGATCATTTCAGCGGTGGGGTGAGGCTTCCCTTGGCCATCAGGAGACCCCAGCAGTTGCAGGGCAGTCCTGGACCAGGGAGAGCTCGCATGCCTGTCCATGCTCCATCCTCTCTGGTTGGGAGTCAACCGTGAGGTCGCCTTGACCCTCTGAGCAGAAGCCTTAATTGTCTGAGGGCTAAAAAAAAAAAAAAAAAAAAAAAGCCAGTTTAAAAAGATTTGAACTGAGGAGGTATCGCTGAATTTAAAGGAGTCTCAGGGGGGATCATCTGGAAATGGAATCAGTGAACTGTTAGATCAGCTGTTGAGGCTGGGCAAGCAGGATGAATTAAAAGTGACCAGCGAAAAGCGACCTCACACCTGGCACTGGGAGGAAAAAAAAGCCTAGCAAGTATTTGAGAAGCTGCGCCAGTCTCTTGGGCCAGAATATAGTTATCTTGGTGGGAGTTTGGGGGAAAGTAGGGGAAGGTTTAGAGCCTGCAAATAAACAGAGAAAGACTTTACACTGAAGCAGACAATTGAGTTTGAGCTCTGGCCTTCCAATACTTCCCAGAAGTGTGGCTTTTGGGGCAAGTGTAGTGCTCACCGGGACATCTGCTCAGGATCCCCCTTAGGACCACCATGAACCCCACATGGCACTGTCCTCCTCAGGATGTAGACAGGAATCACAGGTTGCTGGCAGGGAAAGTGTTTCTCTCCCATAGGCATGGTCCTGTACCAGGGGTTTGCTGCATAGCCACCCAGATGCTGTCGCTGCCTCCTCCCACCTATGGGACCACTCAGGTGTGAGGCTACAAGACTCCCGCAGGGCAGGTGCAAGAGTCACTCTAGCATAAGGGCCACATGCTCCGTGGGAGCCAAGATCTCTCGTAAATACACAGTATGCCCAGCTAACTTCTACGGCTCCTGCAAGGATGAGGTCTGATTAGTAGTCACAGTACTTAGAGAAACCTAAAATGATGGTGTCCCCCAAGAGGTGTTTATACTCCATTTATAGCCCTTCTCAGTCCAGATGTGGTTTAACTACCAAGGGTCATTTTTACCAGGAGGAGTGTTGCTTAGTAACATAGCTGGCGTTCTATCTTTATCAAGTTTCCAGGGGAACAGAGTTACAAGGTAAACTGAAGGTTAAATTCTCATGCAGAAGGGGAAGAGATTTTGTCAATCCTTCTCCCACAGTAGGTCAGCTTACCTCTCAGAGATCCAGTTGATTTATCTGTGGAGTGGCATCAGTCTGCCCTAGCCCAAATGATGGTAGAAAGTCAGATGTGAAGGATTCTCTTTTTTTGCATAGCACAATCCACGTTTTGTCTTTGTTGTCTCTACCGATTGCAGACATCTAGCTATGAAGTATTATGACTTCTTGTTTCCCGATAGCTGGAGCTTATTGACCTGTGGGTTTCGTTGCATGGTGTGAAAAAATTGCTGAGCTCTGAGTGTTCGAAACGTGGTAGAGTCCGTTCATTTGCTGTCTGTTAATGGTGCCCTTTCACAAGCAGGGCAGGTGGAGGTCAACCGCTCTTTGGCAAACGCAGGTTTCATTGTTTTAGTTTGTATTTCACACCAGTTTCCTTTTGTTCTAAACGAAGGATTGACATTGTCTAACTGAATAGATGAAAAGTCCTAAACACGTGGTACCAGTCTCCCAAATAACACCTTAAACAGTAATATTGTTCCACTCTGACACAGTGTATGTAAATTGCCCATATGCAAATCCAAGAAGGGACAGCGTGGTAGGTCTCTGTTAAGTCTAAAGGGCGCAGCTCAAGTCCCATGATCTGGTGGGACAGTACATTCAAGACTCTGAAGTGTTGTCTCTCAGGGCGTGATTAATGGATCGTGGACACCAGCATCCTTTGAGGTAATTGCTAGAAACACAAATCCCGAGGCTTTGCAAACCTAGTCCTTCTAAGTCAGATTTCTGAATGAGCCTGGAAATCCACGTTTTCTACCCCTGATATTCTTACAGCAGTGAAGTTTGAGAACCCCTCTCCTAGGGAGGACTTCTGGGTCACCTTTGAAAGGGCATGCCGCCCTCCAGCTGCCCTTCCATTCCCAGCAGCCTCTTTGTAGCATGTTGTTGTAGGGAATAGAGATAATGTAGTGAGACACCCAGACTAATGCCTGGCGTGCAGCAGGAGCCCAGTAAATGGGAAACCATTCAAATTTGCATATACGTTTTGCTGTACACATATTTAAACTTATTCTCAGCGCCCGTAACTTATACTGGGTGAACTTACCTCCTTGTTTGGGTCTTCATACCTTCTTTTGGCTCCGTTCCATTGCCTCACTAATCTGTAGTGGAATTCTTATTGTAATTAAAAAAAAAATCTTCAGTATTACCTTGTGTCAGCTGAGCTAATAGAAAACAAAGGAAAAGGATTTTGATCCTATACTTAGCCTAGAAATATGAAAAAGGGAGCGTCACTGTGGGGGTCTCGGTACGGTTGCAGAGGTAGTGTGCTGCAAAGAAGTGTTTGGGGGGGAAAGTCAGCCCACCCTTTCTCCGATTGGAGAATCATCTTCTGGTTCTTTCCCTACTTGGCGCTTGAAGAGCTTGATGTTACTTTACCAGGGCACTGCCCTATTCAGAGGGAAGGATGAACACTAGTAAAACTTCCTAGCCAAACTCCATCCTAGCTGCTGTTCTTAGCTGGAGCATCAAATTAAAGTCAGACATGAAGGTGAAAGAAATCGTTTCTGGTAGAGTCTCTCTGGCGACCTTTGGGAGCCATTTTCTTGATCTACTGTGTAATTCAGAAGGGCCTTCAGAGAAGGTGCATCAGTCCTTCTAATGTGGGAAATTAATAACCTTTAATGCTAAAGCCATCCTTTTTCACGGAGAAGACGACAGATATAACCATGTTTGCTTTCCTCTAAATATGGATGTGTTTTGAAGCCAACGTGTGAGCTTATGGCTCTCTGCTGTGTGTCCTGTTTCTAAAATACAATAAACCTGGCCTGTTGTAACAGGAAGAATGAGTAAAGGAGAGAGAAAATAAATCATTTCAGGAGATGAAGTATCTATTTGATTAGCTTGTGTCAGGAATGGAAGATGGCTCGTTGATGTGCTTCTGATCTTCAGATGATAAATCTCCGCATTTCTTTTGCTTCCATCTGCTATGTGGCAAGCGTCACACATACGTGAATTCAATTTAATTTCAAGGATCATTGGTAGGGGAAAGTATTTATGTTTCTCGGTGCTCTCATCGTCATATTTATCCAGGTCTCATCTGCAGCCAGGGCCTTGCTGTCATTCCTTTAAATGTTCTTTTTAAATATTTAAGTATTTGACAAAGTTGATGAGCGCGAGGAGATAAATACATTTTGGGACAAATGCGCTTAACTCTTCTCTGGGCACAAGTGGCCCGTGTTCACGACACACAGAAGGAATACTGTTCTGATCAAACGGACAAGAACAGAAGGCTGGTCAGAACGAGGGGAGAGCTCCTGAACAATAAACTCGGCAGCTGGCGTAGCAACTCGACAGGGAGTCGCTTGTGCATGCGTGTGTGGCTTCTCTCTGTGTTGAGGACTTGGCATCCTGGGGCTTAAATGAACCTCATGGATAAAATGCCCGTTTCTGCACCATAGCCTGCCTTCACAATTCTGCCAGTGTGTGTTTCGTTAGGATTCCGACACGTAGCACATACGCTAGGGAACTGTCTTCCCCTGATGAGAATGACAAATGAGGGGGTCACCTGGAGAACGTTTGTTTCCAAGTCAGCGGTCCCCATGCAGCCATATCGTGGTAGGCGTGACGCACAGGCCATCTGCAGGCGTCGTGCCATGTTAGTGGTCATGCTGCAGAGTGGTTTATGCCAAGGCACTGTGGTCACAGTTTACGTGCTTAGTGTCCCAGGAGCTCCTGTCATGAATCTTTAGCTGCAGTCACGTTGATTCGTGCGGTGAGCAAGGCTGTCGGAACTTTGTGGATAGACACTAGCTGCTGCTGGAAATCCGCGGCCTGGCCTGCTTGCCTTGTGAGAACAAAGGTAAATAAGGAAGGCCCCTCAATACCTAATGCTCTCTTTGCCGTTTTCAAAATGAGAGAAGCACAGCATTTTTATGAAATATGAAATGGAGGTGGGAATCGGTGACTTGTAATAACTCACCATGGGTAGAGCAGTTTTACAAAAAAAGCTTGCCTCGGGGCAGTCCAGACACTGAGTCTCTGCTGCCCCCTACTGCCCAGGTTCTGTATCGTGTCTCCGGGTAGAGCCTTGTGTCCTGCCTGGCGCTCTCAGGGCACTCTGGGAGGATTATGACTTGACATTGTCTAGGTGTTTTCTTCCGGACAAGGCCTCCCCACATTTGCTTCCTCATTTGAGAGAACGCGTGCGAATGGAAGAAAAGCCACGTTCTGGACGCGACCAGGCTCATGCGGCACCGTCAGGAGCTGACAGCAGGCCCAAGCTAAAATCATCTTCGCAGGGCCGTCCACCCCCTTCAGCAGCCACCAGCTGGTGGATTTAAGAATCCAATTTAGCCCTAAGAGTAAGGATCTATGAAGGCACTGGTTGATTTTTGCTACAGGAGAAGTTCTGCCAGATGTGGCTTTATTTTTAATCATGCCAACCCGAATGTACAGTGTGGAGTACATGAGTCTCCCTTCTTTTATGCACTCATGTACTTGAAACTCAGTTCAGCACATTATTGGGTGCCCTCTAGATATCCAGCCTCATGCTAAATACTCAAAAGCGAAAGAGTCAATAATGTCATCTTTGCCCTCGTGGAACTTAGGGTCTGGTGGAAGAGACCAATATTAAACCATGAATAATCTCATGACATTTTGTGTCAACTGCTTTTTTTTCCCAAAGACTAATAACATACGTTCCTCTCCACCAAGTCCTGTGTTAAGTGCTTTTAAGAAGAAGATAAGGTGTTAAGAGGGAGAATAAAGGAGAGATGAAGCCAATTCTGTGCGTTAGGTAGAGCCTCATTGGGGTGACACCCAGAGAAAGTCTGCAGGGGTCTACTTTGCACAGAGCAGCCACTCTCGTCCAGAGTTTAGAAATAAAGGATGTTTTAGTAAACAGTTTTGTGAAGAGAGGTCAGTTTCCTTTTAGAAATGAAAGTCTAAGGGTGCCTGGGTGGCTCAGTCGGTTAAGCATTTGACTTCGGCTCAGGTCATGATCTTGCGATTCATGGGTTCGTGCCCCACGTCGGGCTCTGTGCTGACGGCTCAGAGCCTGGAGCCTGTTTCGGATTCTGTGTCTCCCTCTCTCTCTGTTCCTCCCCCACTCATGCTCTGTCTCTCTCTCAAAAAATAATAAAGAAACATAAAAAACAATTTAAGGGGCACCTGGGTGGCTGGTGGGTCAAGCGTCTGACTTCGGCTCAGGTCATGGTCTCGAATCTCATGGGTTTGAGCCCCATGTGGGGCTCTGTGCTAACATCTCAGATCCTGGAGCCTACTTCAGATTCTGTATCTCTCTCTTTCTCTCTCTCTCTCTCTGCCCCTCCCCTGTTTGTGCTCGCTTGCTCTTTCTCTCAAAAACACTAAAAATAAATAAATAAATAAAAAATAAAAAAATAAATGAAAGTCTATATCTTGGGCCAGCTTTTTTTTCTCTCTCTGGTCACAGGAGAAGTAAAAAATCACAGGGACTTAAACTTTTGGTGCAAAATTTCAAAAAGAACTTATTCACATTTTTCTTCTCACAGTTGAACAGAGGCTCATCATGGGAGTAGAGAGTTTCCTGACCTCATAGAAACAGAAACAGAGGCTAGATCGTCCCTCACCGACGTTACTAAAGGTGGGGTTTCCTGTATTAGCAAATGGACTGGGATAGATATTCTCTAAAATCCCTGGCCGATACAGGATTTGATTATCTTAGGCAAAGGGTAGAGTTGGTATGATTTTAGAGGTGATATGGTTCTGGAAAGGCCTAATAATGACACGTATCCATTGTGGTTGATCAGCGTTCACAAAGGCTCGCCTTTGGGTTGGTTCCTTTGAAGGTATTCATTCCTTCCAAAACAGCATTTTATTCTGGATGGTGCTGCTTCCATTCTGGGGTTCATTTCTGTGCTGAACAAAAGAAGTTGCGTTTTATGTAGGCAATGGCCTGTGTACAGTTTATGATGACTTCTTTCCCTCCATTCACACAGTTGGGAAAGATCTCTCCTGTAACTTCCGATAAGTTGTCTAGAACTCACAAAGCTCATACTGTGAGGCCATCAAAGAGGCCACAGGCCAGGATCTCTACCATGTAAAAGAAGTCGTGGCTACTGAGTGAGAAGTTGTTCAGGGGTGGTTTCGATCATTTAACACTTGGATTCATTTCCTTGTCCTCTTCTCAGAAGACCCAGATACAAATATCTTCAGGGAGAGTTTTATATATATATACATATACATATACATATACATATACATATACATATACATATACATATACATCTGTGTGTGTGTATATATATACATATATATATATATATATTTAACGCACATGCTGTAGGGGGCAGCATTCATTAAGGAAAGTCAGAGGATAGCCCGCCAGAAAGAGGAATTATTTAGACCTTTTAGGGAAGAAACTGGGCCCCATTTGTAAAGATTTCTATGCACCAGAGACACTCATAGTGTCCTGTTACTCATTTATGGACAAGGCTCTGGCCCTTCAGTAATAATATTCTTTAGGGCGCCAGGACCCCCTTGTCTCCTATGAAATTTATCTGGTCTGGAGTCTATACCAGTGAGCACCTGTGCGGGAAAGTGACTTTTCCACAAAGGATGTGTATGCTAGGGTGCAGATTCTGACCCTTATGGCTGATGCCAAGCTTGTGTTCTTTTAGCCATGTTCTGAGCCTTTGCAGTCTCCAGCCCTCCAATGAGAAACAGTGACTATTTGGGGCACCCCGGTGACTCAGTTAAGCATCTGACTCTTGACTTCAGCTCAAGTCATGAGTTCAAGCCCTGCGTTGGGCTCTGTGCCAACAGTGCAGAGCCTGCTTGGGAGTCTCTCCGTCCCTCTCTCTCTGCCCCTCCCCGACTCACACCATCTCCCGCTCTCTCTTTCTCAAAATAAACTTAAAAAAATTACAAAAAAAGAAGACATAGTGACTGTTTCCCATGGAACTGCTTCAATCCTGTTACTGCCCAGCAAATCATAAATATTGGTGAAACTTGTGGGGGCTAACCTTTTTCTGGATCCTCCCGTCCTGAGAAAGTTGGTGAAGCAAGTTGTGACTTGTTGGTTGACCCCTATCTCCCCAGGCCCTAAAAAGTAGGGCTTCGAATAATAGCCATGTATATACGCCAGCCTACAGGTTGATGGGACGGCTCTGCTGAGGCGTGCCAGGCTTGGCTGATCTCACTTGGACTCGCTCATGCATCTGGGGTCGTCTGGGCGTCCACTGGATGCTGGCTAATCTGTACTGCCCTCATCAGAGATGCTCCCCTTTCTCCCCCTGGTCTTTGGTCCTCCAACGGGCCAGTCCAGGCTGTCCTCATGGTGGATGAGTTCCAAGATGGGCTAAGAGCACAGCCCTGTGAGGCCTAAACCCTGGAAAGGAATGGAACGTTGGTGCTCTTCTACAGCGCTCTGTTGGCCAGAGCAAGTCACATGACCTGGCCAGGTGCATGGGATTGGGAATCCTGCACCAGTCGAGGAGCTGCGGAGCCACACTGCAGAACGTCTGTGATACGGAGAGGGTGGAGACTTGGGCTGTTTTTGCAGTCAGTCTACCACAGTAAATAAGCAGGACACAATGCATGTATATTAGTGATGGATTGATTCCACTTGTCAGGGTAGTAGACTGTTTTCATGGAATCCCATGAAAATGAGACTCCTGCTCTGAGCTCATAAAAGATAGGCTGGGGCGCCTGGGTGGCTCAGTCAGTTAAGCGTCGACTTCGGCTCAGGTCTTGATCTCGTGGTTCGTGGGTTTGAGCCCCGCGTCGGTCTCTGTGCTGACAGCTCGGAGCCTGGAGCCTGCTTTGGCATCTGTGTCCCTCTCTCTTGGCTCCTCCCCCTTGCGCTCTGTTTCTCTCTCTCTCAAACATAAATAATAAACATTAAAAATTTTTAATAAAAGGCTAAGACACACGTCGTTTCCTGCAAGTATGGGGGTATATCGCTCTGCCAGCTCTCAGTGGGGTGAGTGGCTGAAGGATCCTTTTACTCCAGCCCCACAGAAGGTCTCTGAATAGCAGACACAGCCCCCTTGCTGTCTGAAGCCCCCTCTGGCCACACCAGGAGCTGTCTGCGAGAGTAGCATCCTGCAGAACGGGACTGGCTCCGCGTCAGCCGTGTCAGGCCTCTGGAGTCCTTGGTCTTCAAATACCCATGCTGCTCTGCTTTTTCTTTTTCGTGCCAGCTGGTGCGAGTTGTGTGATGAAGGTGGTCCGAATGCCAGACTGGTGTTCAGGGCACCAGGGGTCTGTTCCCAGCGATCCCACTTGATGGCCACGTGACTTGAACATCTCTGAACTTGCGGTTCCTCAGCTCTGAAAATGGAAGCAAGAGTAGCACCAACCTCATAGAGTTATGGTGAGGGTGACATGTGATGAAACATAAGGAAAAAAACAACACTGAATTATGTATGTCGTGATTGTCAAACGCGTGAATTAATTCATGAGTGTATACAGTCTAAAATGACTACAATGGGCAAAGTAACCACGGCAGCTGGACGCAGAACCCCTAGGAGCCAGCTCTCCACTCCCGGTATTTTGCTTCAGACCAGACGTCTAAAGTGCCCGTATTACAGCGTCTTAGCTACCTCTGTCATGGATGAACTATCGTGAAGGATGTTTTTGAAAACCAAAAGGACCAAGAAACCCAGAGTGACCTTCAGTAAACAAAACAGCTTCTAACAATTGAACACTTGTCATAGCTCAGTTATCTTACAAATGTGTAACCTATTGATTCTTGAAATCCCCCACTGCACTCGTCAGGGGAGGGGAGGTTCAGGATAAAAGTATTGATTTAGACAAGCGAACATATTGGAAGAAGCATTTGTTAGCCATTTGTATTTTTCATAATTTGGCTGCTAAAGTAGGAGAAAGAAGATACATCTTTCAACAGAGTCCTGAACAAAAGGATATTATTAAGCAAAAGGATATTAGCCAACTTAATTATACTCCTAAAACAACTTAAAAGGTCATGATTGATGGTATTTGCACAGTGTTTTGGAACAAAGGACCCTTTGACTAGTAAAGGAGTTTTTTCCTGAATGTGATTCTATTTTTCCTTTTGTTTGTCCATCATCCTTCAGTCTGCGTTCTCTGATCTTTTTTAATGCGTCCAAACCTACCGCCCCACTCCTGGGGGCTGGCGACTGGAGTATCTTCGGACAATGAAAGGAAAGACGTTGTAGCTGAACTAAAGAACGGTCCAAGGAAAGGGGAGGGGCGCCCACCCTGAGCATGGCGATTTCTGAGCTCCCTTCCGTCTGTGCATGCCAAGACGCCATGGCTCTGGCCTCGGGGTGTTGGTCAGCCTTCGTGGTCATGTCTTGGCAAGCGAAGTAGCCACTGCTGGCCGGAAACTGACCAGGACTGTTCAGTCTCATTTTGGAGCCCCTCAGATCACCTTCTGGCATGAAACGCTTCAGAAACCATTAAACGGCCGAGGTCGAAGCTGGATTCCTTGAAGTGCTTCCAAAGGCTTTGGCGTGTCTGCCTTTTGGATGAGCTTAACTAAACAGAGAACTTTTCAGGTCTGGTGTCTGGGTGGCGGGAGCTCCCCCTGGGCACTAGAAGTCACCCCGAGGTTGGGGGAGTAGGAAGGATGGGAAGAAAGAGAGGTTTGGCTCTTGGTGGCTCGCTGCTTATTCTTTGTCTTCTCCTTTAAGCCGTTCTTGCTGTCGCTATCCACCTGAGAAGGTAACTGCCCAACGCCTGGAGGAACAGACATTTCCCAGAGAGCGAGTCGAGTGTGTGGCTGAGCAACAGACCCCTCTGATTCCTTCAGGGTAGTGCCATCCAGTAGACCTTTCTTCAGCTCCACCTGGTGGTGCCCCCCATCGGTGCCGCTAGGCGAGTCAGCTGGCTACGTGGGGCTATGAGACCCTTGAAATGTGGCTGCTGAGAGGAGGAACTGACATTTTAATGTTTTCAATTTTAGTGAATTTAAATGGCCACACGTGGCTAGTGGCTCCGGTATTTGACAACATATCTCTGAATGAAGTCTATCATTTAGAAATGGCTTCCTCATCACTAAAGACCAAATACTGCTAGATTCCATTAAAAAAATTATTTTAATGTTCATTTTTGAGAGAGAGAGTGCAAGCGGGGGGTGGGGGTGGGCACTGAGAGAGAGAGGGAGACAGAGAATCCAAAGCAGGCTCCAGGCTCTGAGCGGTCAGCACAGAGCCCGATGCGGGGCTCGAACCCACAGACCGCGAGATCATGACCTGAGCTGAAGTCAGACGCTTAACTAACAGAGCCACCCAGGCACCCTGTTAGATTCCATTTATATGAAAATGTGGAGAATAGGCAAATCTCTAGCAACAGATAGCAGTATTTGCCAGGGCTAGGGGTCAGGGTGGGCATGTAGAGAGAGGAGCTGTGGTGAATGACTGCTAATGGCTACAGTGTTTCTTTTTGCTATAATAAATTTTTTTAAAACATTTATTTATTTTTGAGAGGTAGAGACAGAGCGTGCATGGGGGAGGGTCGAGAGAGAGGGAGACACAGAACCTGATGCAGGTTCCAGGCTCTAAGCCATCAGCACAGAGCACAATGCAGGTCTCAAACCCATGAACCATGAGATCATGACCTGAGCCAAAGTTGGACGCTTAATCGACTGAGCCACCCAGGCGCTCCTGTAACAAAATGTTTTAAAATTAGATTGTGGGGATAGTGGCCTAGCTTCATGAATATACTAAAAAGTATGGAATCATACCCTTGGTGAATGTTATGGTGAGTTATATCTCAGTGAAGTGGTTTTTAAAAATCGTTTGCCTTCTTTTTTTTTTTAATTTTTGTGAAGTTTGTTTATTTTGAGAGAGAGCAAAATAGTTTGCTTTCTTTCCTTTTAATTTTTTTTGAAGTTTATTTATTTGAGAGAGAGAGTGTTGGTAATGGAGAGAGAGAGCTCATGCGCGCAAGCACAGGGGAGGGGCAGAGAGCAAATCCCAAGCAGGCCCCACACTGTTGGTGTGGAGCCCAACATGAGGCTTGGACTCCCAAATCGTGAGATCATGACCTGAGCCGAAACCAAGAGTTGGATGCTTAACCAACTGAGCCACTCAGGCACCCCCAAAATAGTTTGCTTTCATGCCAGATCCAAGTAGATGTTCGGACCCTAGCTCTGCAGCTACCCAGTAGAGTGCGTGGTTAAGTACCTGCCTTTCCCTGAGCTTCAGTTTCTCCTTGGTAAAATAAGGGTATTGCCTTTGCCTCAAGGGTAGCAAAGAAGAGAATTTCTGGTCCTCCGTTGCATCTTTATGACTTTAGTCCATTTCAGGTAGGATGGTCCTGGGTACAGAGCATGCACCCTCTTTTTCTGGGAACCTAGTTCCGGAAGCTGCCTGGTTCCAGGAGAGCCCCAGGCACTAAACAGAGCTTTGAGCCAGTAGTATCTGCCCTGTTCCGTCCATTCCCTCTGTTACTGCAGTATAGAGAGCCTTTGGTGCTGGTCTAGGAAGGTTAAGTAACAGCTAAGATAGTCATATGTTTTGCCTTTGATCCAGATAAAAACAGATTGTAACTTTGAGTTGTCAATTGATCTAATGGGCAGAAATGGCTTTCCATACCCTTAGCAAGCAAAGATTCCTAGGGGACAAGGAGGAGATTCCTGGTTGTAAAACATCCTGCAGTTTTTCATGGTTTGTGGTTTGTAGAATTTCTGGGAAGGACATTCTTCAGGAGCATGTCTGAGCAGGTCTTTTTCTTCTCCCACTTCTCCTATGGGCTTTTGAGAACAAAGGCCTGCCAAAGCGTCACAAATCAGTGACTTCAGAGGAAGTAATTGTTACTGTTATCTTCCTCCTCCTCTTTGTTGCCATCATAAAGCCTATAGTCTGTCAACAAGCAGATGTTACAGATACCTGCCTTATAAGTAACTTTAGGGCCTATGTTTAATGTAGCTCAGGCAATGAACTGTAAACAGAAGGACTTGTAACAACGAAGTGATGATAATGGTAACTGATGGTTATTAGGTATTCCTGTATGCCTGGAGTTATTTTAGGTACTTTGCATGCTGGCCTCCTTTAATTTCTCATACTGGAGAGGGTAATAGTATCTTCTCCATTTTATGGATGCACAAACTGAGGCTCAGAGTTAAATAAGTTGCTAATATCAGGCAGCTGATAAGGCCGGAGCTGAGATCTGAACTAGGATCTACATGATTCTGAAGCTGGTATTTTGCTTTTAACCATCATACGATCAGACAAGCTGGCTTCGACTAAATTCACTAATCATCGAGCCCCTTTTTTTGTGTCAGGTGCTGTACAAATTTCTCAAGATGCAGCAATGACTGAAGCCAGCAAATGTCAGACAGGTGTTGAATTAACTACACAGAAGAGGAAAGAGTGTTCTAGAAAGAGGGAATCACATGCTCCAAAACTAGGAAGAGCAGGGCCTCATCAAGGACATGAAAGTTAAGTGTGTGTGTGTGTTTCTGAAGCAGGCAAAATGACTTTTTCACTTCTACCCAGCAAATCAGGGCTAGATGGAGTTCTATGAGGGCAGGGAGCATGCGATCATGTTCAGTAAAATCTTGTCGAAAGAATAGCCAAAATGGGATTAGAACCCAGGTTCCCTGAATCTGTTTAGTGTTCTGCCCCGTCATATCACTCAGAGAACCCTTGGACAAATTCCAAACTGGCCTTGGACAGTGGATGTTTATAGTATTGTGATTTATAATAAGTCCCAAATTTGGTCATCATCCCCATTTCTGGCACAGAGCTAATAGAATTCTTGGAATTTCCCAAGTGATGAGCACAATAAAGGTGTTTGTCTTTATGCTAATGAAGGGACTCCTACCACACCCAAGGATGGGGGCTGGTTGCCAGTGGAGGCAGCCAAGTGACTGAAGGACTGAAACTTTCAGTCCCACCCCCTGACCTCAGGAGAGGAAGGAGGGGCTAGTGATTGAGTTCACTCACCAGTGGCCAATGGTTTCATCAATCATGCCTTAGTAATGAAGCCTCCATAAAAGCCCAGAAGGATGGGACTTGGATAGCTTCTAGATTGATGTACACGTGGAGATGTGGGGACAATGGTGTCACGGAAGCTCCATGCCCCCTTCCCCCTGCCTTTCCCTATGCACCTGTTGCATCTTGCTGTTCCTGAGTTATATCCTTATATAATGGTCTAGTAATCTAGTAAGTAAAATGTTTCTCTGAGTTCTCTGAGCTGCTTTAGCAAATTAAACCCAAGGAGGGGTTTTGGGTACCTCCAATCTACAGCCAGTTGTTTAGAAGCACAGAAGCATTAACTTGTGCCTTCGACTGGTGTCTGAAGTGTAAGGGGTTAGGGGACAGTCTTGTGGGACTGAGCCCTTAACCTATGGGATCTCATGCAAACTCTGGGTAGACCGTGTCAGAACTGAGTTGAAATGTAGGACACCCAGTTGGTGTAAGAGAATTGCTTGGGAGTGTGGGGAAACCAACTACCCCTGCCCACCCCTCCCCCAAATCCTTGTAATGACCTAGTGTGTGCCTAAACAGGCCGGTCATGGCAGAAACCAATTTTCACAGTGCTGGAGTGAGAAACCCCAGCCTGGAGATAGGGCTGCAACAGAGGTGGAGAAAAGAAACTTACGAAGTTCTGTCCAGAGGCTTCGTGGACCTGATGGGCTTATGGTAAAAAAAAAAAAAAAAAAAAAAAAAAAAAAAAAAAAAAAAAAACGGACAGGACAGGACATCAGATCCAGTGACAGGTTTATCTGTGGACCCAGGGAACCTGGCAGAGCTCTCAGTAATTTTCAGTGTCTGTTAGCAAAAGGCAGCCCTGCCTTTGTGAGCACACACGGTAACTTTTACAGCCAGTGTGGCAGTTCTAACAGGTGAGATGATAGACGGCAGGGATGTAACTTCTTTTGGTGCTTACGTTCTAATTTTTAAGCAAAATGCCTGTGTTTGGTAGTAATGCTTTAACTTTATCTCATTAAATAAAGGTGAATGAACTATGAACAGCAAGATGGCTAGGGCCATTGTTACTCAAATTAAGAAAGCGGAGGGGCACCTGGGTGGCTCAGTTGGTTAAGTGTCTGACTTCGGCTCAGGTCACTATCTTGTGGTTTGTGAATTCGAGCCCCGTGCCGGGCTCTGTGCTGACAGCTCAGAGCCTGGAGCCTGCTTCGGATTCTGTGTCTCCCTGTCTCTCTGTCCTCCCATGCTCATGCTCTGTCTCTGTCTTTCAATAATAAATAAACGTTCAAAACAATTTTTTTTAATGGAATTTTTATCTGGACTCTGGGATGCCTTTGCCTCTTCACTTGTAGAAAAGATGCACAAAAATGATTCTGCATTTTCTGTATCTCTTGAAAAAGCCTACTTTGCTTTCAAACACCTGCAGCTCTGAGCAGATGTTTATGTTCTACTTAAACACACTTGGACTTTAATGTCTTTGCTGTTGGTTCCTAAAATGTTAAGTAAAGGAAACAGGGAAAAGATTGTTTAAATGTAATATTTTAGGATGCCTGACTCCTCATCTACCCCACAAAACTGGTCGCTACTGCTCTCTGTGTTGTCGGCACCTGGCACGGAATAGACCTTCATTCAATGAATGAACACATCTGCACAGTCCACATCAAACACCCATCTGCACGAAGACCATCCCATCAGTCTAACTGGAAATCCTCACCCTTGGGAACATGGCCCTGTGGGATGTCTCTTTCTAACCCTTGAATGAGTTTCCTGGGGACCCAGACTATGTCTTACTTTTCCAGGTACCCTACACACCCTTCCAAGGAGCGTCCCTTTGTTCGCCATTTGCTCACCCGGCATGTTTAGCTCTCTACTCATTTCTGTGAGCTGAAAACTTGCAAATGAGAGAGAAACCCGTTGAGGCTGACCCATCCAGTGTGCAGTTTTACTAAAGGCAGGGATGGGGCATGTAATCAGAGTTGTCCGAGGGAATCCATGCATTCCTGGCTGCTATTTTAAGACTCTCCTTCTAAACTGATATCCTTCAGGTTTATTTGGTTTAGCTCCTGCTCTGGAAGCTGGCTTGTTTCCGCGCATCAGAATGGTCATGAAAGCGGCTCCTCCAGGACTCGGGCTGGACAGCTGCAGAATAGCTGGCATTTTTCTGTCCTTCACTCTGTATTGACAGCAGGTTTGAATCACCCTGCCCTGTTTTCTGTAACATAACCAGGCCAGAAATCATTTGAAAAACATTTCAGATGCCTAATTTGATCTTTTCAATGAGAGGGAGGCATTGCCTGGTACATTTTGGGTTTGGAGATTTATTAAGAACATACAAGGACCTCCCTTTTCTGCCCCTCCTAGTTCCCGCTGATCAGCATGGGAGTGGGGGATTCTTTCACACTTAGGAATATCCCATCAACCCACTGCTTCTACCCACTTGGGGTAGAATTCTTGGAGCAGTCTGCCCACTCACCCCTTTGCTGCTGGCCACACCAGTTGGGCCTTCTCTGCCTTTCAGCTGGGTCTCTGGCTGGTTGTCTTAAGCTCCCCTGGATCTCTGACACAGCTCTTGTCCTTCATACAGAGGGATTCAGGTGTTCTGTAAATGGTAAGCCTGTGTATGCCCCCAGCCAGGTACAAGCAACACTCATGCCTGCCTTTCCCTGAGAAGGGAAGCTTTGAGACAAGAGGGAGGCTGGTAGCCCCAACTCAAGTTCCAGATCTATTGCTAATTCAAAGAGTGATCTTGAGCAGTAATCATACTCTCTGGGTCTCCAGTTTCTCCTCTTTCAGAAGGGGCCTTGCACTAACTGACCTGGGCCTTTTTTTTTTTTTTTTTTTAAAGAGTCTCCATGCCTAACATGGGCCTTGAACTCACAACCCTGAGATCGAAAGTCACATGCTCCACCCACTAAGTCAGGCACGTGCCCTGCCCACCCCTACCTGAGTGTTTCCTTTCAGCTGTAATGTACGTTGATCACTCAGTGGTGCCCACTTCTATGCCTTTCTCATCCCTTTGCCTTCCTTACTACAAGTATTGCCCAGTCTCTAAGAGCTAACATGACGCTGGATAAACCTTTTTCTTGTCAAAGCCAAAACGAGGACTTCATCCTTGGAAAGTGCCTTTAACCAATACCAGCTCTGTGGACTCCTGAGCCAGCGATAGGCTGAGCCGGCTGAGCCAGCTGAGCCAGCTGGTACTGGCTCATGAGAGCCAATTTCAGAATTTTTAGGCGTTTTCCAAAACTGTTGATGCCATGTTGGTAGTTGGAAATCTTCCCTAGCGGAATATTTACACCAGAGAAATCGGCACACTCTGTACATTAGAGCGTTCCTTATTTTTCTCCAGAGAATCGCCTGTTAGATGTTCACCAGCCTGCCACTGAAATTCAAATGAAATTGATCTACCAGCTAACAGGTGGAAGAAGACCTAATGTCCTTTGCAATCTTTCTGGGAGTGGTTTTTTTTTTTTTTTTTTTTGCTTATTTTGTTTGATTGGTGTGAGGACCCGGTTACAGTACCATTGGTCAGTATCTTCCTAGTTACTGTTTTGCTGAAATACTTGAGCTTTAGGTCATGTATCTTACCATTCTATGTGCAATATCCTTCTCTCGCCTACTGGAACTGCCTCAACTCATTCTGTCTTCCAAAGAGTGACCTAAGGCCTTGGGCATAGATTTTTCCTGAAGGTTTAAGGCCATGGAGGGGTTATAGTGTTGCAATGAAAACAGCTTAAAATTAAATATTGGATGTTCCTGTTCTGTTCTTTTTTTTTTTTTTTTTTTTTAAGTTTATTTGTTTTGAGAGAGAGTGTACATGAGTGGGGCTGAGGCCAAGAGAGAGAATTCCAAGCAGGCTCCACACAGCACAGAGCCCAACTCGGGGTTCAGCCTCATGAACCATGAGATCACGACCTGAGCCAAAATCAAGAGTCAGTTTTTTAACTGACTGAGCCACCCCGGCGCCCCTGGATGTTCTTATTCTTAAAAGTCCTTCCGCTTCCCTGTCACTGGGAATTTCTCAGGGGCCAGCTTTTGTTTTTAAGATTCCTCCTCCTGCTGTACTCAGCTGTCCTTCTTACCCTCTCCCTTTCTTATACAGAGCAGTTTATTTCTGTTTTCTTATCTCCTTCCAGACCCTGCCCTCCAGAGCCTCATCTTCCATACTTGGCATGGCCTATATTCAAGGCATTTCTTTTAACCAGAGCTTCTAAGACCTCTGGTAGCAGCTGTTAAAATCATATTGTTTTTTTCTCATTCCTCTCCAAATGGGTAGCTGACTGCCTCCAGTTAATAATTCATTTTAACTCATAGATGATACACAGCTCTGCTGCACCAATCCAACGTATCCATTTGGTGCACATTTATTAAGTGTTTGCGCTAGCCATTAAGGTTTCATGGAGTCCATCAAGGGCTTAGTTTTTGGTGGGGTGGGGGGGAGGGTGAGTGGGGGCTGTGGAAATCCCAATCAGAAGTTACCTGTTTTTCATAAAGAAGAAAATTACTTTTACTGAGAAGAGGGAACTTAGGTAAACCTCTAGAACATGGACTTTGGAACACCTTAAGTACCGTTTCTGCTCTCTGTTGGACCTTTCAGAGGGTGAAGGCACATCACCATTGCCTAGGAGATCCCATGAGCTGGCCTGCTTTCCCATGCAACTCCCTCTGGAGGGCATAGGAGCAGTTCTGTGCAGGGACCTGTTCTCTGTCTCATCCGGTCTGTCAGTGCTCTCTTTTGGAAATGTTCTCCATTCTCATCCTTCCTTGTTCTTCCCACCAAATGTCCAATTCATCTTTTGTATGTTTCAGGTTAGACTTTGTTTCCTCTAGAAAGCCTTTGCTGACCCCTGAGACTGAGTTTGAAGCCCCTTCTCCCTGTGTCCCCAGCACCCTGCCCTTACTCTCTGGTTGTCCTCATCATGCTGTGTGGTTATCTTGCCAATCCTTCCCTAGCAGGCAGGCTCCTTGAGATTGGGGACTGAGCCTTATTCTCTTCTCTCTCCACTGCTGTCACAGAACTTGGTATACAGAGATTCTCAATAGATATTTGTTGGTAAGGTGAAAAAATGAATATGTGGATGAGCTACAGGGTAATTTATTTACAGCTCAGACACTGGACCCAGCAAATATGTACCTGTCATTTGATATTGGACAAGCTACTTAATCTTTCCAAGCCTCAATTTTCTCATCTGTAAAAGGGGCATGTATCAGTGTTTACTTCTTAGGGTTCTTGTGAGAGTTAAATTAGACAGTGCAAGTAAAGTACTTAACACAGTGATTTTTATACAGTACATATGCTCAATCAGTTATTAATGATTAATCATATTGAATGATTGAAATCAGAAAAGCAAATGATAAGGAAATAAGCTGATATTTTTGGTGTATGTACCAAAAAGCAATAACTTCCAGCGTTTAACTGGAAGACAAATTATCCTATTTCCAAATAACATCTAAAGCTGTATCTGTGATTTTCGGTGATCGATACTAATATTGAGAGCTGCAGCCTGAAGCCATCACAGAGGGTTTCCAATTAGACTCAAGTTTACTGAAGAAGAGAAATGGAATCATGTGCTTTTGAGGAAAAAAAAAAAAACAAATCAAATTCCTATTGCTGTTAACTGGCGTAACTACAATATAGTTAATCAGGATATCTCTTTTTAGTTAAGGCATTTCTAAAATGTCTTTATTTTGCCTCTGTTTTTGAAGGACTTTTTTTTTAATTAAAAAAAATTTTTTTGATGTTTATTTAGTTTTGACAGAGAGACAGAGCATGAGCAGGGGAGGGGAAGAGAGAGAGAGGGAGACACAGAATCTGAAGCAGGCTCCAGGCTATCAGCACAGAGCCCGATGCGGGGCTCGAATCACGACCCGCGAGATCATGACCTGAGCCAAAGTCGGATGCTCAACCGACTGAGCCACCCAGGCACCCCTTAAGGCATTTCTAATTAGCATCTTTGTAGTAACTGCTCCATTAGGTTCCTGACTTCATGTTTATCCCTCACGCATGCATTCACCCACTTAATCTGGCAACATTTATCCTGTATCAGGTACTGGAGGGACAAAAAGATGAAACAGAGCCCCTGGCCTCAAGGAATTAATATTCTGAAACGAGGCCTAGCAAATTTTCCCTTATATGGCCAGATGGTAAATATTTTGGGTTTTGTGGGCCGTGGAGTCTCTGTTGCAGTTATTCAGTTCTGCCACTAGAGTGAGAAAGCAGCTATAGACAATATGTAAATGAATGAGCATGGCTGTGTTGCAATAAAACTTTATTTAACTTTATTTACAGAAGCAAATGGTGGGCCAGATTTGCTTTGCTGACCTCTCTGCTAGAGGAAGAGTGCTTAAAGTGGGCTCAGTCTGTACCAGACTGGCAGTCAGCACAAAGGGCTGTCCATCCATGAAGGACAGAGGATGGAGAGAAGAGGCTGAGTTGGGCTGTGACCCTCTCTGGGGGAATAGCTTAGGGAAATGGCAGTGCCGTTCGAGGCAGGGGAGAGCTAACTAAGGCCAAGAGGGAGCTGCAGGGCTGGGCCCTGATGTATAAACTGGTGTAGCCAAGAGAGCCGCTGTCCTGGAGCAGCACCAATCAGGCCGGATACTCACAAAGACCTTCCTGCTCTTGGGAGATCTGACTCAATAGCCTTGACCCCCTCCTCAGGATTTCTGCTTTCCTACAGCGCTCTGTGAAGGTTGTATCCAGTCCGCCCTGACAGCCTGCACACAGAAGCCTGCCTCCACAGCAAGCATTTCCTAATGTTTAGTAACTTTGATGACAGTTTATTGTGATGTCACGGGGAGGGAAATGGTGCACATCATGTCCCCTAGCTTGCTTGGCCCGCCCACTTTTTACCTCTTTTCTCACTTTTTTTTTTTTAATGTTTACTTATTTTTGAGAGAGAGGGAGTGCGAGTGGGGTAGGGACAGAGAGAGAGTGGGACAGAGGACCTGAAGCAGGCTCTGTGCCAACTGCAGACAGCCCTATGTGGGTCTTGAACTCATGAACCCCGAGATCATGACCTGAGCCAAAGTTGGACACTTAACCGCCCCTCTTTTCTCTCTTTTTGATGTAACCAAGCAATTTGTTCCTTGTCTTCTGCCAGACAGGTGCTCAAGTTCCCCGCGGCTTGAGCTTCTGACCCAAAGTGGCTTGTCAAGGAATTGTCCTACCAAAGATGGCTCTCCCACCCTAACAGAAAGTCTGGTGCCTTCATTACCTTCATGAACAGTGGCTTCCAGAAATCTTCTGCTACCCCCTTCTCATTCCACACACCCACTCTCGTCCATGGCTTTGGTCCTGCAGGTGTATTAATTTTCACAGAGGAGAACGAGGCTGAAGCAACAAGTCGTAGTGCCCATGTGGACAGACCTCAGCTTGAACCCCACCTTTGCAGTTCCCTGTTGTGTGATATCAGGCTGGCGACTCAAACTCCCTGAACTTATTCTGTAAAATAGACTCAGTACCCTCCTCAGGGGTGTCGGTGAAGATTCAGGACAAGAACCCGGCTGCCATGTTTGGTCCTGGTTGATGGGAGGCTAATGCTTGTTGTCTTTTCCTGCCTTCGTTTCCTCCTCTAGGTCTCAAATTGGGAATATAAAATTGCATTTGGGTCTTGGTCACTCATTTACGTTTTCATTATTGCGATATATAACTCTTGATGGAGGAAGTGTAGGCGTTTGCATCTACTCGTGGCATCTGGATTGACAACTGGGAGTGACTAGATCAGTGCTCCGTTTGATAGTATTTGAAACCATCAACTTTGCTTTTGGCTTGTCAGCCCAATTTGGGAAAGAATGAAAGAGTCGAGTGTGCATGCCTATTTTTCCCAGCCCAGACTAGGAGGTGACTTGTAAGGGACCCTTCGTTGTGGGAATAAATTCAGTACATGCACTGAATGAAGAAGACGTGTGTGCGTGGTGAGCGGGGAAGGGGAACATTCTTGATGAAGCTCTACGTCCCATTTTCCATTATGCCTGGATGCAATGGATATGCCCCTGAGATTCCTGGTTATGATTAGTAGCACAGATGCACTTGGCTGACCAGATACTACTCTGATCAAGTGGAGAATCTATATATATATAAACTGTCCTTGTGAGTTTGATTTTAGTCACTAGGCTTGGGTGCCTAAACACTTTACTTCCTTTTAATACTTTGTAAAGAATCAAGTTCTAAAAGCTCTAGGCAGAGGTGGTGAAACATGGCTGGAATGACTTCCTTGATTCCTTTCTTCCACCTTGCTCCCAGACCCGGTTGGATGACCCTCTTTGTTATCCACACTTCCTGACACGTTCCCAGCACCTGGGAAAGTACCTGGAACAGAAGTGTCAAAAATGTTGGAGGGATGGGATGGGATAGGATGGATGGAGGGGCAAACACTAAATGTCATGGTGGTTTTAGGGTTCCAGGGACAAACATCATCAAATAACTTTGAGCCCCAATCATATGCCCTGGTTACTGTACTTCCAGAATTCATTATTGAAGATGACAGAGGTCCCCTGGAACAACATTTTAGTAAGCTTTGGCGTGTGTAAGTGTGCATTAAAACCTCCAAGCTGGTCTGTGAGCAGCCTGGTTTCCACATTATATCTCCTCGCCCTGCACACGGGCGAGAGGCTCCTTGAATTCCTTTTCACCGTCATTCATGGGAAGAGCCCTCTGAGTCTTACAGAAACAGAGCAGATGTTGCCAGGAGTGTCTGAGTCATCTCGCCAGACAGAGTTGTGTGTTCACCAGGCTGCCTCCAGCAAGCCTGGTGAGGTGGACAAGGCCCACGGGCCAAAACCTGCCCCCCCACCCCTGGTTTGGAGAGGAACTAGGATAGGAGGGGCTTGCCTCCAGTCTGTAGTCAGCCTGGGTGGGCCCATAGGGAGCTACCTGCAAAAGGTGGGAGCTTTAGAATGCACAGGGCCTCCAGGAGGCAGTCTCGCTTTCTCTATAGAGTTGGGTCAGCCGGCCCTTGTGCCGGGTCCCCGGGCCCACCCTGCCTCAGAAGACAACCCTTCCACCCATATTGGGTACGGCTACTATACCTCACTCTGAGAAAGCCCGGTATTCGTAGGGGGAATGAAGACAAATCTGTGTGCAGAGCTCTTTTGCAGGATGCTTTTTTCTGTCATTACTCCTTTGTTCCTCGTGGTGAAGAAGGCAAGCTGTGGTCAGCGTCCTCATTTAGTGGAGTCTGTGGACTAAGAAGAACACGGGCTTGAGTGTTTAAATCCTTGCTCTACCGTTCCCTAGCCATCATAACATCTCTGAGCTGCAGTAATGCACTTCACAAGATGCTTGTACGTGAACTAAGGAAATCCTTAAGTGGATGTGTTAAATGGAATTATTTAAATCACTTAGTACCATACCTGGCACACGGTTGGCACTCAGCAGATGGTAATTATTGGTGTCGGTCTTACTTTTACTTACGAATACAAACCGGAGCTCAGCTAGACTAAGTAACTAACTCCAGGGTACCGAGCTATTAAGTTGGACTTGAGCCCATCCCCAGAGTCCTAAAGGTGGGGCTCTGAGCACAGAGCAGGGCAAGACCTTTACCTTGGCACTCCTTCCACATCGTCACGTTTATCCTGTTTCTCAAAGATGTCTCAGCCTTACAGAAGTTACTAGGATTCATTGGAATGAGCACTCTACCTACAAAACCTTCATCTGCCCCCAACTTGTCACAGCCAGGGCTGTTGTATAAAACAAAACAGACACCTGGAGGAAATTGCTTCCTGATTTAGGTGAGTAAAGCCAGTGAGCAGTCTCCAGGGCCATTTTCTACCTCAGCATATTTCTTCTTTTTTTTTTTTTTTTTTTTTTTTTCTTTCCAGAAGAAAAATTCTGTCTTTTCATTAAGAAGACAACTGTCAGGTAAAAAGGCTCAGAAGTCTGTGTGGATCAGTGACATCCGTGAAGCCCTGAAATTATTTGATCTATCTGATACCAAGTGCCTGTATACTTGGCAGAATCAGGATGAATGACTGCTTTTTTTTCCTTCTGTTTCTGCACATTTGGCATAATACAATCATAGGTAGTGAATAATAGCGCAATTCAGCTCTCGGTTTCTGCATTGATTCCCCCAGAGAAATACAATAAGCCAGTTCTTTGGTTGGCTTCTGATTTTGATTGGCAGAAAAAATAACAGCAAAAAGATTACATTTTGCTTGCATCCTAAATTTTGGAGAACAAAAACCATACTCAAATTATTGCTCAGTTGTTTGACGTTCCCATTTTTAAAAAGAACTTCCTGGAGGGAGAAATTCTCTTTTTCCTTGGGGAAGAAGTTATAGGTCAGAGGACTTTGCTGTAGGATCTCTGCAAGCTGTTGACAGAGACTCGATGAAAATACTGTATCTTGTACCAAGAAAGGAGCGTGGGCTTTGAAAGTTTACTGTCTCTTCTTGGGGGGAAGGGGGGAGGACAGGAGGGTCACTAGGGTTGCAGCTGAAGTATGCGGACTTTGAGGTAAAGGAGCCTGGCAGTAATCTGTTTGATCTTGGGTGACCTACTAAAGCCCTGTGCCTCAGTTTCCTCATTGGTAAAGTGGAATCATTATTACCTACCTCACTGGATTTATCCTGCAAATGACAAAAGAAAAATGTCAGTATAATAAAAATGCCTTCTGGCAGTGTCTGGCACAAAATGTAAGTAAGTTCCGTAAATGTTGGCTGTTACTAATATACGATTATTAATATGGTCAGAGGGTCCCCCCCCCCCCCAATGGAAACCTTTTGTCAAATAGAATCTTCCGTGTACAGAGAGCTGCTCTGGTCGAAGTGGAGCAGAGAATATATTAAAGCAGGTTGGCTTAACTCCCCTTCTCCACAGCTGCTGTCAACATCCCCCACCCGCTCTGGCTGTCCCCTAAGCTGCTCCATGGAACCCCGGGGCCTTGCACCCTCAGTGCCATAAAGGGTCCTTGGCTATTCACAAGAGCACACACTGAACAGGCGTGAGTCCTGGGCCTGTCCTGACAGGTGTGGCTTTAGCCCGTTTTTGCTGCTGTTCAGTGTCAGTGGGCAGAAGGATCAAAGGGGAAACCCAGCCACTGTAGAAGAGTTCTTCCACTTGTACTTTCTTCTAAGTCCTCTTTCTTCCACGTTGAATGTCTCCATCCTTTCTGGCCGCTCTTTGTTGAGAGTGGTTTACGGTCATCCTCAGATTCTACCCCCTATCCTGGGAAAACTGCGGTTTCTCTGTGCACGGTAGTAGTGTTCACATTCTTCAGTACCTGCTTTTCCAAGTTCAGTATGGATGACAGTCACCCGAGGAGCTAGTTAGAACTCTAACTCCCTGGGTCCATCCCCAGAGAGTCTGAGTGGCTAGGTTTGGGAGCAGGGCCAGCAAAGTTACCTTATTGAACAAGCTTCAGAGACTGAAGTCCAGTGCCACTCACTGATGGCGAGACCTTGGAGAAGTCATTACCTGCCCAGAGCTCTGTTCCTTCCCTTTTTGGGAAATGAGTGACTTAAAATAACAGATCTCTAGGGCGCCAAATTCTGATGTCGTGTACCATCCTAGCTCTGGTCTGAGCCGGGCACCGCAGGGCAAGATCCTCACTTCCTTTGTTCTGAATGTCATTCTTGTATTAATACAGGTCAAGATCACATCCGTTTTTGTGGTTGCTGTGTCCCAGCCCTGAGTCACAGGGAGCCTAACTGTTGATGGAAATCTTTTTAGGCATGCCACCGAGCAGCCATCATTCCTGCTTCCTGTTATCGTACTCGTTTGGCTTTAGTGCAGAGCCTTAGACTGATCTTATTGTAACAAAAGGGGACAGATACGTGTTAAGGATACTTAGCGCTCAGAATGCATATCACGAAAGCATTCTCCAGTCTACTAGATTATAACTTCACAGGAGGAAAGGGGGTACATCTTCTTCCTCTCCCTTGTATACCCTTCCTGGTTAGTGATGGTTACCTGTTGGACAGCTATCTTATCTGAGTTAGGTTACGTGCCATTTTCTACCCCCTCCGTGGAGACAGGGTTTACCAAAATGCATACCATGACAGGCTATTTCCTGAAACTGCCCCGTAAAATCAGTTTGTGGCAAAAATACATTTAGGAACCATACTATCCCATTATCATTTTGGATATTTCCCGGTGCAAGTAAGCCTAGTAAAGGCTCTGAGAAGTCCTGCAAGCAAGGAAACTGACCACCATTTAGCCCTCTATTTTCCCAACTTACCTAACCTTGGAACTCCTTCTCTCTATTAATGCCCGTTTGCATTGTTCCTTGGAAGGCATTCTGGTGTAACGCTGGTGTGGAGCCTTGTATTTCAGAGTGTCCATCTTTTGCCCCGAGAGTAAGGGAGATTGGGCTGGTATCTTAGGGGAGAAAGCCTGCAGAATTCCTTAACTAATTCTGTCTTGGATGTATTTATAATAGCATACTGCCATTGCACTCTGCCAAAGAGCTGTTAGCTGTGGACAGTGACCTCTTGTAAGAATAAGATTTGCCCCCTTGTAAAGTGTTTATAATCTCTCTGTGAAATTTCATATGCCCTTGAAAGAAGGGAGAAAGTTTTCTGCGGCCAGTTTTGTGCTTTCTTATAGCCATATATGGTACAAGATAGAGAAATGGCTTGACCAATTAAAACAAAAGCTTTCTCCTGAAGCCTGTTGCGTGGGATTTCAAACAAATAGTTCAAGAGAGAGGAAGGGGGTGTTTTGAGGGTGATGTGCCTTCAAGAAATGAAAGATAAAGAATAGGAACCCTTTTTATTTTTAAAGGTATTTTCCTTCAGATGTCAGCAAATGATTTGTCTCCTTACCCAGCCGAGTTGGGAGGGTTTTAAAAATATGCATAGGACACCTTTTGATGTGTGACGTGTATGGGGGAGGGAGAGAGAGATTTTACGAACTCTCTTTTTAAGACGTTACTACGGGGGTGCCTGGGTGGCTCAGTCGGTTAAGCATCCGACTCTTAGTCTCGGCTCGGGTCAGCATCCCACGGTTCGTGCGTTCAAGCCCCGTGTCGTGCAGAGCCTGCTTGGGAGTCTCTCTCTCTCTCTCTCTCTCTCTCTCTCTCTCTCTCTGCCCCTCCCTGTGCAGGCGTGTTCACTTTCTCTCCCTCCTTCTCTCTCAAGTAAAACTTTTAAGTTGGTTTTTTTTTTTTAAAGACCTTACTGCAAAGTCCTTATGTCGATAAGGCCAACTGTATACTAATATTTCCAGTAAGCCAACCTTCATGTAGCTTTACCAGTTTTTCACGGCCTTAAAGTGGGATTAGAAAACGTGTCTTGTAAAATTGCAGACCATGTAGTGAACACTGGGTAGGAAAGCGCACGTCGTGATTTTCCTTGACTGCTGTTTCACTGCCAGGAGAGAAACGGATGATCTCATTACCCATCTCTTCACTCCATTTTATCTGAAAGGAGCCACTGAAGAAAAAGAATTACCTTGTCATGTGTTAAAAAGAAACACAACTGTACTTGCTGCAGCTGTCGAGGGCCCCTTTTTTCCAAAACTTCCTCCGGGGTGAAAAAGTCAGTGAGGAAGACCGGGAACCCCCGCAGCTCACACGGTGAGGAGCTGCCTTCAGCCTAATGGGAAATGCACTTGTACATTCCGTGCATTTCTTTCTGGCCACACCCTTCCAGGATACCGGAGTTTTTGGACATGACCCTTTCGGTGACCTGTTGCAGCAAAATTTCCATCACAAGTAGAAGGAAAAGCACTAAAAGCACCACCACAGCTTCTAGTCTTTTCGGTTCACTTAGCTTTAAAGGGAACTGGCATCATCAGCCAAGAGGCTGAAGCCGGGCACACCTGATTTTAATTTCGAGCCATGTGGAGGGATCGAGCGTGGGTAGTAGGTTTTATTTGTTTGTTGGTTTTTCCACCAGCCACGCTGGGCACCTATCAGTGCATCAGCCATTCTTGTACGTAAGGGAAGTGCGGCTGCTATAACCCCAATACAGGCCGGGAAAGGTCAGGGACCCCAGAGAAGCCTCAAGTCAAAAGTCATGGCCTCTGTGTGGGGGTTCTGGAGGTTTCCTGGAACGGAAGGTAAAATGGAAGGTCTGGAACATAAACGGGGAGCTAATGTTGGGTATGGTGGGGGAGCAGGGAAGGGGGCAGTGAGGCACCCCGTTCAGAGCAAACAGCTTGGCCAGAGAGCTGCTGACAGCCAGTTGAGGGAGGAGGAATTCAAGTGATGTAGTTTGCTTGTTTACTAGGGTCTGTTAAAAGGATCGCTGTTCCTTTGACGCAGAAATTGTTTTCTCAGTCTGGAGTAAAATAATACTAATAAAGTAATATGCCGACTACATAATCTCATGTGATTAGTTAACCATCACACTAACAGAAACTTTTTCTTTAATTTAGCAAATATTCATTGAGCCCTTTGGGGTGTGGCAGTCCTGTGGTAGGACTGGGAATAAGGTATAGGCCACGACGGTCAGAATTCTGTGTCACTCGCAGCCAAATACAATCTGATGTTTTTCATTGCGGTGAAATACGTCTCATGTGATAATTTGAACCATTTTAAAACATACAATTCCACGACATTAAGTACATTCACCTTGCAGTTGCAGACGTTACCACCGTCTCCAGACGGCATCTTCCTGAACTGAAACTGTCCTCGTTGTTGCCCCCTCCCCTCAGCTCCTGGCAGTCATCCTTCTGTGAATTTGCCCACTCTGGGGACCTCTTCTAAGTGGAACCGCACAGTCTTTGTCCTTTCATGGCTGGCTCATTCCACTCGGCATAATGTCTTCAAGGCTCATCCATGCTGTACTATGTGTCAGAATGTTATTCCCTTTGAAGACTGAAATGATATTTCATTGTATGTATATACAGTGTTTCGTTTATCCGTGTACTTATCCAAACAATATCCATTGTTTATCCACCGATAGACACTCAGCTTGCTTCTGCCTTTTGGCTATTGTTTTTTTGTTTTGTTTTTTAATTTTTTTTTTTAACGTTCACTTATTTTTGAGACAGAGAGAGACAGAGCATGAACGGGGGAGGGTCAGAGAAAGAGGGAGACAGAATCTGAAACAGGCTCCAGGCTCTGAGCTGTCAGCACAGAGCCTGACGCGGGGCTCGAACTCATGGTCTGCAAGATCATGACCTGAGCCGAAGTCAGCCGCTTAACCGACTGAGCCACCCAGGCGCCCCTGGCTATTGTGCATAAGACTGCTGTGAGCATAAGTGCACAAATATCTGCTCAAGTCTCTGCCTTCACTTCTTTTGGATATATACCTAGAAATGGAATTGCTGGATCATAGTTTAGGTTTAAATTTTTTGAGGAACTCCCGTTTTGTTTTCCACAATGGCTCTATCTTACATTCTCATGGTAGTTTACAAGCGATCTAATTTCTCCACGTCTTCCACAAAGACTTATTTTCTGGGGTTTTTTTGTTTTTTTTGTTTTGTTTTGTTTTTTGAGGGGGAGGGGGTTTGGTTTTTTTTTTAAATAATAGCTATCCTAGGGACACCTGGGTGGCTCAGTCGGTTAAGTGTCCAACTTCGGCTTAGATCATGATCTCACAGTTTGTGGGATCGAGCCCCGCATCGGACTCTGCTGACAGCTCTGAGCCCGGAGCCTGCTACGGATTCTGTGTCTCCCTTCCTGTCTGCTCCTCCCCCGGTTGCACTTTGTCTCTTTCTCTCAAAAATAAATAAAAACACACAAAAAAATTGATAATAGCTATCCTAATGGGTATGAAGTGGTATCTTATTGTAGTTTCAATTTGCATTCTCATGACTAATGATATTGAACATCTTTCCATGCGTGCATCAGCCATTTGTGTATCTTCTTTGGAGAAATGTCCATTTGCCCATTTTTCCATCGGATTGTTGTATTGCTGTTTGTAAGTTATAGGAGTGCTTTATATATTCTGGCCATCAATTCCTTATCAGATAGCTAACTTGCAAGTATTTTCTCCCTTTCTGTAGATTGCCTTTTCACTCTGTGAACAGTGTCCTTTGATGCACTAAAGTTTTTCATTTTGATGAAATCCAGCTTACCTGGATTCTCTTTTTTTTTTTTTTTTTTTTTTGCCTGTGCTTTTAGGGTCATATCCAAAAAGTCATTGCAAATCCAGTGTCCTTAAGCTTTCTTCTAAGAGTTATAATTTAGCTCTTGCATGTAGGTCTTTGAGCCATTTTGGGTTATTTTTTTTATATGGTATAAGATAAGACTCCAACTTGATTTTTTTTTTTTTTTTTTGGATGTGGATATTGTTTGCCCAGCACCATTTGTTGAAAAGGCCACCCTGACTTTATTGAACAGTATTAAAGACCATTTGACCATAGACACAAAGGTTTGTTTGTGGGCTCTCAAGTCTAATCCATTGGTCCATTTGTCCTTAGGCCAGTACCACACCAATTTGATTACTGTAGCTTTGTAATAAGTTTAGAAATCAGAAACTCTGAGACCTCAAACTTTGTTCTTTTGTAAGATTATTTCGGTCATTCGGAGTCCTTTAAGATTCTATGTGAATTTTAGGATGTGTTCTCTTTCTGCAAAAGTCATCATTGGGATTTTGATAGGGATTAACAGAGCAACTTTGTAAAAAACGTTTGTTTAGGTAGATCGTCATTCTTATTCTAACTTGGATGTTCTCAGAGCCTCTGAAATTGCAGACACAAGAAGGTTCTTAGAAAGTATGGGTCCCAAACCCAGCTCCATGCCCTGGCACTTTCCTGCCCACTTTCCTTGGTCGTTCTTATACCCCCTTCTCTCTCTTTCTATACCTGCAATGATCCTCCCTAAGAAGGTTCAGAGAGAAAACTATGTTTAAGCCCACACTCTTAAGATTAGACATTGATCACAGCAGTGCTGAGAATGCTCCCTGGCCAGGTTTAAGGAATCCTCCAGAACTATTTAGCAGATCGAGTGAGGTTCCTGTGCCCCTCTGTGATGTGGTGGGTAACAGAGTTGTTGAGAAATTGACCTGAGCAACTCTGAAAACCGTCTCCAGCCTGTGTGGCTAGAGTCCATGTACTTTCAAACACACACACACACACACACACACACACACACACGCACACACACGCACGCACGCACAAAACAGGTTTCAGTTATCCTAACAAATTTGAATGCTCAAGATTGACACCTTGACAAATTGTAGGAAATTGCAAACATTTTCCCAGACCCAATTATCAGGTCTTTTCCTGAAGACTACTGAGAGGATTTAGGCGGGGAAATGTCCCCAGGGCAGGTTTAAAATCACAATGGGGGTGACAGGAGCTGGGATCAGCCAGCCTAGAACATGCTCCCTGGGTGCCTGCTGGCATCAGGATCAGACCACCAATGTCCCCCTAACTGGGAGGCTGGGGACAGAAGGGACTGGTGGCCAGTGTTGGCCCTGTCGGATGGAGAGAGGAAGAAATGCTTATTTATCTGCCTTAGACAGTATTTTCATTTAGAAAGTATTTTGGTTACTGTCAGGGAAGGTTAAGGCTGGTTGCCAGAAAAACCAAACTTTCCCCCTCCCTCCAGGAGGATTAATGTTCTCTGTAAACCCTGAAAAAAAAAGCAAAAAAGCCTTTTCTCTTCTTCAAAGACATCCTGTCTGCACTGTTTCAAATGAGACTTTTCCTTCTTGTGGTGGTTTGTCAGTTGGTGGTGGGTGAACCTTGGAAGCTGTCTTTTAGAACTGAGCTGCTGAGGCTTCAGGGCACAGTCCCCTCGAGGGTCATAAAATCTGTTCAGGGGCTTAGTGATAGGCGTTTAAAAAATGGATTAGGGTAGAGTAGATCAGAGTCTATTGCATATAACAGTATGTCTTGATATTTTTCAGTTTTGCATATGGACATTTGGATGTTTACGGGGGGGTGATGTAATGTGTCATTCTTATTGGTCAGTAGTCCAGACTTGGAAAGCCGTTAGTTTTTAAATGGTCTTTGGCTAAACAAGGCCTGGTCATGGTGCCAGTGCTAGGCTAGCCATTCTCAGCAAAATTTTCTAAACGAATACACACAAAGAAATAAAACTCTAAAAGGTGGCCATTTCAGGTTAGCTTTAAACCTCGTCTTTATTTGGGCCTTCTGGTTTGATTTCTGTTTTGTTGATTACGTTTTCCAAAAGCATGGACTTAACACAGGTAGGTATTTGTAAAATGTTTATTACAGATTTTATATATAAAATAAGCATTTCTTGATTTAATGGAGAAGTGTCTCCCCAGCTTCAGTCTTCCACAGACCTGTGTGAGTTTTGCCAAATCTGTGAACCAAATCTGTGTGTTTTTGTTTCTTGTTTTCCTTAAATCGGCTCCAGTTTTAAATGTATGTCTAATAATCATGAAGCTGTTCATTTATATATGGGCTAGTTATCTGTTCTATTGCAATAAAATAAATATATGACTTTGAAAATATAAAAATACTCATCCATGTGCCATTGAAAATAGGCTCACCTACTACAGTGGCCTGCATACCATTAATTGCCAGAGAAATACTGATGTTCAGAACATTCTTTTATGTTTTTCTCTTTCCTCCCTATTAGATTCTTTTACTCTAACAAAGGTGTGTATACATGAGAGCCGAAACTAGAGCTATTCCTCATTAGGGAGCGAAGTGCTCTTAATTTTATAGACCTCTCCCCACCTTCCCTTCCCCAGGCTTGTTTTCATAGGATACCAGAATTTCTGAATTCACAAGTCCCTCATTCAAGGCTGACTGTCCCTTGACCCAGCCAGTTTTCACTGATGTCTACCAGTAAACATCGTAAGAGAGCTGTGGAGGGAGAATGTTTGAAGGTAAACACCTGTATGCCACAGCACAGAGTAGTGATGGAACTGAGGGCTGCATTCTCTGGCCTCAGCCTCACTGGGCCTCTCGGAGACTCACTGAGCTTTGAATGGAAGCAGAGTGGAAAAGACTCTAGAGAAATAGCTCATCCTTCTTACAAATGGGGCAACTGAGGCCCAGAGGGGCAAAATGGCACATCGTGGGTCACACTGTTGGTTGGTAACAAAGCTTAAAGCTTCACTCACCTACCCATATCTCTCTCATACTTACTTCACTGTCTCAGAAGCATGGTAAGGACAGTCTCATGCTGGGAACCACAGAATCCCGGCATTAGGAATGGCTGTTTTCCAAAGAAAGAAGAACAGGCCCTAAACAGCCAAGGTCACTGGTGTGAAACCTTCAGAATGATGGGAACATGGCAAAACCACTCGTGACCTGGAACCCCCTTCACTATTAAGGGGATTTCTAGCCATGACATAAGTGCAAAGTATAGATTGTCTTATCCTCAGGTAATCTGGTGCCCTGCAGCCCTACTCAGGAAACTCCTGTTCTAGAAACCAAATTCAGATCATCTCTACAGTTAACAGCTGCAGCGAATAGCCTTGAAATGTCCCCATGATTCCATAACCAGAGGAGCCCACACCACATGCTAAGTGGAAATTCTGGAACTCTGAGTCCTGATAGTGTTTTTTGGTTTTGCCGGAGTTTAGGCTAAAAACTTTTGACTCATGACTCATCAGAAGGCTGTGGCTCTGTTGCCTTAACTGTGAATTGCAAAAGTCAAAGCTACCAACCTGCAATCTGATAGCCACATACCAAGGGTTTCCTATGCTCTGGCAGGCTGTCGGACACAAAGATGAGTCAGGGAGTGTGGACCAGTGGGCTAGCCAGCCAACCTAGAGCAGAAACATGGTGTGACAAGTTAGAGGTCATTGGCTCTGTGAAGGTTTCCCAAATGGGAGAGTTAATGGATCCCAACCCTTAGGTATCATGGTACCCTACACAGCCCTCTGTAGTCCTTTACATTGTTCTCTGCTCTGCTTGAGGCCTGTTGCCTCTTTGGACAGTGAGTTCCTAGTGGGTAGACCTTATTTTGTACTCCTCTGTATTCCCAGTGGCTAGAATATGCAGGTGGCCCTCTAAAATCCTTTTATGGGGAGGTATGAGCAAAGTCCTCGGAAAATGCCATGTGACGCCAACCAAGTGGGTCAGTCAGCTTGAAGGTCTCAGCGTGACACGGAAGGCATTTGAGCAGGGGTTTAAAAGACACGTGGAAGTTTCTGGGAGCGAGCTGTTTTGGCCCAGGGTGGTATGCGTCCTACCTACATCGTGCGAGCCCTTCCCCAGCCTCCCTCTTTCCCCCGCCCCTGGCCTGGCACCTTGGATCTGAAGGAGACAACATCTTTAGCTTAGTCTGCCCATTTCACTTAGATGAGCCAGGTGTCTGTTTCACTCTGGGTTAGTCCTTGGCTAGTTAGTTGTTGGTTGATTTCTAGCTGTGTTTGTTAGTGTTAGAAATACACAGACCTGCTAGGTAGTAGCGTTTGTCAAACCATTGCAAGCAAGCTTTCTTGAGGTTCTAAGGAATGTGTGGGAGCAGAGAAGTCCTACTGATCTGTGCACTTACACTCAGTGGAATGTGCCTAAGACTTCTTTAGGAAAGAGGGGCACACCTCTGAATATGATGCAGTTCTTGTGAGGACATTGTTACAACCTGCCCCAAAAGACCCCCTTTTCTTTAGCTCTTATTTTCTAACAAATGATAAAATTTATCAGCCATGTTAGTTATCCGTTCCTCTGCTGGACTGTAAATTCTAAGAAGGCAGGGACTTTTGTTTTGCATTGATGTATCCCAGGTGCCTAGAACAGCGTCTGACATACACATTGAATGAGCGAATATTGACATGAATGAATATATTGAGTGAACAAATGAATCCTTTGGCCTCAGATCTGAACCCAGGTTAAGGGAAAGACCGTTGCCTTATGAGAAGTGGAACTCGGGATTGGAGGTCACCAGTATTTACTGCAGAGAGCCAGCCTCTGCACTATAGGCTGCCTCCTTTCCAGAGGCTGGGCTGGGCTGGGCTGTGCTCCAAAAAGGATGGCATGAACATACCTTAGCAACAGAAAAGTTGATGCCTAAAAAGCACTCCTACCATTTAAGTGCCTCTTGTTTAAATATATCCTTCACCAAAGGAGGTAGCTGTGATACAGTCCCAAGAGCACTGTATCAGGAGACCTGGGTTCAAGTCGCAGCTATGTCCATGCCTAGCTCTGTGGTTTAGGGTCCGTTACTAGCGCTCCCACGAGCTGCGGTTTCCTCACTCATAAAAGGGGGATAGTGAGCCCCTCTTCACAATGTGCCTAGCTCCGTACCTCCTGATACCAGGAGACCCTCTATAAGCAGCGTCAGGCTGCTGGAGACCCTCTGAAAGGCCGGCAGTGTGGGTGGGTTCCCGAGCCTGTTTGCAAGCCGGTCTCCAGCTCTCCCCAGGAAAAGATCCAACAACGCCTCGTGAGTTTTGTTAGGGAGGATTGTGCAGCACCCCCCGCTCCAAACCCAAATCCCCAGTAAGTCAGGAAGATGTATGTGTTTTAAAACATTGGGAGGTCTGCTTTGGATCACCCTGGAGCTGTGGCTTCCCGGAGCAGCTGGGAGTGAGTGGAGGAAAGCCGTTCCTCTGTCGGGAGTTCTCCCGGCTCGGTGCTCATGTCCCACACAGGGGCTGCCTGCACTCGGCTTTGGCGGCCGTTGACTTTTAAATCATAAAAAGCCGCTCTATACACAGTTTACTCTGTTGCTAGAAGGCAGCGGAACATAGGTATTAAAAAAAAAAAAAAAAAACGGGCAGAAGAAGCAGCCGTTAATCCCGCCAGGCTTCTGGGCACTGGAGCAGTTGCGGATGACAAAAGTTAATTAGAAACATGAGCAGTTTAACTGAAAACACTTGTGACAATTGGAAGGGCAGCCTCTCCGGTCAGAGAATTTTTCCTAGGGAACCGTTGTGGGAGAAAGTGGCTGCCGCTAGGTAAGTCGTGTTGTGGTGACTTTGCAGGCACGGACGTGCTCTTCAGGGGCTGAAGGGCCGCATCCTCTCCGTTCCGTGCACCGGGCTGTGTGGGGTGTGGGTGGCACGGCGCCGGGCTCAGCCGTGACAGCCTTCCCGGCCACTTTCTGTCTGACAGCTGCCCCTGTGTGGGCGATAGAGCTGCTTGGTTCTGAGTGCTCGTGGAGGAGGGCATCCCTCTTTTCCGTGGTACGGGCCGCCTCGGCCAGCAGAACTCCAGTTTGGAACCCGCCCTTCTTAGAATCATTCTGATTCCACTTTGCAAATATCTTGAGGCGTTTCTGAGAAGAGAGTCTGGCTGGGGAAATACACCCTAAGCGCCAAAGGGGAGACCTTGACTTTCAGATAACCTGTGTGTTTTCATGCCTACAGTAAATCGATGTGCATTTTATACTCTTAAGCTAAACAATCTTTTTTAAGTCTTGCCTGAATCGTGCTGGTACCGCTTTCAAAATGTCAACATAGGAAAAAGCGTCTATGCTTTGATAGGACTTAGCAACTTCCTTGGGTAATTATTCTTCTGTAAAGATTATGCTTGGTTTCTCTTTCTTTTTTGTTCCGTTTTAATGTCTCTCCTACATTTTCTTAAAGGCGGCTAATTTTCAATTATTTCGCATTAACCGGGAAATTGGGTTGTGGGTTGAATAATTCAAAACAGTATGTGTTTCCTACATCTTTCGTGGTGTAGGTTTTTGGTTTTTTACCAGAAACGCATGCTTAATTGTGCTTTGCACATGTTGATATTAAGATCAGTGTGCATTTGCACAGCAGATACCAGGATAGGACGGGAAATGTGAACTGTGTGTGATGGAGAGCAGGAGGAAGTCAAGGTGGGATTTAAAAACTTAACCACGGGTGGGGGGCGCCTGGGTGGCTCAGTCAGTTAAGCGTCTGACTTCGGCTCAGGTCACGATCTCACGATTCGTGAGTTCGAGCCCCATGCCGGGCTTTGCGCTGACAGCTCAGGGCCTGGAGCCTGCTTCGGATTCTGTGTCTCCCTCCCCTCAGCTCCTCCCCTGCTCAGACTCTGTCTCTGTCTCAAAATAAATAAAGATTAAAAAAACAAAAAACAGCTTAACCACGGGTAAGGCACGGGAGGGTGGTGGAGCTATCTGAGCGTTTGGGTTGAGAGTGATGAGCTGTGGAACCATGGCCCACCCTCCCTGGCCGTCAGCGCAGGTCCACAGGTGTAATTCGGGTTTCCTTCTCTTCCCCGTCTCTGCAGAGCCGTTGGCGAGCCCAGCCTCCTCCCACCCCGGAATGAGTGAAAATGCACCTGTTCCTCTGGAAAGTGGCAGCAGCCCCTCCCCTGCTAACAGCGGCGCCTCCTCGGCCATCCCCCAGCCCGGTGCTGCCTCCAAGCCCTGGCGCAGCAAGTCGGTCAGCGTGAAGCACAGTGCCACGCCGTCCATGCTCTCGGTCAAGCAGCCCGTGCCCGAGGCCCCCAGGCCCAGCCCCGAAGCCATGAAGCCAGCCCCCAACAGTCAGAGGTCCATGCTGGAAAAACTAAAGCTTTTCAACAGCAAAGGGGGTTCCAAGGCAGGCGAGGGCCCGGGGTCGCGGGACACGAGCTGTGAGCGGCTCGAGATTCTACCCAGCTTTGAAGAGAGCGAAGAGACGGAAGCCACCAGTCGCTCGCTGTCCATGGCGGGTCCCGCTTCCAACAGCCCCAAGATCGCCCTCAAGGGCATCGCCCAGAGAACTTTTAGCCGGGCGCTGACCACCAAGAAGAGTTCCCCGAAAGGCAACGAGAAGGAAAAGGAGAAACAACAGCGGGAGAAGGAAAAGGAGAAAAGCAAGGACCTCGCCAAGAGAGCCTCTGTGACAGAAAGGCCGGACCTCAAAGAGGGGCCGAAAGAAGACCCCAGCGGGGCGGCGGTGACCGAGATGCCAAAAAAGTCCTCCAAGATCGCCAGCTTCATCCCCAAGGGGGGGAAGCTCAACAGTGCCAAGAAGGAGGCCACAGCCCCTTCCCACAGTGGAATACCAAAACCAGGAATGAAGAGCATGCCCGGGAAGTCCCCAAGTGCCCCTGCCCCTTCCAAGGAGGGGGAGCGGAGCCGGGGTGGGAAGCCGAGCTCGGGGCTCCCCCAGCAGAAGCCCCAGCTGGACGGCAGACACTCCAGTTCCTCCTCCAGCCTGGCGTCCTCAGAAGGAAGAGGCCCTGGAGGGACCACCCTGAACCACAGCATCAGCAGCCAGACCGTCAGCGGGTCCGTCGGGACCACCCAGACCACAGGAAGCAATACCGTCAGTGTTCAGCTACCTCAGCCCCAGCAGCAATACAACCATCCCAACACTGCCACCGTCGCGCCTTTCCTGTACAGGTAGGTGCAGCCACCTGTCCGCCCTTGCTGGGCCATGGGCAGAGGAGCCTTTCTGGTAGGTCCCAGGTCTTTGAGGGCAGGAACCCGGCCTGCCCTCCAGGAACATGAAAGCTGACAGCTAACGTACGCCTTGATAAGCTCCCAGTAGAGCCGTACACGTGTGCTTGAGGGAGCGACTAGTACAACACGGCTTGGGGGAGGGGGAGAGGAAGCAAAATTTGAGCTGACCCCAGGATGAGGAGGAGTTGGCCAGGCACGTGGGGACCCAGGGGCGTTCCAGAAGCAGCCGCAGCAGGAGCAGACGCGGTAAGTGTGGTTTGGTATCACTCAGTGTGACCGGCCCCGACATCGGTCCTAACGTTTTCTGAACGTACCTTAAAAAATGAGAAACACAGATGCCACCTTGCTGAATGGGTGAGACCTCTTCTCACAGAGGCGTTCGTCTTGAGCTTCCAGATCCTCACGGCTGCTTACACATGGCACGTGTTAAGTATTTTTTCAGTCCTTGCTGGAATCTTTCTTCAAGAGAGCAGCATGAAAGGGCAAGGTAGTGATAGGAAGGGATCAGTTTTTTTTTTTTTAAGTTTATTTTGGGGGAGGGAGGGGCAGAGAGAGAGAGAGAGAGAGAGAGAGAGAGAGAGAGAGAGAATCCCAAGCAGGCTTTGCACTGACAGTGCATTGGGGAGCCTGATGCAAGGCTTGAACTCACGAACCGTGAGATCGTGACCTGAGTTTAAATCAAGAGTTGGATGCTTCACTGACTAAGCCACCCAGGAGCCCCAGGGAGAGATCAGTTCTAGAAGAACAAAAGAATCAGGTTATATTGAGGAGACAAACCTGGATGCTTGCTTGTCTGACTCCATTCTGTCCATTATCTGTCCCCCACACTCTCTCTCTCTAATGGCACATCCATAGGACTGCGGGAGACCACGTGGAGCCAGGTGCCGCTTGCTCTGTGTGCTTGTGGCCTGTGAGAGCCTCTCATTGCCCAGCCCGCACCACGCACCTTTGCAGGATGGAGGACACGGGCCCTGGGTGGTCCTTGGCCCACATGGACAAGTCCTCTCCAGCAGATGGCAGCTGTGCTTTAAGGGACTCCCAGAGCTTTGCTCCCAGTGCCCAGCTTAATCCTGTACTTGAGACGTGGAGTACATTTGGCCATTCTGCACAGCAGAATGTTACTAATACCTCTGCATAGCAAAAGGGGCCTGATGAGTGAATGCCGTTATCTAGGCACTTACTTTACAGCTTCTGCCCTAAGTATGTATACATATACACCGCACACACACACACACCCCCGGACACCCGTAGGCATGGACGTACATTGACAGCCACGTCCAACTATGGACACAAGTTCACATACATATATAAAATGCTAGTGTGCATATGCACACATATATTTTCACACCTGTTCGCATGCAGACTCGTGCCCATACTTTCAGCTTCCTGTGTTTGTATGGTTCCCCCGAAGAAATAGATATCCCCTGTCTCCCTGCCTGAGTTGTGTTCTCGTAGGCTTTGTTACCCTGCCTGCCAACAGCGAGTGGGAAGACTGGCCTGAGTGATTCAGAGTAAAGCCAGGCAGGTCCAGCCAGTGAGGCAAGGCCAGGCTTCTCTTTGTCCCATCCCTCCTTCTTTCTCTTCTGCTTACCCTCCCCCTCAGCAGGGGTCACACCCGGACTTTTTAATTGGGAGAAGGTCATCTTTTTATTACATCCAGTCATTAGCTCAGCTAACCATTGGAGAAGAGTGCCAGGGCTTTTAGATAATGACTCAGCATTCGTCTCCATGCAGGGCTTTTAATACAGTTGTTCTCTGAACCATGGAGGCAGCTGAATTGCTCCCCATGAAATTTTTATCATTCCAGTAACATTAATAGTCTTGAGGTAATACATATTCAAGCTACTGCTCCCAGAGTCTTGATTTGCATTTTCGAAATTAAAATATATGATGGTGTTTGGACACCATCCATTTCACTCCCTTTTTCTTTTTTTCTGGAATGATGTGAAGGATTGTAAAACATTTAACCTCTTTTAAAATTTCACGCTTCTCTGTGAGAGGAAAACTCTTAACGAAAGAGCAAATGTCTGACAAATACGAGAAATGAGAAAATGTCACGCGTGTCTGTCAAGCTGTACTTGAATGTCCATGTTCACCCTGTGTGATGTCCCTCTGGCCCCTCTGATGTGCTTTTCCTTCTCAGGTGAGCCAGGATGGGAGTCAGGATGCCTGGGCTCTGTCTTTTATTAGCTTACAAATCCCTGGGTGGTCTGGGACCCTTCCCTGTGGGGACAGCTATGGAGCACATGCTACGTATGTGCAGAGACCCTGCCAAGGCTTTTCATGCCTTCGCCCATAGAATCATCCCCGAGACTTCACAAGCTCGCTACTTTTGAGATCCCCGTTCTGTAGGTGAGCAAACTGAGGCTTAAATAACTCACACCAAGTCCAGAGCTAATAGCTAGAAGAGCTAGTGTCTAAACCCAAGTCTGTCTAACTTAGAGGGGCCAAGTTCTTAAGCGCCAAACAGTCTTGGCTCGCTGAGTCAGTGCAGCTCCCTGAACCTCATTGTCTTCATCTATAGAGCAAGGAGATGAGATGAGAAGATATTTTTAAATGGGTTAGACTCCCCTCGTGCTCTAAAATTCTCTCGAGCTCATGGGTTACTTACCGTAGAGAACTTGCCGTCTTCCCCTCCCCAGAACCTGTCAACATTGGCGATGTTACCAAGGCGTAAAAGAAAGATAAGTCATCTTTTTGAATCACACTGAATGAATTATATTGAGAAGTGACATGGACATGTATCACTTTACACTTGACCGAATGCTTCTTGAGTCCTGTCACGTGATTTTTGTGGCAGCCAGGAGAGGTCACTGTGGCTAGCCCTGCTGTACACATGGGGGACCTGAGGGTCAGAGGTGTGAAGTGACTTCTCACATGTGCGTGGCTCCCTGCAGCCAGCGAAATGTTCAGACTCCAAGTCTAATGCTCCTTCTAGGACCCAGCATCTTTCTAGACTTAAACATTTCTCGTTTATACATTCAGTACACCCTGCTTAAGGGCCCGCTCTACGTGTGAACTTGAACAGCTTGAGTTCTTACACGTACATGTCCAAAGAGCCAGTCTCTGCTTTCAGAGAGCTCTCTAGTTGAGGCAAGATTTATTAATTAGCTCGCATTGTAATACATCGGCATCAGGAGAATAAGAATGCTGTAGAAACGCACAGGTGGAGCGCTTAGCCAGCAGAGTCAGGGAAGGTTTCCCGGCCAAGATGACACGGGAACTGTGTGTTAAAGGCTGATTAGGAGCAAGAGAGGAATGAAGAGGAAAAGAGCCTTTAGGCACAGGTCACACTAACTACGAAGGCAAAACCCTTAAGGGCATGGTGTGCTCTAGGAATGAAGACACAGGTGGAAGAGAAGACACGGTAGGGCTGTGTGTACAGGGCAGGGTGGCACAAGACAGGGCTGGAAATGAATACCCATGTGGGGCGTTGTCTACCACAGTTAGGACGTCAGACCTTACTCTGTGGGCCATGGAAACCATCGGAGGCCTTTGATCAGAGGGTGATGTGATCGTATCAGTGTCGCAAAAACCAGTGGAGGATGGTGTGGGGAGTAGACTGGACCTACAGGCAGTCTAGAATAGAGGCCACAGACTCAGATGCCTGATTCCGACCCAAAAGGTCAGAAACGAGTGGCCGGGGGTAATGGGACCGCGGCAGAGGGAGTGCTAGACTGTCTAGAGGGAGCAGCCATCACTTGGCACCAGCAGGTGGCGCCCTGCAAGAAAGGCCGTGTAGACTTTCTTGTTTTCACTGCAAGTGGAGAAACGGACGAGGCAGAAATCCAGATATTTCTTGTGAAATCTCCCAATTTTAAACCGTTGAAATGAATTCAAAAAGCTTCAAAATACTACACAGACCAATAGGAATCTACGGGCTGGTTCTGACGCCTGGCTGCCGTTTGCAACCTCCAGGCTGGAAGCAGTGTTTACAAAGTGCTTACAGGTCAGAGATGATGAAAGCCTGGACTCCGGCCAGTGGGTCAAAAGGAGCAACAGGAATCCAAAAATCCTCAAGGGGTGGGGACTGCAGGAATTTGGAATTGACGGCTTCATTAGGAGGGCGAAGGTGGGGAAGGATGGGTGACTTGAGGTTTCTCGGTACGTCCCCCACGTTTAATTAAGACAGTCCACATTCCTGGCAAACACTTTTTTCACAGAGAGTGAAGTCTGGGTGAATGAGTTCAGGACGCTAATGAATTAATAACGCTACACCCAGGGTTACGCATCTGAGTGTAATTACACATTTGCACGCCACGCCTAGGTCAGCCGAGGTAGTTGTGGCAAGAACGCATTGCATGAAGCAGTGGCCTTGATTTACTGGACAAATAAAGGCACAGAGAAGGTTTGGGGAAGTACAGATTTCAAAGTGTTGAAATAATGATCGATGAGACCTTTCATCTCCGAAGATCTGAGCTCTGAATCCGAGACGTAGAGGGCCAACACACCTGCTTGGCACCCACTCCTGACCGGTTTTGTAGTCACCTTTCCAGAGAGAGCCATGACAGGAGGATTTGGGGAGGGCCACGGGGCTGCCAGTGGAGTCATCTTTATGCTTGACTTTCTGGTATTGCTGAGTACTTAGAAGTTGCTCTTTGGCGGAGGTTAAGTGATCCAAACCACTCAGTACTCTCCAGCCTTTTTCTGGCCAGACCTAGCTCCCTGATAGGGATTCGGAGAAGCATTCCCCAGTGAGGGATTGCAGACCCTCCGTTTGGGCAACGAATATTTCATCTTTTACAGTTCGGTGGCTCCCTCTGTTTCTAGGACATTGCTCCACATGTGCTGATGAATTATTTAGAGTCAGTCTGCTGGTCTGCTCTGTTCTAAAGCGTCTCGTTGAAGGGGGTGATGGCGTGTGCTGTGGTCAGACCACAGTGGTCCAGATGTGGTAGCTACTGCTCGTGACAAGTGTGTCTGCTTTGGTTTGTGTGTGAAGGTCCCAGACAGACACCGAAGGGAATGTTACTGCTGAATCCAGCTCCGCGGGCGTGAGCATGGAATCCAGCCACTACACTAAGAGTGGACAGCCTGCTCTGGAGGAGCTCACTGGTGAGTATGGAGCCCCAGAAAGTCTGTGTCTGCTGCCGATGAGACCTCCCACATAACCACCCGGCCTGATTGGAGTCGCCTTACTGTTGCACTGACGGATAACCTAAACAAAGTTACTAGTGTTATTTTTTTGTTTTCCGTCTTCTCTTTCTTCCCTGTCCTCTCTCGCACAACCTACTCCCTTGTCCCCAGGATTATAAGTAAATCTCTTGCTTATTGGCAAATCCTGTTTTAATACATGTTCCATTTCATTCATGTAGCGGACCTGGGCTGCTCTGACACTTAACTTTGAATCTCCTTGTTCACTCTTCAGATAAAGTCACTTTCGAACAAGATCTGGAACTATCATATCTTGCCTTTTTTTTTTTTCTTTCCTGTATGGAAGCACTGGTTGAAAATGCATTCTTGTCATCCTGCATTAATCGGAAAGGAGAACACAGCATGGAGAACACAGCATGCTTCTTTTACCAAAAATAAACATATCTAAATTTTATTTAAGTTTAACTTAGACGATGATGATTAAAGGGCTATTATGTTACATGAAAACATAAAATCCACGGTTGCCATGTAGTTAATTCCACGGGTATTGATTTATTAAGGTTATAAACCTGTCACATCCTCAAAGGAGAAAAGTTAGCGTATGAGTCAGGATTCCTACTGCGCTACATTTGGGGTTTATCACCACCTCTGTCTGTCTGCCCCGTTCCCACTTCTGTGTCCTATGTTCCAGCAACTTCTAATCAGGGAAGTGAGTGGTAAACCACACATTTAGCAGTGGTTGTGTTATTCTTTGCATATCTTACCACTTCCAGGGTTGGCTTAAAAATCGAATCCATGTTTCAAGTCCATTTATTAGGCTAAATATCCACGAACACACCGTTTTAATAGCCACATCACAGCTGTGGAGTTGGTCTGCAGCCCACGTGAGGGGATCATACCCATCTCACCATTAGCTCTGAGTATTAATTTCAGAGGATCTGAGCTATTTAACTATTTCCTTCTGGTTCTGCTGGCCGGGCACAGTGATGAGGCAGAGTTTTCAAGCCATTTAGAAGTGATCCATCTTGCAGTGGTTCAGGACCCCACATTTGGGATTGATTTTATGCTTCCTTCTCTCCAAGCTTTGTACCTCCTTGCATATGAGGACATGGCTAGCCCAGCAAAAGAGCCCGCTACGAGAAGGGTGTGGCGTTCAGTGACTACTCAGGTCTCCACACACATTCCAGACTGTATTCTTATGTGCACACATCAAAAGAGGCAGGCTAGTGCTCCGAGAGCCCGGCATATATCAGATGTGTGTCCCGTGGAGTAGTGTGGATTCATGTCAGACTCTGAGGCTCTGCAAAATTCACATTTGAAAAGCAGAAGCAGCAGCCAGAGAACATTCCACATCACACTTCCCTCCCTTTTTTCTTCCTTCCTTCCCTCCTTCCTTTTTTTTTTAAATTGCTAAGTGGAATTTCTTAGAGTGACTTGTCTTTACGTTCAAGCAGTAGACATCACATGTGTGCCTATGCTGTGAATCATTTTGTGGACACAGCGGATAGTAGCATAAGGTCGAATTAACCTATCCACAGCTGATCCCTTGAAGTGACAATGAGTAGCGGGTATATTTAGAAATGGACATTTATGACACTGACTGATTGCTTAGTTCTGCCCCTCTTCAGGTGGCGAACTAGGTGGGTTTTCCCATGGTGCTTTGTCATTTGTATGACATTACAGTTGAGACCTTGTAACTTGGATCATAGAGTCAGAAGGGAGCACACACACCTGTTGATTATCCAGTCCACGAATCCCTCTGTCCTTCACTGACAAATTGTCTTTCAGTCTCTGCTTGAATGTTTGTGACAGGAAATTATTCCTTCGTAAGGCAGCCCTTCCACTTTTTTGTTGGCCTTCACTGGTAACAGAAATTCTTTATTCCTTCGTTTCTAGTCACTGGATATAATCCATCCTCTTATAGCCCACAGCTGATTTCCATTCTTTGTCGTACAACAGCTTCTCCCTTGAGCCTCCTCCCTCCAAGGGAAAATCCCGGGCTCCCTCCATGTTCCTCTTGTAACACCCTGACGTCCTCCAAGGTCAGCCCTGTTGGGTCACAGTGTGGTGTTCTGTCCATCGTGGCCGGTCGCCCAAGGGAGGGCTGACCTTGTGAATACAGAGGAGCTGCAGAGGGACAGGGAATACCTTAAGACCTCTGTATGCGAGCAGAAGGGCCTCCATTTCCACCGGAGCACAGTTGTGTGTTCATTCTGCTCAGGCTGTGAGCTGGTGCACATCCTTGCTCAGATCGTGCAGCATCTGAGGAGACAGAAACGGCAATTGAGAATGTGATCACCTGAGCAAGGTGGGTGGGTCCTAGTTTGCGCTTCTGCGCTGCTCTTGGAATCTGGTATGTGTCGTGCTCTGGGCTGGGGCTGGGGGGTTGCAGGCGTTTCCCAGCACAAAGCCGCACGCCCCAACAAGGGAAACAGGAAACTCGAATTCAGCAAGCCCTCATTTTGTGCCAGGCGTATCATAAGCGTCTCATGCGATCCTCCTACTGCCCCTTTCAGGGAAGGTTTTTATCCCCATTTGACAGATGACATTCAGAAAGGATCAAATGACTCACTCGAAGTCAAGCGGCTAATAGATAGCATCGCCAGAGTTCAAACCTTTGTCGAAATGCAGGCAGTCTGTGCTTTTTCTTTCAGCCCTACACTGACCAAACATTTTTGGACAATAAATATCTCTCGGGCAACTGCAGATTTGTGTGAGAGTTACTAAGAGTAAGGGTGAGATACCTTCCCATCTCAAAGGTCTTTTGAATTTCTAAAGGAGAGTTTACAGGTGAACATGCCAATTAGGAGAGACATGGGAAAATAGGTACAATTATGATGCTTTTATAGGTGATTAAGTTAACTAATTGGGAAATTTGTGCCTAGATTTAGCTTTCTTTATTATTAATTTATTTTAAGTTTGTTTATTTTTGAGAGAGAGAGTGCACATATGTGCATGGGAGAGGGACAAGAGAAAGAGAGCGAATCCTGATGAGGGGCTCGATCGCACAGACTGTGAGATCATGACCTGAGCTGACATAGAGAGTCGGATGCTTAACCGACTGAGCCATCCAGGCGCCCCTAGGTTTAGCTTTGATAAATGTTTACTGCAGGGCCTAGAGCTGTCCCAAGGATCAGTACCTTTTTGGCCTTCTTATGATAGACAGAATATGGCCAAAGTGACAGCAAAAGATACTGGATAGGCCAGGAGATAGATGTAGTTACATTCTTCCAGTGCCATGCAGGAAGGGAAGTAAACTTTCATCACTGCTTTTGTTTGAAAACACACATATATATGTATGTTTAAAGAATTGGGTGGGAAATGCAAGCCTGGACCACTGTTCAGATAAGAGAAAAATGCCTTCCAACTTTCTCTTGGTTCAAAAGGAGGAGAAAATTGGAAACACTTGGTATTTTCAAGGACCAGAGAGTTTGCTAGAGCAAATTTCCTCCATAAAATCACACATGTGTCATTCAGTCCATCTCCCGGTCTCCAGGCACTACTGTGTCAAGAACAACTATAGAAGCTATTCCGCCTCAGAAAGAAAGTTCCATAACATTTCTTAGCTGCCTGTTCCCTTATTTAAATTATTGTTAATGTTTATTTATTGTTAGGAGACAGAGACATAGTGTGAACGAGGGAGGGACAGAGAGAGAGGGAGACACAGAATCTGAAGCAGGCTCCAGGCTCTGAACTGTCAGCACAGAGCCCGATGCGGGGCTTGAACCCGTGAACTGCGAGATCATGACCTGAGCTGAAGTCTGACGCCCAACTGACTGAGCCACCCAGGTGCCCCGTTAGCTGCCTGTTCCCTTATTAATGACAGCTGCTGGGAGTTCTATGTAGTTCCTGATGTCAATTCCACTCGCTGCTGCCCATCCATGTGTCCCAGTTCTATGCGGACATGTCCTTAAAAATGTTGCTCAAAGCTTGAGATAGTCACAGGCTTTTAAGGAGCCTCGATTGTGGTTCTTCAGCAGGCTTCTCAGCCTTCCCTGGAATTACTCTGAGGGACAGGTGTTTGCTTCCTTCCATCATTCCCCATCTCCTCTGCCCCATGGAAGCCCACACGAAGCAGAAGAGCCAGAGAGCCCAGAGCAAGGCTTCTCTGGAGGGCATGTGGCTTCCTAGCTTGTGTAGGGCCCGTTTCTGCTGGTACCCTTATGCCAGCTTGACCTCTGACTGGCCGGGTGTTCTGTGGAAAATCTTGCCCAGAGAATGGAAGTTTCATCCCCCGAAGAGAAACCCTCGGTCCTCTTGATGGCTTCCTGCTCTGCAGCACCAGCTGGCATGACTTAGTGCCTGAGGTGGATGCTGTGCTCAGGAATCTCCAGGCCCTATCCCGTTTACAGCTGTCCTACGTCGGTACTGTTACTGTCCTCTTTTGAGGACTGTGGAATCTGAGCGATAGAGAAGGTCAGCACCTTCCCCACGGTCACGCAGCCAGTGAGTTAGAAGAACCAGAATTTGAGGTGACATAAAAATCCAACAGAAAGAGGCAAACCTCTCTCTGTAGAAATATTTGTGATTAATAAGTGAAGATCTTTTAGGCGCTACAAGTCGTGTTTACCAAATAGGGCTGGTAGAAAGCAGAGTGTTACCACCAATGGGTGAGAAAATAAAATGCTTCACCCACTTCTGCACGGGCAGAAAATGATTGGTGGGAGGTGCTTAGACCTAACTTGTGTTTGTCTTTATTGGAGACAGTTTGTAAATGTGTTTGCCCTCCAGGCCAGGTGCTTTGCTTCTCCTGCAAGGTAGACTTTACCTGTTTCAGAAGGGACCTGGAGGGAAAAGAAAGACTTCTCTCCTTGGATTTAGCGACTTCCTTTGGGTGTCCATCCATCCATTTGTTCTCAAATCCTTAAGTGCCCACAGTGAGCCAGGCCCTGAGCATCGAACATGGCGTGTTCCATGGAGCTCACGATCTGTCAGAGGATTAAAAGTCTCACCCCTCATCTTTCCAGGGGAAGACCCTGAAGCTCGACGGCTGCGAACAGTGAAGAACATCGCTGACCTGCGGCAGAACTTGGAGGAGACCATGTCTAGTTTACGGGGAACTCAGGTCACACACAGGTGAATGAATGTCTTCACTGAATCACGGGCGACTTGATTTTCATGCAGCTTCTCCTTTGTTTGTTCATGCCACCAGCAATGCGACTTGGTTAATAATGGAATAAATAATTTTGATCCCCAAATGTGCTGGAATTCACAGAGCAGGCCATACAATGTGCAGAAGAGAAATGTCAGGGGCAAAAATCAGTATAGACTGGTTCCTCCCCAAAGCAGAAGGTCTCTAAATCCATTTGTCAGTGGATATTGTGGACCAGTTCCATTTAAATTTCACTTGACTTGCATTTTCCAAGCCTGTATTGTGCTGTTAAAATGAGCAGGTGAACTATATTTGACCTGTGTGATAAAGTGAATAACTTGAATTCCTACCCAGTCTTCTGATACACAGTGCTCTGTAATGTTGTTAGTCATGCCCGCGTATAAAACACGTAAGGAAATATTTATAAAAACTTATGATCGTGTTTAAACTGTGATTGCGTTGGATGAGATCTAGGATTACATTGGAAACATGCATCAGGTTGTTTTCATTGTTGAGCGTGAAGTTGAAGAGGTTGCAACCCTCTGACACCCTTCGTGGATTTTGGCAGAACCAAAGTTGACGGTTTGCCTTTGGCCTTGATGATGAAGGCAAAGTGCTAGTTACCCCGGTAACTCCCAGGGAGTCTCCCTTGCTTCTCCAATTTCAGTTTCTTTGATAAATGAACATAGCAGAGGGACAGCAGGGCTTCCCCAACTCCCGGCAGCTTTGGCAGAACGGGGCTGAGCGCTGTGGGTTCTATCTTAAATGAGACAGGAGCCTGAACCTTAGGGGTCCCCAGTATGAGGGTAGTAAGGCCGCTTCTAGGATGAAAGGGAAACAGAAATAGTTGAGGCACCAAACTGGTTCTTCCCGAGGACAGTAAACTTGACGGGTCGTAGTGTGGCGCCCCCTTGCCAAACCTTTACCTATTTGATGGCATGGAGCCAGCTGCTAGACCCCGTGACGCCGTGATCAAGTATGAAACGTCCCTCTTTCCACCTTAATCACCGAAACTGACTTGCTGGGGGTTGTGGCAGTTTGGTGGCTTTCTTGGTTTGGGCTAGGACAGTCATGATGACAGCGGGGAGACCTTTGATGGCTTTTCTTCAGGGAAGGCTCTCTCAGCTCAGTTGGGAGACCCCAGTGCGCTCTGCAGAGGTACATTAACCAGCCTGCTTGTGCCACAAGATCTGCAGGGCTGGAAAGAGTGATGTGAGAGTCTTTCTAATGGCCAGGGATGCACGCAGTCTCCTGGCAGATTCAGGTCCTTGTAACTTAATTTATTATGGACCTTCAACCGGGGTAATTACCACTCTCCCAGCCTCTTGCCCCTGAAATTTAGTTGTCCTTTTGGACGAGATGTGGGAGAAGCAAAAGTGTGGGGGGAAATAGAGCTTAGAGTTAGAAAATCAGGGCTCTCCCCACCTGCTTGGTGTAGAGGGAGCTGAGCATGTGACAGATGACACTGGGAGCTCGGGAGTGGAAAAGGGGAGCTGTCACACAGCATCCTGGAATGTGTGGGTCAGAGGATATGTTATGCCCCCTCCCTGTCATTTTGGCATTTTTCCTTTCTTGGGTTGGAAAGAAGAGTCCAGTAGTTAAGATCATTTCATTGAAGTCAGGGGTAAGTGGGGATCTGGTACCATGTTTTAGGGGGAAGGTCTCTGCTGGGCTTCTCAGAGTGTTCTATTCACGTACAGCTTTGTCTTCTCATTTTTAACAGGAAATACGGTAGGTAGTGCATTGGTGGCTATTGCTTGATCCTGTTTCGTGTATGAGAAGTATTTCATAGTTTTAAAAAAAAATTACATAATTCTAAAAAAAAAAAAAAAGAAAAAGCTACAAAGGATCCTGAGTTAATGAGGTTCTAAGCCAAGGCCGCTTTTATGTTTTCAGCACATTGGAAACCACATTTGACACCAACGTCACCACGGAGATAAGTGGGCGCAGTATCCTCAGCCTGACAGGCAGACCCACTCCTCTGTCCTGGAGACTCGGCCAGTCCAGCCCCCGGCTCCAAGCGGGAGATGCCCCCTCTATGGGCAACGGGTACCCGCCTCGAGCCAACGCCAGCCGGTTCATCAACACCGAGTCGGGCCGCTACGTGTACTCTGCCCCTCTGAGGAGGCAGCTGGCCTCCAGGGGAAGCAGCGTCTGCCACGTGGACGTCTCAGACAAGGCAGGAGACGAGATGGACCTGGAAGGCATCAGCATGGACGCCCCCGGCTACATGAGTGACGGGGACGTTCTGAGCAAGAACATCCGGACTGATGACATCACAAGCGGGTGAGTCCCTGGGGCTTCTCTCTCTCCACAGAGCGGGAGAAGGCTTGGCAGCTGGTTTCTCTCTGGTGGGGCCTTGTGTAAGTTCTCTGAGATCAGACTGTCTACTGCACTCTGCTGTCCCTGTCAATGGTGGTGTGGTGTGAGGGGGAACTTTCTGGGCTGACAGTCACCAGACCTGAGGCCCCAGTCCAGACTTAGCCAGTAACTTGCTAGGGGAGGTCTAGCAAGGTTCCACCAGGAGTGGAAGTTTCCACCAGGAACAAGGAGTGACACTTGGCAACAGACTGATCGTGTTGGTCCTTTAAACCAAGACTCACGCCTAAGATGGAATCCAGACTCCTTAGTTCGGCCGTCGCCTTCTTAGAGGTCCTCCTTCTCCATCCGTCTTGCTTCCTCTGCTTCCTGGCTTCCTTCTCTTCCTCATTCTCATCAAGCTTCTTCCTGCCTCATGGGCTGTGGGCTCTCCACCTGGATTCGGTTCCTGTGATCCTTGGCCAGCAGCTCTTTGGAGGAACCCTCCTCGACTACTCAGCTTGAAGTAGTTATGTGGCCTGCCCCGTGCCCTGATCATCTCCATCGCCGTCTTATGTTCTCCCGAAAGCTTTTCCCTATTGGAAATTATCCTGACGACATGTTTATATTTTCTTGTCCCCCTGCCCCCTCCTGCTTGCCACAATAAAGCACCATGAAGGAGGGACATCGTCTGGCCTATTCGCCGCCTTATCCCCCATGCATGGTACACACAGAAGCTTGTATCATAAATATGGCTGACTTCATGAATGTGTGGATCGAGAGATGAAGGAAAAAACCCAGCCTCCCTGTTTCTCCATTTGTTCACATGGGAAGTTAAAGTGAGCGGTGGGATGATGTCTAAGTTGCCCTGTGGCCACGTATGGCACGAGGCAAGGCTTCCTGATATTAACTTCACTCCCAGATCTCTGTGAGAACTGAAGGAGCCCCTGTTTATTTCACTTGCCTGAGACTTCTTCATTTGAGAACTTGTGCACAAACTCTCCAAGATCTTTTCCTCCTCTCCCAAAATTAGCAGTCAGAATTGCAGCTAATAGAAATCAGGCATGGGGCACCTGGATGGCTCAGTTGGTTAAGCATCCGACTTTGGCTCAGGTCATGATCTTGCACCCCGTGGGTTCGAGTCCTGCCTCAGGCTCTGTGCTGACAGCTCAGAGCCTGGAGCCTGCTTCGGATTCTGTGTCTCCCTCTCTTTCTCTCTGCCCCTCCCCTGTTCTCACCCTGTCTCTCTCTCTCTCTGTCTCTTGCTCGCTTTCTCATTAAAACAAACAAACAAACAAACAGTCATAATAATCATCCTGCTCATTTCCATGAACAGAGCGATCAAGATCCCCATGGGTGAGTCAGTATTTAAATAATTTTAATAATAGCTAATGTTCCCACTACGTGCCAAGCACTGTGCTTCATATACGTTATCTTGTTCTGTGTCACAACAAGTAGGTGATATCATAATCCCCATTTTTATGAATGAGTAGGAAGGGTAAAGAACTTGCCTAAGGTCTCAAAGTGATGAGGAGACAGAGCCCAGGGTTCGTGGCTTCAGAACCTGAGCCTGTTATTAAACCATCTTCTCCAACATTTTATCACTACACTAAAATAGCACAACTACTGGAGTTTATTTCAAAATTAATTTACTTTTGCTCAGTTTTACTTGTCTTAGTAGAAATGTTCTTTCATTTCATGAAAACCTCAGCTATAGACATGCTTTGGCTTTCTGCCCGTCCCTTTTAGAACCATCTTGGTGAGCAAAATCTTGGGAGACAGGAGCCACCAAACCCTTACAGTGGGACAAATTTCTGCTTTCCAGAATGGCTGGGAACATTAATGGACTAGTAAAATCTGGTTAACCGAGAGCATAATCATATGTTGCTAGTTTTCCATAAGCACGAAAAACAATCACATATATACCTATTACTAAAATTGCCTGTAATTTAACCTTTTTATTATTATTTAGAAGACTTTTGGTGTCCAGTGTGGCCTCAAGATTATCATTACCAATTCCCACTGGAATATGCTACGAAAATATTTTTTAGTGATTCTGAGATTTTTTGTGCGTGTGTCCTCTAATAGTTAATTTTATTGTCAAGCTAGTCTTTTAATCCTCAGTAGACGGTCAGTGTCTGGTTTTGAGGTAGTGTTTACAGTTTCCACAAGGTGGCGTCATTGGAACACTCTCCACTGAACCTGAGTGCTGTCCCAGTGAGATGGTCCTAGATTTTTAGCTCTTCAACCATAACCTTTATCCCTGCTAAGTAGCACAAATGTTTACATTTCAGTTCCTGCTTCGGGAAAGCTTACATTTTTAGCAAGTGAGGTATGCTCAGAGCAAGTGCAGATAAAAGTGCGGAAATGTAAGCAAACCACCCAATTATTGACACTGGAGAACTCTGGTCTGGTTTCCTTCCCCATTTCTTTTAATGCAGAACTTTACCTTCAAAATGAGGAGAGGGAAGCCCAGATGGCATCTAATGCTCCGGAACACGAGTTAAGTAAGACTCCGCTCTATGGAGACACGTGTTGAGTTTTCTGTTTTGAGGCCAAGTTACCTGTTTGCCTTCATATGCTGAGTTCAAGGCAGGTTTAAGGTTCTTGGTACTCTTTTCTTTTTCCCCTTATACACATGACTATGTGTAGGTGTTGAAGGACTGAGCTATTGTTCCGTGCTTTGGAATCTGCTAAATAAGTCCTTGCTGAAGCAGTGGATGTAGTGGAAAGAAAACAGACCGAGTCGTGAGCCTGAGCTGGAACCCTGCTCGGCCACCTTGCAAGCTTTGTGACGTTAGTACAACATTTAACGCCCCTAAGCCTTGCAGCACTACAATTAATATGGTCTTTATCCCTCTACAATTAGATAGTTCTCTTTGAGGTTGTATCTGGTTAATGGCAAATATCTGATGAAGACACAGGGTTTCAGACAGGATCTAGATATCTTATCAACCTCAAACATCCAAACACTTGAAAACAGTGAGATGATTAAAGTGTTCATCCAGATGTTTGTTTGGCTTAGTGGGAGCAGCCTTGATGTGTGAGTAATATATAAATCCGTGTGGAGGCTCTTAAAGTTTTTGTAAAAGTTTACAGCAAGTTTATTTAGAATGCCTGATGTGGAACATAAGCTTGGTTTCTGAAAACCCATGACCTTGGGGTTTAAAATGACACACTGTACCCCCCAGCTTGGTCTAGCAGCTGTTTTTTGCTGTCTCTAGTTCATTGTCTCCACTGGATATGTATGCACATGCACCTGTGTGTATCATTCAAGTCTCCCTAAGGTGGGGCTGAAATTACTCTGTTTCCATTGAGTTTTGCTAAGAACCTAATAGCAAATGCCTTTTGTCTTTATGAGCGTGTATTTATTAAACTCTTCTATCCCACTTAGTATGCACCAGGCGTGACAAAGAACTTTATAGTTGTCACCTGACCTCACCACTTCCTTTTATTAGATTGATAAATTAGGCTTTGGCTGTACTTCATGGAAGAGAAATGAAAATAACAGACGAAGATGTTTCTTACTAAGTTTTGATCTGTGAAGTCAATCCATTTACTGATCTTCTAAAAATTCAAAGTGCCATATGGTATAGAATAAAATTAAAGGGACCGGCTTAGCGTCCATATGTTTGGAAAGATGATTTTTTTTTTTTCCTTTCAGAGGAGGCACTCAGTTGTATCATGTTCCTTTTGCAAGAACCTTTGATGACTTCCCATTTCTTGTAGGAACAGATCTCACCTGAATGTGGGAAGCTCTTTATGGTCTTTTCGTCAGCCGCCCTCCCTTCCTTAGCCCTGGCCACAGCCCACCTCACACGCCCCACAGTCCCCACTGCTCTGGGTTACCTGCTATTCATTACCAAAGACTATGTGTCCTGTATGTGTAAAGCTTGGTGCCTCACGACATGGCTGTTTCTCCATGGCGTTCCTTTCCCTCAGGCCCATCTGACTGATTCTAAAAAATAAACATCCTCCGCCAAAGGTGGAGCTCCTGGAAGGCAGGCAGTACTCAGTATTTTTCTAAACTCAGAGACTACAAGTGGGTATTTAATGAATATCTGTGCATGACCTGTTCTCCATGCGTACCCTCCCAGGACCTTGAGCTTCTATAACTTGCCACCATCAGCTATAAAACCCAATGATGCTATCTACAGACCTGGGAGAAAATCAACTTCAGCTGCTTTGTCTTTTTGGTGCGATGCATAGCCCCATCTAGTGGCCAGTATGGGATGTGATGCTGTGGTTTTGATTGCTTTTAATTCTGCCTTCTGTTGCTTTGGGACTCAGGGCTCAGGAAGTGGTAAGTCTAGTAGCTGGTTTGTCTTTCACATGTGGCCTGACCAGGAGTGTGGTGTGGGAGGGAAAGCAGGGTTGGGAGCAAGCTGGTCTTCCGGGCTGGCCCTGTGATAGCTGCAGTCTTCCCCGTTAGGTGTCAGGGATTTCTCCATCAACAGTACATGTGTGCTGGTCCCTGCTGGGGGACTCTGATCTTCGGAAGTAGAGCAGCCCATGCCCCCTGAATTTCCTATAGCTCCGTAAATATGTCGGGGCGTGTCTTAGCTCAGGCGGCTCTAGCAAAATACCTTGGACTGGGGGCCTTAAATAGCAGACACTTACTTCTACAGTTCTGGAGGCTGAAATCCAACATCAGAGTGCCAGCATGGTCAGGTTCTGATGAGTGCCCCCTTCCTGGCTTGCTGTGTCCTCACATGGCAGAGAGAAGTGTTGTGCTGTGTCTCCCTTTTCTTAGGAGGGCACTAATCCCATCATGGGGGCCCCACCCTCTTCATGACCTCATTGACCCCAGTTACCTCCCACAGCTAATTCAACATGTGAACAACATACAAACATACGAATTGGTGGGGGTGACGGAGACAAGCATTTAATCTATAACACAGGGTGTTTGATGCTTCTGTGTATCATTTGCATGTGCACCACCTGTGCCTAGATTGCTTTTTCCATCATTGCTGCCAGGTCACCTCCTCGCAGAAGCCTTCCGTGATTCTTTCCGAGTGGAGGTGGGGACTCTGGGCACCCGTGGTATTTGACTTGCCCATAATAGTAGCACTACATCAGAATTATTATAAAAATGTGTATGGGGGTGCCTGGGTGGCTCAGTCAGTTGAGTGTCCTACTTGGGCTCAAGTTACGATCTCACAGTCCGTGAGTTTGAGCCCTGCATTGGGCTCTCTGCTGTGAGCACAGAGCCCTCTTCGGATCCTCCCTTTCTCTCTCTCTCTCTCTGCCCTTCTCGTGCTCTCTCTCAAAAATAAGCAAACATTTAAAAAAAATAAATATGTGTGTGTATAAAATCAAACAAGGGACCCCCACAAAATAATTTTTAGACTATTTCAGTGTGTTAATTCTGAAGAAGGTACAAAGCCCACACCTGTTGCAGCCTCTTAAAGGTGAAAGTCACATCTGTCTTGGACGTTCCCGTGTCTTCATTGGTTGGCGCAGTTCCTGTTGCATAGTAAATAGCCAATAAATATTTGTTGAATGAATGCTGCTACTGACTGTGAGCGAAGCAAGACCAATCACACGCCCCTGAATGAATGTGTAGCTAAGTTAGAAGCCCCTTGAGTTTAATTCAGGCCCAGCTGCGTTGTCTGCCCTCTGCTTGGCCCTGTCTTCTGTCGGATTATTCCAGACCTTTGACCACCCCCATCACAGTAAGCTGGACACGGACAGTACAGGAAAAGGGAGACAGCCCAGAACATTAGAGCCGTGTGCCCTGGGGGTAGCGGAGATGGGGTGCCGCTGTTCTCTCCCTTCCTGCATTGACCATCATGGTCGGATGTGTGAGATATTTCTCACCAAGTCAGCATAGATCACGGCAGACAGCACCGAGAGTCGAAAAGAGGGCACCAATGGCATGAAAGGCTCTTTCTTATCTGGTGAATGTTTCTCATGGTCTTTCCAGGCCAGACCCGCAGTGACCTTGACAGGCTGTTGTTCCTGGCAGATTGGTAAGAGAGGAAGCCAACATAAATGATTTTAGGTGAGACTGTCCTGGAAGGCCCTGGGTCATGGCAGGGCACGGCAGACACCCCTGGCATTTGGGAAGGATGGGTTCTTGTTTCTCCAGGTTGGTCCCTCTGCAATGACCTTGCTTTGTTAGGGCTCTTAGGAAGCTTGGGAAGACCAAGTCGCCAGTCAGCCACTGGGCAGGTCCTGGTGGAGTTAGAAAGGTTTCGTTGTCATGGAAAGGTAAAGACTCAGCCCTGTAGGCAGACTGATGTGTAAGGCCTTGGGTAAGTCACTTGTCCCTAATGCACTGCACCCTTTTCACGTGCACGTGTGCACGCACACACAATACACACACACACACACACACACACACACACACACACACAAAGTATAATGTACGGGTGTCTGGGTGGCTGAGTCAGCTGAGCATCTGACTTGGGCTCACGTCGTGATCTCACAGTTGGTGAGTTCCAGCCCCACGTTGGGCTCTATGCTGACAGTGCAGAGCCTGCTTCGGATCCTCTGTCCCCCTTGCTCTCTGCCCCTCCCTCACTCACTTTCTGTCTCCCAAAAATGACATTAAAAAAAGGAAGTAAAAACTGAAAAAAATAAAAAGTACAGTGGAGCTCCAGCATGAAGCCACAGGCCCAGAGTAGCTCCACAGGCCAGTGATGGGGCTGGGCCAGGCCCCAGTGCACAGCCTGTCCGTTCCTCTCTGCTTCCCTCAGTGTCTCCTCCCTGACAGGTCTTAATGGTGTATGAATTCACAGAAACCATAAATGCTTTTCCCTGTCTAATATTTTCCTCAATGTTAAGTATCCCAGGCAAGTACAGTGACCCCTGTTTTCCTAAAAAGCTCGCTTTAGAGCAAGCAAGCACAGGGTGTCATGCGGGGGGCACGATTCATTTCCCCAAGCGTTGCAGAACCAGGGACCGCTTTCCCCGTGCGGTTGTGGTGTCATGGGATGTGGGTGGTTTGGCTGATCGATGACTCTGGCTACCAGTGTCCAAGGTCCCTGATGCCCGCAGAGGTAAGGGTTGCACACTTCTTCAACCCGCAGTCGACCCCCTTGATTTACTGAGTGTGGGAAATCTATCAGCCCTTATCGGCAGCTGGGTAGGCAGTTTTATCAGAGAAGAAAGAACAATCGAGCTGACAACGGGCTGAAAGTAGAGAAATTCCCCAGCATTCCCGAGCCGACTCCAGCCACCGTGGGTGACGATAGATTGAGTGGGCAGAGACCAGGATTAAAGAAAGATTTACTGGGAACAGCTCCATGAAATGACGTGTGGTCCGCTTTCGGCATGGGCAGGCTAGACTGCCGCTCATAACTAATAGCAAATGTTGGCCTAGTAATTTATGGGGAAGAGAGAAAAAAGGGGGTGTCTTGTCTTCTCAGGAAACCAGGCCCTGACTTCTTGAGAATTTCCTAGCTTGCTTTGGGATTTGAATCCCTTCCTACCTCCCTCTTTCCGCCAGCATCCTGCAGGAAAGGAGAGGGAAAGGGAACAAAAGTGGGTGCTTTGAGAAGAGAAAGCCATACCTCAGGCTGCCTTGAATGGTCCTTAAAGGGGCCTGACTGCCTGCTCTCCACCCTTACCAGTACGGGTTCCAGAGCTTCCCAAAGTATGGGCTCTCATGGATTTGGAATCTGGAAAGCCTCTTTGGCCTGCCTTCTGGGGAGGCTCCAGGTAAAAGGCAGTAAAATTCCATATATATTTTTTTCAAATGTTTTATTTTTTGGGGGTGGGGGGGGAATGTGTGAGCCGGGGAGGGGCAGAGAGAGAGGGGGACAGAGGATTCAAAGCGGGCTCTGTGCTGACAGGAAAGAGCCCGATGCAGGGCTCGAACTCACGAGCCACAAGATCACGACCTGAGCCAAAGTCAAGAGTCGGATGCTTAACCAACTGAGCTCCCCCGGCGCCCTGGTAAAATTCCATTGAGACATGTTTATTGAGTTAGAGACTATGCTAAAGGCACTGAGGTCAAGAGAAATGAACAAGACCAGTCCTCTACATCCTGCTGTCATGGAGAGAAGCTTATGCCACAGGCAAGTGCATAAGTCAATATGGATGGTGTGCCCGGGAGACCAGTGGAGATGCAGTGAGCTCTGTGGGCACCACTGATGGGGAACACAGAGTGGACTGCAAGGTAGGGGCAGCAGGCAGAGTGTGGGCTGTGGAGTCCCTCCGGGGTTCCGGAGCTGGCTCCCCCACCCTTAGATGTGTGTCCTTGAGCAAGTTTCTCCATCCCTTCCCACGGCGTTCTCGTGTGGCTTCCCTGAGGTGGCACACGGGCACAGCACCCAGAGGATGCTCACTGCCACAGCATCCAGCAGCTGCAGTACCTTCAGGGCCTATGAGCTGGGCCTTGAAGGATAAACAAGCAGCCACACCAAGGTCAAGAGCAAGGGCACGAAGACATACGGGCACAGGCATGTTTTTATGGTGGGTTGGAGCCTGAAGACTGGAGGGGGATGGGCACAGAAGCTGTGAGAGCCAGACAGCAGTGATCAGGCTCTGGGAAGGCCAAGGCTGTGGGAACACACGCGCACAAGGGTCAGAGAGACGTCACATTGAACACAGCCTGACGTGGGGGCTGGATGGACGAAGGGCATGAAGGCTCCAGGACGGCTCCTGGGTTTTGGCCTGTGCCGTAAGTGGCTGGGAAATAGTTGGCAGTTGTCCTCAGCACCCTCCGTCCTTTTCCAGATTTCCCTCTTGCGCGTGGGCACCCCCCCCCCCCCCAGGGCCCACAGGTTGCGTCAGCCTCCAAGGAATCTCCAGACCAGGGCTGGCTGAATGTTTAAGCAGAGTACGCGGCAGCCTACAGAATGTCCCTCTGGGGGCTTGAGGGAAACTCCAGTCCCACAACTTCCAGTCCTTGCCCTGAAATAGCTCCGGGCCCAGTGGCAAAGAGTGCCTTGTTGGTCAGCATTTAATTCTAACACAGGGCAGGTGGTGATCAATGCTAGCATTGAGAAGCAAAATGTGTGGGCTCCAAGTTGGGTCTGAGAATAGAGTGGGCCCTGGGAGGGGGGTGGGGGGTGACCTTTTATACTTTGTCTTTATGGGAAACCAGCTTTTCTCATCTGCAAATGAGAAAAACCATGCCTAGGGTTGCTGTGGATTGGATGAGATCACGCATGCAGAGTGCCGGTACAGTGCCTGGGCATCGTGGATCCTTCCAGAGCATACCTTTTTTTAAAAATTTTTTTTTAATGTTTATTTAATTTTAAGAGAGAGAGAGCATGAGCAGGGGGAGGGGCAGAGAGGGAGGGAGACACAGACTCTGCGGCAGGCGCCAGGCTCCGCGCTGTCTGCACAGAGCCTGACGCGAGGCTTGAACTAAGCCATGAGATGAGATGACCTGAGCCGAAGTTGGACACTTAAGCAGCCGAGCCCCCCAGGCGCCCCCGGATCATCCTCTTAATCGTGATGGCGTTGCCCAGGCTCAGTGGGATGTGATGTCTGTACGTTACCTAGTTCAGTGCCTGGTGAGGGGTGAAGGTGCTCACTGTGTTTCCTTCTCTTCCACCCTTACACGTCTTCAGACCCTAGTGAGACATCTCGTGAGGCGTGGGGTTTGAGGTGAGGCCATAACTGATACTCACGTGGGAAGCGTGAATACCCCTTCCCATCATCTGGACTGTCTGCTGTCCTGTTGGAACAGACTCCCTGCCCCTCACGGGGCTCTTTGTCAGTGAGCGGCGCCCACAAAACACATGGCAGCCTTTGGGCATCACTCAGATTGGCCCCAGGTGTTCAGCCAGGGGAGCTTCCATCTTGGGTCCATTCATCAGCGCTACAGGGAGACTGTATTCAAGTTCTCTCAAGTTGACAAACGTTTTTTACGCTTCTCTTAAGTTTATGTACTTATTTAGAGGGAGAGAGTGCAGGTGCACAGGCAGGGGAGGGTCAGGGAGAGAAAGGAAGAGAATCCCATGCAGGGTCCACGCTGTCAGTGCAGAGTCCGACACGGGGCTCCATCACATGAACCACGAGATCGTGACCCAAACTGAGGTCAAGAGTCAGACACTTAATAGACTGAGCTACCCAGGTGCCCCGTCAAGGTGACAAATACTTAACAAGTATCTCCTCCTTCCCGGGCTGTGCTCTGGGGTATGACTGACAGAATTTATTCTCGGGGCTGGACCATTTGGTACTCTTTATTCTGGGGACTCACCTTTTGATCACTGCAGGTCCTTCTCAGGGCAAACCTGGGACCCATGAGCTCACGTGAACCAAGAGGTACTTACACATACAGGAAAAACACATTCCAACCCTGTAGCTCTCATGAGATGACAGGGAACAGGGGCTAACATCACCCCCCTTCTGAGGGCTGAGTATCTTACACAGCCCCCAAACTCGGGCCTTATATGGTATTTCCATTTTCTCATTAAGGAAAACGAAGACCCAAGAGGATAATGTTTTCAACCAATAGAAGAGATGTTTTTTCCCTTTGTGGGCTGGAATTTCAGTGTGACTGTGGTGCCTTTGCTGCTTTGCTATCGTCAGATAATCGTGTATCCTTCACAGCCCCCTTCCTTGCTGAAGTGCTCCTGATGTCTGCAGGCTCCTAATGTACCTCAAATGGAGAGAACTGAGGTGTCACTGATAGACCCCAAGGCCCCCTAGCGTGGCTATTAAGTTTTGGTGTAGCTCTCGTCTAGAAAACCCAGTCCAGATTTATTTTTATCTTAAGCATATAGATCACTGAAAATACCCTTCTCCATTAGTTCTCAAGGGGTCAGCAGCTACAGAATGGCTCAATAGATTTATGATGGTGAGGTTGGAGAATACTAAGTTCGAGTTGAGGTGAATATGAAAAGAAACATTTGGATGAGGTTAGGAGTATTTTGGCCCTGAGACAGTCAGTCCATGTTGAAAGACTCAAGAAAGAGAGAAAGAGAGAAGGAGAGGGGGAGAGGGAGGGAGGGAGGGAGGGAGGGTGGGAGGGAAGAAGGAAGAAAAATAGGCTGTATGTGCCTTTACTCAGATCAAGATCAGAAACTGTAGTTTTCATGGGAACTCATGACCCTCTCATTCAGCTGCTCTGGAGGCATGGTATAATGGCAGAAACTTCGGACTCTGCCCTCAGAGGACCTGACTTCATATTCGCTTGCCAGCTGTGTGACCTCAGGGAGGTTGCTTCCTTTTCTGAGCCTCTTCCCATCTGTTAGATGGTAGCCTACTTAGGTGTGTGGTGGGAAACAGCGTTTGTAAAGCGTTTGACACACAGAATGGTAGTTCCCTTTCGCCTGCTCAGACGAGTTGCATTTATTTGCCTTCCTTGTTTTCTATCCGCTTAGAATACGCGCTGAGATGATCTCCTGCCATTTCTTACTCTTGAGTGCAGTATTCACATTTGTACTGGCTGCATCAGAGTGGATCTGTGTATTAGTGGCCTCCAGAAGAAAAGTGGATGTGTCAGTTCAAGTCCAAAGGCAACCTGGAGGCAGAAATTCCCTGCTCCTTGGGGAGTGGCAGCCTTTTTTCTCTTCTTTTTTCAACTGCTTAGATGAGGCACACTGCCATTTTGGAAGGTAATCTGCTTTACTCGAAGTCTACTGGCTTCCAGCAACGGCTAGTCTAATGTTTGCCCCAATATCTGGTATCACAGCCTAGGCAGGTTGACGCACAAATTAACCATCACAGTCTGCAAGCAGGCCTTATGTGCGATCAGTGGGAATGAGTCATCTGGGGGCAGGAGGCAGCTACCTGTGGCCCAGAGACAAAGAGCGACGCATCAGCTTGTAGAAACATCTGTGAGGATCTGGCTCGTGCGTCCTGCCTGGGGTACGATCACAAATCAAGGGTCTGTGCATGCCTTGGAAGAATCAGCACATCCCTTCCAAATCCCCAGGGTCCTGATAAGAAATCTCCCTGAGAAATGGAGGTTTTGACCTCTTCTCTTAATCCTGAAATAAATGTGGAATGAGACAGCTACCCTGGCACGGACACTTCTGGAGGGCTCATGATTTTTGAGACCCCAAAGTAAAATAAGATTCCAAGTCTAAAGAGAAGCTCAAGTCCGTCTCTAAGCGTCTTCCAGCTGTAAATCAAGCCCGCGTTCAACTCCTTGATCTTGCGACAAGTGGGAGAAAGGCGTCTGTGGTTCTCTGCTGCGTCGCGGAGTCCAGGTCCCAGTTCCCAGAGCTTTGAGCTTGTAATCGCTCAGTCATCTGTTTTGAAATGAGAAATCTCACATACTTGAGCAGTGAAGTTTAAAGGGTAAAGTCAACTAAAGTTGCCAGAAACATGGGACAGAATAAATGTAGTGTTGGCTCTTGCAGGGGAGGGGTAGGCTGGGGAAGTCGCCTCGCAGTGCCTGCCGGCACGGGTCTTTTCACTCATCCTGTGGCAGCGGTACAGGAATTCGTGAGGCCACACTGTTTTTGCGGCTCTTTCCTATGCTGGGCACTGTATCGAGCTCTTTCTGCACATTGCCGATTCTTTACACCAGCTCTTTGAGGGAGAGAGGCTGTTTTTCATCCCCCTTTTAGAGTGGGGGAGACCAGGCTCAGAGAGGATACGTTTCTTGAACAGATCACGTGGGTGGTGACTACTGGAACCAAGTATTTGATCGGGCTGAATTCAAAGTGTTCCAAGAACTTTGAAGCGTGGCTCCCTCTGTTGCCAGATCCCGCGCTCTGAGTACATGGAGAAAGCAAGACCAAAAAAGAAGAGTGGATACCCTCTGGGGCATTGGAAGCCCTGTGCCATTTTGGGAAGGAGAGAGAGAGACGGAAGGTGGTGTTCAAAAGGGTCAGGCTCAGAGGGCTGAGTTGAGTTGCATGGGAACTTGCACATACTTGGTGACTGCTTGAGCAAGAACCTTGGGGCCAGCTGGAGCAGGGATGAAGGCAGATACCTTTGCCTCCAGAGCATTCTTACGGGTTTCATTTCTATTAAATGTCACAGGCCTCTACTGAAGCATTGGAATCGCTTGTGGTGCCATCCCCTAGGCGCCTGTGTAGAAAGTGGATGGGGGCAACAGTGGAAAGGAGAACCGAGGAGGTGCTCGGGGGCAGGAAGGTTCAGATCTAGAGTCGTCTTACACAGTGATTTACCGGAGCGCCTCGCCACTGCATGGCTTCCTGCTGTTAGATCTCATGCAAGTAGGCATTTCAGTGACCTACAGTTTCCAGTCTTCTTCAGTGTGATACATGAACTCATCCAAGGGAATTCTCCTCCCTCCTGTAGCCCCCACCTGCTGTGAACCCAAACAAAACACACAATTACCAACTCCAAGCCCTCAGAACGGCGCAGAACAAGGCGGAGCTTTGTTAATCGAGGGACTTTTGCCTTACTCTGTGGGAGTTGTTAATTAAAACCACTCAACCATTGAGTTGGGAGAGAGGGAGGGAGGCAAGGATGTGGGACAGCTCACACACTGGCTTTCCTCCTTTGCAGCCTGCGTACCTAGTTAAGTTGACACGGACTTTACGGTTGAATGAACCATTCACCAGAGACGTGTATGCGGTTCTTTGGGAACAACTTTCATGTGCTGCCCTGCAGCCGGGCTCTGGGGACAAAAAGCCTGCCTTCGCCTCTGACCAAGTATGCCTATGAGTTAATAATAATGATCGTGGCTGTAACAATAGCAGCTACCACTTACGGAGCGTTTCTGAATGCCAGGCGCTGTGTGCCCCACTTTGTATGCATTATCTCATTTCACCCTCGCTTGAATCCACATGCTCTTTTTCCCATCCCCGATGAGGATCATCAGTAATACACCCAAGGTCACAGAGCTGGTGAGTTAGGGAGCCCGGACTCAGAGCTGGAGCTCAGCCGTGGTGGTTCAGGCTTTTTTCACTGGAGCCAGGTAAACATGATGAAAATATAACTCCTCTTCTTCCCCCCACCCCCACCCCCACCCCCACCAGCCCTCTTTCTCCTCCTGTGTTTCCATATCCATTTCCCTGCCACAGCCAGAACCTGGAAAGACTCTCAGACTCTTCAGTTCATTGTTCCTGGAACACCAGTCGCTAAGTGTGATGGGGTTGCTCTTTAGTATCTCACGCTGTGGTTCTCTCTGGCCTCGCCGCTCTTGTCTCTCCCTAGGCATCCCTCCGTCTCTTTCCTTACCTCTGATCTCAAGGCCCATCCGACAAGTCCACGCGACACTTCAGCTAGAAAAATCTGTCCAGAGCACATATTTGACTACATTGTCACCTGCTTACAATGGCTCCCCGTTGCCTGCTGAGGAGACCCTGTGTGTTGGTTCCTGTTGCTGTATGACCGATGCCTTCAAAGTCTAGCTGCTTGAAACCACCACTGTATTGTGCTTCTGGGGTCTCTGTGTCAGGAGCTGGGGCGAGGTGCAATGGGGATGGCTTGTCTCTGCTCCACCATGTCTGGAGCCAGCTGGACAGCGGGGATCCACACCATTCCAAAGCTGTTCACTCACATGTCTGACGCTTGGGCTGAGGTGACTTCAGGGTTAGGATGAACGTGCCTTTTCCATGTGGCTTAGCTACCTCACAGCGTGAGGCCCCAGGATTGGCAGACTTTTTACCTGGATGCTTAGGGCTCCGAGGGCAAGTGTTACCGTGAAGCAAAGCAGAGCTGTGTCGCCTTTTATGAGCTACCCTTGGGAGTCACAGAGTGTCACTCATACCATACTGGATTGGTCAAAGCAGTCAGCCCTCCAGATTAAGAGGAGGGAAGGGAACACAGATGTCCTCTCTCAGGGGGAAGGTGGCAAGGTCACCTTGAAGAAGAGCCTGTGGGATGGGAGATATTGCTATGGTCGTCTCTGGAAGATGCAGTCTGCCACGTCGTACACCCTATTTTGCCCAGCACGGCATAAAAGCCCCTGCATGGCCCCCACACTGAAGAGTCAGCTTTGTGGAGCCCTAGACCTTGTCTGTCTTACTAGCTAGCTCTTATGCCTAGCACAGAGCGTGGTCCACAGGAGGCACTCTTTCCATTTGGGCAGCTAATGAGCGTTCTGCTTGCCCAGCCTCATTTCTTACCATCTCCTCCTCCTCCTCACTGCCCGTCTCGCATGCTGATTCTGCCACTCTGGACCACTGACGTTGTCCTTGATGTAGGTCCCACACTCTTGTACCTCTGTGCCTTTGCCTGTGTCCGTTCTCTCTACGGATTCCTCCCCCCTCCATTCCCACCTGCCTGCCATAGTCCTCTAAGAATCTGCTGAATCTAGATAGCCTTCCCTGGCCACCCTAGCCCCTGGTGACACCTTCCTCTCACTTCCTCTGGTTTGTCTGTGTGACTGTCCATCTCCTGGACCAGGATATCCTTGAGCAGAGGGATTATGTCTTTTTACTCCTGCATCTCTTAACACTTCTGCCAGACCTTCCGTATATGCTTAGCGATGTGCATGGAGTAAAGGGAGAAAGGAAGAAGGTGGTGACAGCAGCACTGTCACCTCTGCTACCATTAATAGTAATAATGGCAGCCAGTGTTTGTGGGGTGCTTTCACATAGTGCGGGCACTTTCCAGGTATTATCTCTTTGAATTCTTAGAGAAATCCTAGAAGGCCTATATAACATGTTATTATCCCCGTTTCATGGATGTGCAGACAGAGAAGTCCGTGGGAGTATGGCCTTTGGCAAGGCTGGTTTTCCCAGTGGAAATGAGTGAAGTCACCTGTCCGGGCCATAAAGTTTGGGGGAAGCTTGAGGACTCACTCTGCTGTTGAGATTCTAGCCTCTTCCCTTTTGGTGCTGCCACCTGCTGGGCCTTAGGCTCTGAGACCCAAAGGTTTCTGTAGGTTTAACCTTCAACTGGATGAACAGAACAGTGATGTGGGAGGCAACAGATAATCTGTTAGTTAGACAATGCCTGCTTTGTTCTCAGTGTCATGTTTTAAGGAGTTCAGAATCAGGCAGAGGTTTGTTTAGGGAAGGGGAACCAGGAAGGCCAAGGGTTCAAAACCCAAAGCATAATAGAAATGTTTGTAGAAACTAGATATTCTTGGCATGGAAAATACTTAGGGAAGCAGTAGTTTCCAGAGGACCAAACTCGAACTGTAGATGGAAGTTACACTTACAGTTTTCATTTCCTACACCCCAAGGTGACCATTAATCAGTGTTAGGAAAAAAACATGCTGAAGATTAGATCTGCAAAAGAGTGGGTGGGTCCTCTTGCAAAGGCATGAGCCTCCTGTTCCTGAGAGTAATCAAGCAGAATGTGGGAAACTGGCTCCACATGTTGCAGAAGGGATTCCTGCATGAGGTGAGAAGCTGAGAGAGAAGACCTTTAAAAATTCTCCCAGGTATAAGGTCAAGGTGCCCAGGTTCCCATAGGAATCACCAAGGTTCTGTTACAGAGGGAGCAGAGCTGGGTGTTCCAGAGGAAGATGTCTCTTTGACCAGCCAGGTTTACATATGCCAGCCTGGGGATAACAGTACTCAAGTCGTTTCTTCTGAAAATCTTCTCCCCCGTTTTCTCCCCTAATAAACACAAAAAGTGTGTTGCCTCCTTCCCTGGCCCCCAGCTCTGATCCGGATGATGTAGGGGTTTGGAGGCAGAGTGGACTGTGGCTGTTGAGAATCGCTGTGAGCTCAGGGTCTGCACAGCAGGCAAGACGTTAGTGAACGTTGCCGTCTATAGTTCGTGTAATGAAAATGATAGGTTTTAAAAGCGTACACATGTTATAATATCGGATATGCTTACTCTAACTAGGCAGGCTCTAGGGAATTTGCCCCTGCCCCACTTGAGTAACTACTCGAGCTGGTCTGTCTCCCATCCTTGTGAAAGTGGAAGCACTGGGACAAATTGGAGAGCGAGAAGAAGTCAGGGGCCCTGTTCTTTCGTCTTTGTGACACCAGACAGCTGTCCTCCTGCACCGATGGAAGGTAATTTGAGCACCCTGTGGGCAACAACTCCTGCTTGATTCCTGCTCTGGAGGTCACTGGCCTGTATATCGGCTCCCTCTTAGCCTGCCCTGCCTGCCACAGTGCTCCAGCTGCCGCGGAGGTGCCCCCGCCACCCCCAGCTCATACCGCCCTGGGCTGCTCTTTGTCCGCAGGCCGGCCCGTTTGCCTGCGTGCTTGGCCGCTGGGCTGCCCGTGTCTCGTGCCTGAGCTCCCCCCAGGAGCCCTGGCAGCCGCCTTACTACACAGAGAGACGTGCTTGTCAGCGGCGTGTGCTACACCTGTCCCTCCTCTGAACACGCCTGTGGCACCATCCAGGCCCACACATGTCAGAATTCTAGGGGGAAACTGTTTTTGCCTTTCAGACTGAACTCCCTGCTCTACTGGTTTTGCTTTTTACTTCTTTTTTAAAAATCACGGACAGTGGGGAATTTAGCCGTGGGCAAGGAGACGGCAGTCAGCTCAGATCTGGGATGCCGCCCGGTACAGCACTGACAGTGTTCACTAGGCTGTGGACTCTGCTCAAGCCATGCTGTCCCTTGAATGGGACCCGTGACTCCTCCCTCCTCCATCTGTAGCCTCCTCTACCCGGAAGGCCCCTTCTTCCTCGGAGTCTTCCTTGGAGTCTTTAGGGTTACATAGCCGACTATTAGTAGGGTCTGGCTTATCTAAACAGATGCAAGGATGTCTTATTTTTCTTCCTATTCCCCAAATGCTTTACATACATTAGACATAAAAGCAATTAAATCTGTGGTTGTTATTTATTCTTGCATTCAGTACACCAAAAATGTTTTTAGGTACCTATCTCAAGAGTTCTAGGGGCAGGGGATAGTGAAGCAAAAACACAGGTCCTAAAATAATAATAGTGACAACAGCAGTCCTGCCTTTACTGAATTTGGTGGGTCAGAAGCTGGAGCACAAGAAGATAGATAAGCGGTTATCCCAAAATGTAGAATAAAGGAGCCAAGCTTCTATTTTATTATAAAAGACAGATTTGTTGGGGCGTCTAAGTGGCTCAGTCAGTTAAGCGTCCAACTTCGGCTCCATGGTCTCATGGTTCATGAGTTTGAGCCTCACTATGGGCTCTGTGCTGTTGGCTCAGAGCCTGGAGCCTGCTTCGGATTCTGTGTCTCCCTCTCTTCTCTCTCAGCCCCTCCCCCACTCGCACTCTGTCTCTCCCTCTCTCTCAAAAATTAATAAATGTTAAACGTTAAAAAACACAGTGAATTTATTGAACACAACAACGTGTTAAAATGAAACCATATCAATGCCTGTTCTCTAGTTATGTGTCCCTGAGCACATCACTTAAACTCCGTGACTCTCAATTCTGCATCAGAAAACTCATTAGATCAAGTCATTAATCCTTGAGAACCACCTGCCCTTCCCCCAGATCTGATATTCTGTAGTTCTGTGAAACTGTATTATTGGTGTTTTACATAATGTTCAGTTGCATTTAAGGTGAAGTTTGAGAGGTAGGACCTCATCCCAAGTGGGAGATGGGGGCGTGGTCTGCAAAGGCCTTCTGTAGTTCAGCTCTGAGGAGCTGGATGAGGCAGAGTGTGTGGACTGAGACCACCCCACGTCAGGGGAGAGGAGCACCGTGTTTAGTCACTAAGGAGCGCATCGTCTTGGGGTTTGTACCGTGTCAGTCCCCACAGGCACTTCTTGGAGTAGGACATGCTTTTACCGGCTGTGGTAGAAAAGGGCATTTTTCTCTGGTTCACCTGAGGGTTCAGATGTTACACCAGAGGCGCCCAGCTGGAGGCTGGGCTCAGTTTTCGCTTTTCACTTTAGGATTTTGTTGTAGTTCTAAGATTTTCGAAATTTCAGTGGGGGTGCCTGGATGGCTCAGTCAGTTAAGCCTCTAACTCTTTTTTTTTTTTTTTTTTTTTTAAATTTATTTTGAGAGAGAGAGAGACAGCCCAGCTAGGGAAGGGCAGAGAGAAGGAGAAATAGAATCTCAAGCAGGCCCCACACCATTAGCAGCAGCACACGGCCCAATATGGGGCTCGAACTCACAAACCGTGAGATCATGACCTGAGCCAAGATCAAGAGTCGGAAGCTTAACCAACTGCGCCACCCAGGCGCCCCAGCATCCGGCTCTTGATTTCTGCTCAGATCTCATGGTTTGTGAGTTGGAGCCTCACGTTGGGCTCTTCATTGACAGCACAGAACCTACTTGAGATTCTCTCTTTCCCTCTCTCTCTCTGTCCCTCCCCTGCTTGTGTGCTCATGCTCTCTCTCTCAAAATAAATAAATAAATATTAACAAAAAAGATTTTCAAAATTTTGACCATGGCTTATCTTACCAGGATTATGCAGTGCAGCTTTTTTTTGGGGGGGGGGGCAGGTCGGGGTGGGGGGGGGGGTGTTGGGACCCCAAAGAGGCAGCTGTGAGATCAGCCGGAGCTGGCTGAGGCCTGAGTGAGCCTTTCTGCACTCACAGCCACAGCCTTCTCATGTCCACGGGAATAGAGCCTCTGCCCGTTTGTGGACAACGGACATAATTTTTGGACAGTGTCTTAATATGGAGGCCTGCTGCTTCAGTAGTTCAGAATCTGACCTCTTGAAGGAAAAATGGCTGGCTCTCATGCTCACACATGTTAATTCACTGTTTTTCCAACTTTTTTGTTTTCATCCCTTCCTGATGAGCATAACGAGATCACACTCTGATTTTTGGAGAGCAGGCTGTGGCAAGGGCAAGAATAGGTGTGACTTTGGAGAACCATTGTGTCTTCAACAGTTCCGCACCAACCAAGATTGTGTCAAATTTTTATCTACAGAGTAGATTACAAAAAACATTGGGTGTTTTTATTTGTTTGCTGAAAATGGTAAATCTGGGGGGGCACCTGGGTGGCTCAGTCGGTTCGGTGTCTGACTTCGGCTCAGGTTGTGATCTCACAGTTCGTGAGTTCGAGCCCCACATCGGGCTCTGTTCTGACAGTCCGCAGCTTGGAGCCTGCTTCATATTCTGTGTCTCCCTCCCTCTCTGTCCCTCCGCCACTCGCACTCTGTCTCATTGTTCCTCTCAAAACTAAATAAACGTTAAAAAAACAATTAAAAGTAACAAAAAAAATAAAACGGTGAATCTGGTATGTTCAGAGTCCTGCCCCACCCCCAGGTGGGTCCGCTTCCACCCACGACCAGTGTGCCTGGCTGCCTGGGTGCTTTTTCTGAAGGTGACCCAGTGCACTTGGACGCATGGAAAAATGAATGGGGTCAGGCATCTGTGTGTCAGCTGTTGTGTCTACGGGTCTTGCTGGGTTTAGTGGCAGGTAATTTGAGCATCCTGCAGTCACCCAGTTTGGGCTTAATCCCTACCCTTGAAGGCCAGAGGCCCTGCGTATCTGTTTCTTTGAATTGGAATACATTTACTGAATCCCATTTAGAATGAGCGCTCAGAATGATGTTTTTTTTGTTGTTTTTTTTTTTTTAATGAAAATGCTACCTGGTGGAATGTTAGCATCTAAGGCCACACAGTGTATTCATTGTACATCTTTAGGTCCTTTGTATTTGCACATCTGTATCTCCGTGAAGTACCTAATTTTCCTGCCCCTCCCCAAGGCTGCCTGGCAAATACCTTCTCACCCTTCAGGATGCTGCTTGCACGTTTTTTTGCTGTAAGAAGGCTTTTCAGCCCCTCTCTGTGGTCTGGCCTTTGCTGAATCCCATGCAAACATCTGCATGTCTACCTTAAGCCCCTCAGGGCCTAGGACTAAGTCTGATTCTCCTCTGCCCAGCACCCAGGCCAGTGCCTGCCTTATAGTAGGGGCTGCACACATGTGTCTTGCAAATGACAGCACCTCAAAATGGGGGCCACCTCTAGAGCAACAGCCTAGACTCTAGTGCCCTGCTTCCTGCAACCCTTAGGTGCTTCCAGAAACCAGGTTGTTTGTGGGCGTTGGATGATGTTCCCCAGGCCTGCTTTCCTGCTTCGATCTACAGAAGGGGTCTTTCTTGCACCGAAAAGTTAGTTACAGTCTGTCTCTGTCTATCCTCAGTGCATACTGACATTGCTTTCAGCTGCAGTCTAGAGAAGACAGGGCAAAACTTGCATGAACCTGAACCAGAGCACCATCTGGACTCTCCCCAGTCCAGTAGTGACTGTGGTTATTACGTGGGGGTGTCTCCGTGAGATCCGAAGAGAAAGAGACACTGGAAGTCTGATTCCACCCTGAGGTTCTAGTCATCTCCGGAAGAGACCTCACAGTCCTGAATGCCAACATAAAAGTCCTCTGACCTCCTGTGAAATGTATCAGAAGTCACAAGAATGAGGGGCGCCTGGGTAGCTCAGTCGCGTCAGTGTCCGACTCTTGATTTCAGATCAGGTCACGATCTCACAGTTTCGTGGGTTTGAGCCACGCGTCGGGCTCTGTGCTGACAGCGCAGAGCCTGCTTGAGATTCTCCCTCCTTCCCTCTCTCTCTGCCCCTCCCTTACTCATGCGTGCTCTCTCTCTCTCTAAATATACTTAAAAAACTAAAAAAAAATTCGCAAGAATTATCAGATGTAGTGGCATCCAGGGGATTGGCAGGCATGCCTCCGTGTAGAAGTGCCTGGGAGGAAGGATTCTTCAGGCAAAGCGGAAGGCTTTTCCAGGGTAGGGGGGCATCAACTTATGGCACCCTCACTGAACCACCCACATGTTGCCCATGATCCTCGCTATTCAGCACGCCTGGTGTTGCCTCCTCACATTCCCTCTTGGCCTGGGCTTCCACACTGACATGGTTCTGAGGTCTGCAGGTCTGTAAGTGCAAGGTTATGAATTAATTGGTATTTTAGTAAAGCCTTGGAGTTCTAACAACTCTTACTGACCTTTGATCTGAGATGGAGCGGCCATCAGGGATCAGGTACTCATAATATCGAGGTCCAAGACTAGTTACTATGAGGATTTGAGATTTAAATTACCATTATACTTTAGTCACATTGTGGCAAATATTTACCTCTTAGGGAAACTGAGGCCAGTCTAGCTCCCAGTTCCTCCATCCAAGCCTCAAGATTTAAGGCAGCATTTCTCAGAGTCTGGCCCTGACCGCTTGCAGGAGAATCACTTATGTATCTGTTAAAAATGTGGGTTTGGGGGGAAGGGATGAATAGGGGGGAACACAGGGCATTGGGGGGGGGGCAGTAAAACTACTCTGTATGACACTATAATGGAGGATACATGACATTATGCATTTGTCAAAACCTGTGCCACACAAAAACAGCTGGACCACACAGAATGGACCCTAAGGTGAACTATGGAGTTTGGTTAATGCAACTCTGTCAGCATTGGTTGCATCAGAGTGCAGCACACTGATACCAAGTATTAACAATAGGGAAGCTGGTGGAAGGGGAGAGGGGCTACGTGGGAAGTCTGCTTTCTGTGCAAATTCTCTGTAAACCTCAAACCGTTCTTTTAAAAAAAATTTGTTGTTGTTGTGGTTTTAATGCACAGTTTGGGCCCCACCAGTGATGTTCTGCATCTGCAAAGCCGGGGCCACGGAATCTGCATTTTCTTCGGTTCTCCCACTGACTCAGGTGTATTTTAAGGTTTGAGGATTCCTGGAGATAAGTCAGTCAGCTCTCACCATCTGTTTCATTCCAAGGAAGAGCTTAAAGGGGCTTTGTCTAGAGAATTGTCTCCTGCGTGTGAGAGTGTGTTTCATCTTTCAGTAGGTGGACAGAAAGCTTCCTGCCAGTGCTAGAAATACTATAACATCACACTGACAGTTGAACCACAGTAGAGAGAATTCAGGCCAGACCAGATTCCAGACACGGGGACTGTCAGAGCTCCAAAGTGTGCAGCCCTTCTTCAGAAAGATGCCCCACCAGCCCCCATTTTAAACAAGCAGAGTTGTGGAGTATCATGAAATTTTTACATACGTGTATTTATTTAAATAGGGGGGACAAATCCACTGTCATTATAATCCCTGGCTGGCTGTGTGATTGAACGTATTCTGGAGTTTTTTGCATTCAGATGCTCGTTCGAGTTTCTGTGTGCCTAGATCCTAGGTACTAAGCTAAACCAGAACACTCTGGATAGTCCTGCCAAGTGGAATTTGGTTGAACCTGTGAATATTCACATTGCATGTTGCAAATACACAAGGACCTTCGCAGCAAGAATTTTCCCGCTTGATCAAGTCACTCCAGCTAGGAGTTTGAGGAAAAAGCAAAAGCAAGCCCAAGGCCGTGGTGAGATCGAGTCTGTGTGCTAAAACTCAGGGTGACGTGTGAGTTACAGCCATGCCATGTGCCACTGCTGAGTCAGTTTATAGCAAACAGACGCAAAAATCCTGTGCAGAAATTTGCAGAATATGCCGAAGGGACCCACTCAGCCGGGATCCACTTCTGCCCAAACTCAGAGGCCCTGGCAGGGGCGTTTGGGCTGACTCCAACTGGGTGCACATTTTACACATATGTGAGATGGGGTCCATAACTTAAGAAAATTTAGCAATTTCTGCTTTAGATAATGGTCTCTGAACGTTTTGATTGTGTTTAAAAAAATCTGTTGCTGCTTTAGACACTGTGTTTTCAAATACAGTATATGTACCACGTTACGCAAATATGGCGCACAGTATAAAACCTGCACAAAACTTAGGAAGGAAGTGGGGGGTGTTAAGAAACACATGCAAATAGAAATACTTTAGTTTTTGCTCATATGGGTCGTCTCATCTTCCTCATCGCAGAGACCGCTGCCTGAAACCCGTGCTTCCCACTCTTTAATGTGTATTAGAACCGCATGGGGGGGGGGGGTCTTCCTGCACCGGAGTCTGATTCGGGAGGTCTGCAATATTGCCAGTGACACTAGAGCTGCTAGTGCGTGGCCCCCGTTATGAGCGGCAGGTGGGGTGAGGCACGTACGTGTTGAGTTCTGTTGCGGGAACCTCTACGGTGTGCCTTCAGTTCACTTCAAGCAGCTTTGCAGCACCTAGCTTTAGGAAATGAAGTCTGTGGCACCAGTTTGCCCCATTGAGGCTTAAAGGGGGCCCCTGGGACCCTTTGACTCCTCCTCTATCCAGGCCTGCCTTTTCCTGCCACACCCTCTGTCCCTGTGGCCTCCTGAAGCTGAGCTCTTGTCTGACTAGCTTAGCAACGTCTTTGTAGTGCTCCCCACAGAGGCATGCTCTGGTGACGGGGCTCGCCAGAGCAGCCTCCAGGCCTCCTGCTCCCTGCTCACTTCTGCAGAGGCTTTACCTCCTGCCACAAGCAGGATCAGAGAACTGGGCCAGGTTTGCCTGGTCATCCGGCCTACCTTGCAGCCAGGACTCGGTGAGATGGAAGGGAAATGCGGACAAGCCAGGGAAGGGGCCGGTGCCCGTTGAGCTGTGGGTATTCCCACTTGGTGGCTCATGGTCGTGTTCTGTGCTCTGAGCCGAGGTGGCTCATCGCGTGGCCTCGGGTGGCTGCTCCAGACTTGAATGAAAGAAGAAGGGAAGATTTTGCTGGAGATGAGAAGTGAACTCCCACATCCTCCTAAAAAGAGCCGTATACCATCCTAGTGATGTCCTGAAGAGCTGGCAGTTACACAGCACAGTGGGAAACAGGGCTCAAAGGTACCCCAGCTCTGCCTCAAGGAGGAAGGTAGGAAACTGCTTGGATCTCTGGGTCCATGTCTCCCCTCTGCCTTTGCCAGCAGAGTCTTTGGAAGGGCCCCCCAAAGACACGGAAACCAAAGAAATGCTTCTTGATGACTTGTGTCTTCTAGTCCAGGTTAGAGTCCTATTGTCACAGGGAAACCTACTGAGAAGGACGTTCAGACCTGAGACTTTCCCCAAAGGCAGCTGCTGATTCTGTGTCACTGGTGTCCGTTTGAGATGACCCGTAATAGGGAAGCAGCAGCACCAGGGTGTTCGATTAGAGCTCAAAGTTCGAGCCCCAGGTTGGGTGTAGAGATGACCTAAAAATTAAAAAGTCATTTTGAAGAACCTGGGTGGCTTAGTTGAACATCCAACTCTTTATTTCAGCTCGGGTCATGATCCCACAGTTGTGGGATTGAGCCCCGTGGTGGGCTTTGCCCTGAGCAATGGAGCCGGCTTAATATTCTCTCTGTCCCCTGCTCACAGTCTTTCTCTCTAAAACAAAAATAAATAAATAATTTAAAAAAATTAAAAATCTTAAAAACAAACAAAAACCATTAAAGATATGCCACGACGAGGGTATTAGAGTCACTCAGTGACGTATCTGTGTAGTTGTCATTTGGGGTGAAGGATGGGAGTGGGTTGGCCTTGGATAAAAGAAACTTGCTGCATTTGCCTCAGCTTTGGTGCCAAAAAACTTTGAGAACAAAGTGGTTTCCAAATGCCTCCTTAGTAGAAACTTAAGTCTTTGCTTAAATTTTAGTACTACATACAGTTTTAAAATTAGCACGGAAAAATTAAACCCCCTTTTTCCCCCCGACCCTATTTTTGCATTGCCAGTGCCTTCTCCTCTCCCCTTAATTAAGTCAAGGGGAACAACTTCCTTTCTGTCCTAGAGATCAGCTCTCTTCAAAACGGTGTAGGCAGTTTTGTTGGACTGGCTTGTCCGATTGTCCTTCTGTGACCCGGAGTGAAGTTTCTTCGTCTGACTTCTAAGAGGCCCGAAACTAAAGGCATCCTTTTCCAGGTTTGTCCAGAAACTCTGTTAACATCCTCATAAACCTAGAGCGTACATGCGTCCTGCCACATTGCAGGAGAGCAGTGGGCACTATGAAAGCACATACTGTTTAGGGTCTTGGACGCTGGTGAAATGCTCCACTGCAGGGACTTTTCATCAGCCCACATCGTTTTCTTTAACAGTAGACGACAAAGTATGTGTTGACATACATGCTTATATAGTTATATTGATATTGGCAAGGAATTGTGTATGTGTGTGTGTATTTATTTCTTTTATTCCATTTTCTTTGCTATCTTCACATTTAAATCAAAAGTGCATCCAGAACATATAGACAGGTTGACACGTCTTTGAAGAAAAAATAATCACCTCGGCCTGATTTTTTTTTCCCCTTCTGTTTTGTACTACTTTAATTTCTTGCCTCTGAGTATTTTTGTTGTTCTTTTGTTTTGTCTTTTAATGTCATGCTCCATTAGAAACGCACTGAGCCAGATCAGGTCAGTACAGATTTCTTCCCCTTCCTGTCCACCCCTCCTCCCCCAGCCCTTGACAGAAGGTGATTTCTTCTGCACCCAGTGGAAGTCAGTTTGTGTTACTTACGCAGGTCACATTGAACTGTGAACTTTGGGAATGGGGAGCCACCTTCCCCCTCCTTCCGAAGGCGAGTCACAAAGCCAGTTTCATTTATTCCACATTGTTGTCTCATGTTTAAAGAAGGAATCTCTTAACTAAGCACTGGATTCAAAATCTGGTGTATCTGTTCTAACAGGTCCTATTAGATTCCATAAGTATTTTGTAACCGGTGTCAGTTACATAGGATGCACTCTTCTTGTCTAGAATGTTCCTCTTAAGAGGCATTTGGCCCTCACATGTCTCTCCTGGCCTGAGCGATGGTGAGGCCACCCTACAAGTCTGGTCATCCTGCAAAGGTCTGAGACAACTCAGATGGGATTCAGACAATGTGTATTCTGAAAAGTCTGTAGAAGGAATTATTGATGAGAAGATGCTCCCCCAAACTGGAGTATTGAATGATGGAAGTTTTGACAAGTCAGTGCTCTCTTTGGCACGAAAGCCAGAGCCTGCTAGTCATTTGCTTTGTACCTTCATAGCTCTCCTGGCTCACAGCCAGTGGTCTCAAACCACCTGGCTCCCGCACCCTCCCTGACTGAGCCCCGGTCCCCACGCTGCCCGGCTCCTATCTATTCCTGATGCTCCAGCAACAGTGAACTACTTGCCGTTCTCCTAACTTACCCTCTTCTCTGTTTCTCTCTGCTTTTGTATGTGATACCAATGTGCCTAGATGGATCCTCCTCTTTTGGCTGGCAAACTCCTATGCACCCTTCAAGGGCCAGCTTAAATAGCTCCTCTTTGACTCCTCCCCATGTGCTCTGAGCCTGTCCTGCACCCATCTGTAATACTGCTCTTCATCTGTTCAATGTCTGGGTCCCCTGTAGCTTTTGAGCTTTACCAGGACAGGAAGTAGGTTTTTCCTCCTCTGTAACCCCAGCCTGGTACAGAGCCTGGTACCTAACAATTGTGGTATTGAAAAATGAGAAGAGGGTACACAGTTACTACCCTGTGGTATGGGCAGTCGCTGCCGTTGATAATCACAGCAGCTAATAAATTTGAAGTGCCCCCAACACACCAGGCCCTGGGCTTTGCATGCACTGGCGTATTTAACCCACTGCAGCCTTGTGAGATTAATCTGTAGTTCTACCCATCTGGTAGCTGAGGGAATGAAACTCCTAAGAATTATAACAAAAAGCGTGACAACGCTGGGATTTGAACTCCCCTACTTGCGCTGTGATCCTGACCACAATTTCATTTTCCTCGTCTGAAAAACAGATAATACACTTAACGAGAGTCTTGAAGGTACAGTGTCATGGCTTATGGGAAGCACTTAGCACAGTACCCAAGTAGCCTCCATATCCATGAGTTTTTATCAGTAATGATGCATACAGTGTCTCCCAGCTGGCAAGGGACAGAGGAGACATTTGAACCCAGATCTTTCTGACAACAGAGACTTGTTCCTAACTCTTATGCTCATGGGCCAGTCCAGGGTTCCCCAGCCTTGAACAGAAGATACCTACCACACACCTTGGGTCTTCAGCAGGGGCTCCATTCGGGGGCCTCTGGGGAAGCTGTGGAAGGTGGAGGCAGAGCCCCTGCACCCATCACTGCAGAACTCGAGAGGATAATGAGTAAATTGTTGAGTTGCTTGGTGACCTAGGACCTCACCAAGCAAACATTAGGATGTTACCAGCACATCATTAGGCTCCAGCACTAATTATTTATTTCCCCAAAGAGAAGGAACGTTACAGTGTTGGTGCTGGGAGATTCAGTCCCTAGATCAACTGCTTCCTTTCCTTGTGACCTCAGGCAAGCCCTTTCATCTGTACCCAGGGTGAGCCTTGCTAAGGCTTCCAAAGACGGGGCATGGCTATCACTTCCTGCCCCCCCCACCCCTCAGCCTTCAAGCCTTCCTGAACAAGCGCTGCTGATTCAGATGGGTACAGCAGCGATTGCTTCACCTGCAAACTATGCTTTCTTAAGGGATTAACCTGATGAAGGCAGTTTATATTAATACGTTCAGTAGCCAATTCCTACACAAATTTGGGTCAAGCCAAAATTATATTTTTCATTGAGAGTAGAAGAGTTATTTAAATATCTATATGGAGCTCTTTGTAAATGAAACTATTGGAATCAGCGTGTAATATTTTAGAAATAAATGTTTTATTATGTATTTTTTTGATGTTTATTTTTGAGAGGGAGCATGAGCTGGGGAGGGGCAGGGAGAGAGGGAGACAGAAGGGCAGAGGATCCAAAGGGGACTGCACTGTCAGCACAGAGCCCGACGCGGGGCTCGAACTCGTGAACCACAAGATCATGACCTGAGCTGAAGTCGGACACTCAACCGACAGAGCCACCCAAGTGCCCCAAGAAATATTTTAAGTTAGATTCTTGAGTGTGAGCCTCGTTGTAGTGACATGCTATGCTGTCTCCTAGTGAGAGGACATATAACAGAATTAATTTTTAAGAATATCTTAAAAGATACATGGTTGAATACACGTTTTCACAAACGCCTGGGAAAAGAGGTAAACTCCCCATTTCCTCATTTCCACCACCCAACTTCCGCACACAGTGAATGAGATAGATTCACAGCAAAGCTGGATCATGGTCAGATTACTTGCATTCAAAGCACTTTAGTTCCCTGTGCATTGGAGAAGGCAGAGGATCCGATGGATCCTTGCCTTTCCCCTCCTCTCTGCCTAAACAAAATCAGAATTCCCCGCAGCAGTGGACAGGCCAAGGCCGCCATCTCTCCAGGGTCCTCCCACCTTTCTAGGCTGTCATTTTCAACAAAACCACGCTGCTCTGCTGGGGTGTTGCTGGGTTGAGGGCCATGGCACGTCTCAGCATGGTCTCTGGAATGCTCTCTGGGCCCTGCTCTGCGCCTCCACTGAAAGCCAGGGGTGTGTACGTGTGGGCCTCGTCTGCACGCCTGGGTGCGTGTCATTGCCCATCCGTATGTGTTGTTTCACCAGGGATGAAAATCCAGCAGGGAAATGAACGCTAAAATTAGTTTGTTTGTCCTTTGATAAGATCCCTGCAGTTAAAAAGTTTTCATTTCCATGGCTGAGTGGGCTTTGCTAAAATCAAAATTAACTGCCTTGCTTTATGGTGCAACAGATTGTGTTCTGAAGAGCTCCCCCTGAATTCTCCTTGAAAGGACATTTGATCTGGGAAGTCTAGCTTCTGGCAAAGTCACTGCATTTTGACGTAGGTGGGTTTTTTCTCGTTGTGCTAGTGTAGAATGTGTGCAGAGAGCCTACCACTGGACCCTGGGTCACATTGAATGGGTGGGTGGATGGATGGACGGATGGATGGGTATACAGACAGGTAAATGGTTTAATTTGCATTTCTATGTGTCTTAGATGTCATGTTCCCTGACCTTTAAGAGGAAGGTAAACCTGGGCTTCATCGGCAGAACATGCGGCTCTTGGTCTCGGGATTATGAGTTTGAGACCTGTGTTGGGGGTAGAGATTACTAAAAAAAGTAAACTTTCCAAAAAAAAAATTATTTAAAAAAAAGGAAGGGCTGCTGGCTGGCTCAGTTGGAAGGGCATGTGACTCTTGATGTTGGGGTTTGAGCCCCACGTTGGGTGTATGGACTACTTAAAAAATAAAATCTTAAGAAATAAATAAAATAAAAAGAGGAAAGAAAACCTGTAATTGGTGTCCTCCCAAAAAGTTTTTGCTAGACCCCACTCTGGTCTTCATTCAACAAAACCCGTTTGTCTTAAGCACTTAACACGTGTTAGGCACGTGGGATACAGATTTGAACAATATTATAACAGTCCCTGTCTTCAGGGAGCTCACTGTGTAGTGTAGGAGATAAGCGTGAAAGGTGATTACACAAATAATTGTTTAACTATAGCTGTCGTCACTATGTTTTTTGTTTTTGTTTTGTTGAGATACAATTCATAAAATTCACCCTTTAAAGGCATATAATTTAGTGGTCTTTGGTGTATTTACAAAATGTTTTTTTGCTTTTAAAACGATACGGTTGAGGGGCTCCCGGGTGGCTCAGTCAGTTAAACGTCCAACTTCAGCTCAGGTCATGATCTCACGGTTCATGGGTTCGAGCCCCACGTCAGGCTCTGTGCTGACAGCTTGGAGCCTGGCGCCTCCTTCAGATTCTGTGTCTCCCTCTCTCTCTCTGCCTGCCTCAACTCATGCTCTGTCTCTGTCTCTCAAAAATAAATAAATGTTAAAAAAAATTAAAATGATACAATTGAGTGAAAAATGGATTCTAATCTGTTGGTGTTTTGTTGGCACAACCACAAATAATTGGTTTGCTCCAACAGACTTTACATTATGTGGGCATTGCATTGTCTGTGAGCTTTAACGTCATAAAGGAGGGGCGGGAGGGGACATGGGAGAAGTTCAAGTTAGACATGGTGTCCTCGGAGCTGCTCTAAGGAAGAATTCTTTTGACACACGTGGAAGCTGCTTCTTACCCCAGATGCTCCAGTGAGAACTTTCTTCTCTGCCCCCAACTTGAACTTAACTGGTTCTGGGCCGCCTCCCATAGTATCCTCTAATTCCATTTTTCTGAGAGTATATCCCAAGAAGGTCCCAAACGAGAAGTAGAAGAAAGTCAGGAATTGACAGCCCTCAGGATCTACCCCATATATTCTAAAGTTCAAATTCCAAAGGCAGTACAACTTTCCGTGATGCAGCTCAGCTGACTGTTTCAGGAAAATCGCCACTCGTTGGTCTTCTTCGTACACGTCATTTTACTTGAAACGTAAGGCGTCTGCATTTTCAGACACCTTGCAGGTTTACCTGCTGGGGGCCGTGTGGGAATTAAAGGGATCTGAGTTTGGTTTCTTGCTCTTTGGTTTGTCTTCCTGTTCTCTGAAGATGCAAGCAGTCTTCCTTATGGGGTATTGTGAAGGAGGCAGTGTAGGAGCGCTAAAGCTGCTTTGTACCTGAACTACCTCCTACTGGTGGCTAAGCTCTCGGGAACTAGTCTGGTTGGCAGACAGCCATCTGTGCAGAAGTTCCAGGGGCTACGCTTTCCCCCTGATAACACTGACTTCCTCGGAAGATAGCTTTGTGGCCTCACCAAGAGATCTGGAAAGGGGTAAGTTAGGGTGAGTGTTATTCAGAGAGTTTTGTGACAGCCCTCTTAAGACATTGGTATCAAAGGTGAAATTCACCATTGTAGGTAGATACTTCAAGATGATGACAACCATAATAATGTCTCCCACCTGTATGGTCTTATACACATTGCAGAGCACTCTCATATGCCTTATCTGGCTAATTCTCATGTCTGCCTTGGGAAGCAGGAAAGCTGTGGTATTCCCATGGTTTAGATGAAAGGCTCAGAGCCCAGAGAAGTAACTTGCCCACGATGACAAAGGTGGCTCATCTGTCTTCGGTCTTTTCTTTCCACTCTTAAAAGCTTGCCTACTTTCTCCACTGCGCTGTTCTGTAATTTCCCCCCCCCCCATGATTCGCTAATGATTGTCAGTCCCATTCGCATTACTTAGGTAAAACACCTGCTTGTATAAATGCTGACATTAAAAAGAATGTCACGAATACATCTGACAGTTAATTTTATTCACTAGTTCCCTTCTGCTCTATAGATTCCCGTTGAGTTTGGGTTAATTAAGCTGTGTTCTATTTTTGCTATCAAGTGGGTGATCTTTTGTGTTGAATCAACAGCTGAGTTATCCCTGGGCTGTGATTAGTGACAGAGCCTCGGGAAAGCCTCCGTTCCTTCCCCCCTTAGAGCACAGGGTGGCCATGGAGAGCTTCTGGATGTGAACAACGGGACTGTACACACATTGCTTTTGACCATACATTTGCATCATCCTGTGCTCCTATTAAAGGTACATGACCGATGGTGGACTTGGCCTCTATACTCGTCGCCTGAACCGGCTCCCTGATGGGATGGCTGTGGTGCGGGAGACCCTACAGAGAAATACCTCCCTGGGCCTCGGAGATGCCGACAGGTAAGTTTGTCGGCACCCGGGACTGACCGGGTGCAGAGATCCTTCCAGAGTGGGCTGAGGAACGAGGCTATGATATTGAGAGCTAGCCGATGGGCACTGCTTTAATCCACGTGGGGGGTTGGGAGGCCTTGAAGCCATGCCTGGGGTCGGGAGCTGGCACAGCAGGTAGGAGGCGGCTGCTGAAAGGGGTTCTTGAGTCCTGCTTCTGGCTAGGGTAGTGCTCCTGATAGCAATAATAGAGGGAGTTCAGGCTCGGGTACTTTTTGTTTTGTTTTGACCGTTGCTACTGCGTCTTTAATTCAGCAGGCCCCGGGGATCTGCTTTACTTCTTCTATTAGCAAGCTTTCTAGGTATTATGTCTTGGAACAGAGTCCCCAATGATACACAGAAGGTCTGTGTGCAGAAGGGAGTGCTCTTGGCCGTGGCTGATCAGGCTTCACTGTAGGTCTGCTGTGGCCTGGCGACAGGAAGCAAGGCCTAAGGATGTAGTTTATGGTGAGTAGCTGACATTATAGGGCTTGGCCAGTCTTCGCTGCAGCCGCCATCCGAGATGAAAAGAGCTTCAGAGACCATTACAATATAGAGGACTATTTGGTAATCCTTAGTCTGACACAGATGGATTCTATGGCCTTGAGCAATCTATTAAAGTAGGGGTTTGGACCTTATGATTTCCAAAATCCCTTGCAGCTCTGATGTGCTGTATTTGATTTCAATACCTTTTGGTGATCTGACTGTTGAAGGATTTTACTGGCTTGCTTGACATCTTTCATGTGGGGTGAGGAGACAGAACATGGAATTTAGATGTGTGGGCTTGGAGTCACCTTACACTTTTGAGTGTGAATCCTCATGTGCCAGAAAGCCACATATTCGTAGCACAGACCTGGTTTCTTGCTGTTCTCTTTGCCGGACATACTTTTTACAAAGAGCTAAGTGACGTCTGTGATTCTCTGGCTTCAGAGAAATAGGGCAGCACAGTAAGGAAACAGAGGCCTGAAGTTACCCCCAGGAATGGCATTTGCACAAGAGGAATCTTCATCTTCTCTCCGGGAAGGCTCAGAAGCCTGGGCTGCGGTAGAGAACACTGAATTCGTTGTCAGGAACTTGGGATCTGGCCCAGGCTCTGCCACTAATTTGAATATGTCCTTCTCAGAGTCCTCCCCAGTGTCCAGGCTGGTGATTTATACCCACATGACAAAGGCTTTTCACCACAGTGCCAGTTCAGGTCAGCTTTGTTCCTGTAATTAATTCATTTAAAAGTATTGGTTTGAAAATTCCATAGAAAGGTGGACCTTTTGAGAACTGCTCTTTCTAAGGCTAAAATGCTCTGTAACTAAAATCTTTGGAGGAAATACTATCAGGGAGAAAATCAGCTGCTGTAACACCCCCACTGGAGATTTCACAATTTACCCAGTTATTTTGGTGATTGGTCTTTTCCTGTAAACATGTATCTGGTTAGTAAATCTATGAGAGTGAAATTCAGGCTTTATAAGGTACATTTTCCCTTGTAGCAAAAGAAGAATCTGTGCCTAGGCAGTTCAATTTAATGCTCCATTGCGGGGTTAATGGAATTATTATAGATCACAGCTGAGCTCTTTTCTGCTTTTGGAGGTAGAGGATTGCAGTGGGGGCTAGAAAGCTGGATGGTGTTTGTCATGTTGTTCTAGTTTAGCCTGTGTGATGGGACCAGTTGGACCACAGTGTCTTCTGGTTCTCCCCAGACTGGACTGCTCAGATGTGATCACTTAAGACCAAATGGATAACTGACCAACTTTTAAAGAAAGATTTCAGGGGCGCCTGGGTGGCTCAGTTGGTTAAGTGTCCGACTTTGGCTCCGGTCATCATCTCACAGTTTGTGAGTTCGAGCCCCACGTCGGGCTCTCTGCTGTCGGTGCAAAGCCCACTGTAGATCCTCTGTCCTCCTCCCTCTCTGTCCCTTCCCTGCTCGCGTGCGCTCTCTCTCTCTCTCTCTTTTTCTCTCTCTCAAAAAAAAAAAACTTTAAAAAAAAAAAGTAGGATTTAATAATGCTTCTAAATTTCCTATTTCATGTAAGTTTGGACCTGGAGGCAGTGAGATACTTTAGGTTGTTCTCAAATATGTTAAATTTCTTTGATTCTAAAGTTGACCACGTAAATGCTTCAGTTTGGCTAAGTTGAAATAATAGTAGATTTGTTGCTCTAAAGTTCTTCATGTACGTCTCTTCCAAAAACTATATCCTACCTGAGTGTTTCCCAAAGTGGGAGGCTAACATTAGTGTTATAGGAAGTAATTTTAGATAGTAGACAGGGAGATATTTATTTTCAACAATTACACTTTAATTGTAATGTTTAAAAAAATTATAACTAGTGCATCAAACCCAAGATTTTACAAATCTTGTTTAGGGTAAAGAATAGTGTAGGTGTGAGACAACTGAATGTGAAATATCAAGGAAGAGATCACAGATGGTGTGCAGATTTTTTTTTAAAGTAGTATGCAAATGACTGCAGACTAGGTAGTCCTTTAAATAAGAAATATGTTCTTTACATTATTTAAATTAGACAAGTGAAAAAATATAGACAAAAAAGGCAACACCTTTCCAGAATTCTTCCCTTTTAACCTGAAAAAAGAAGTTCCCAGAGCAGAGGTATTCCCAGGAAGTTCTTTTTAAAAGAGACAGCTCAGGGGCACCTGGGTGGCTCAGTCAGTTAAGCATCCAACTCTTGATCTCAGCTCAGGTCTTGATCTCAGGGTTGTGGGTTCAAGCCCCACTTTGGGCTCCACGCTAGGCATGAAGCCTACTAAAAAAAAAAAAAAAAAAAAAAAAGAAGGAAAAAAGAAGCCCACTTCTTAAGGATTCATGCATAGGTAGCAGAGTACATGAGTTCCACAAAGGAAATAGGAAAGTACTGAGCGATCAGACCTCAGCCAAGGGAAGAAGTGCCCAAGACGGACAGATCCCCTCACCGCACCAGTAGGAAAATCATTAACCGCAGCAGCTCGGCTGTGGAGAACAGCTATTCCAGGGTAAGGCCCCAAAAGATGCTGACCTACCAGACAGACCGTGGCTGTTTGCAACAGGATGTGGCTTGGGTATCTTCAGGGCTATTAAAAGTAACCGATAGGAATGTGTACCTTCGGAGCCTGGGAGATAGGGGCCATGTCGGTCTGTGAGTCTTGTATGTCAGCAGCCGGCTTCTGAGTAATAATAAATGATGATAATAAATCCACAGTGCCACGTCTGCCCTTGATCTCCTGTCACTCTTTAGGGTTACCACCCCTGGGCTCCAGCTTTTACCTGATAGTCATCAGTAGCTACTTCCAGCAAAACTAGAGCCAGCCGGCTGAGGGAGCAGGATCAAAAGGGACAAATGGAGGCAGCTTGTTAGAAGTCACGGGCCCCAGATAGCAGACAAATAAAGAAAAGCTGGGCATGGAGGCCCCTGGGTTGGCAGCCTGGGAGGAAGAAGAAATACAACACGGAGAGCCCAGAGACCAGTCTCGCAGACAGTCAGATGGTTTGTTGAACTCCCCGCCGGTTCCTGCATGCTGTCCCCTCAGAACCCATCAAAAGTTCTTACACTCCTGCAAGTTGAGTGCTTTCATAGCTTAAAGCTCAGCTCCGGAAAGTTTCCATCCCCAAGAACATTTCTTCGTCCCTCTGAAACATTGCTGTGCTCGTGGCCTTTTCTGTCATCACTGCCATGCCGTTGTGTGCAGTGGGCTGACGCAGTTAGAGGCTTCTAAATGGCATCCCCCAGTCATACAAGTGTCACTGAGGGCTTAAGGACAGAAATCAGGCTCTTTGTGCACATTTAGATCAGGGAGGGGGGGCTACGGAATTACTTGGTAACTTTCTTCTAAACCGTTAGAATGTTTATTGAACTCCACTGGTTTTTATTAACGAGTAATAAAAATAGCAAAACACGAATGCTTGCGTGGTAACATGTCCGCCTGAGACTTGCACAAAATGACAGTTGCCCTCTGATGTCACGCCAAGAAACCGAGCAGGAAGAAAAAGCCATTTTTATTCCTCCTTTACAAGGTTTTCATTCCCCTCCAAATTCTGAATGTTTTCGCTATTGAGATTGCACTTTCCGTTAGGAGTCACAGTCATCGTACAGACTTGACCGTCTGCATTTAGGGCCCTGACCTTGGTGCTCAGAGCTGTCCCAGTTTCAGCTTGAATTGAGAGTCCCACGGTGTGAGGATGTAACTATGCAACCTGGTATTTGACCAGCCTGCCAAGCCGAGCCTTCCTTCTCACCGGTTATGTCACAAGATCTCCAAGAGCCCTAGGGCACCTCTGAGCTTTGTGATTTGTGTAGAACAGGGCGGCCTCCTGGCACCAAATCATGTATTCACAGATTCAGGCCTGACCTGCAGAGAGGAGTTTAACCCAGGCCAAAGGTCCCCAGCCAGCTGATGGAATCGGTGGGACCCCTTATCAGGTGGTAGGTCCCCAACTCAGGTATTTCTTGGTTACAGCCCCTGCTGGGGTATGCAGATGAGAGGAAGCCCAGTGGGAACCACTCCCTTGCCCTCCCTTCCAAGCCCACGTAGACCGGGTAGTGGTCCCATGGTGTCCACAGCCTAGTCCCCAGAACCTGTGGATATGTTACACTGCACGGCCAGGAGGAGTTACAGTTTATCAGCAGATGTTTAGATAGAGGGATTACTCTGAATTATCCTAGCAGGCCCAGCGTGATCACAGGTCCTTAAAAGTGGAAGAGGTGGGCGGAGAGGAGGCAGAGCAGGGAGATGTAAGAGGGACCCCACTTGTCCTTGGTGGCTCTGAAGACCACCGAAGGGGCCACAGCCAAGGAGTGCCCGTGGCGTCTCTAAAGGGGCAAAGGCAAGGAACAGACATTCTCCCAGAGCCTCTCAATTGAGTGCAGCCCTACCAACACCCATTGCTTTCGGTCCACAGGACTCCACTTGGACTCCTGCCTTACAAAATTGTAAGATAGTACGTTTTTGTTGTGTGGTTTTTTTAAATTGTTTTTAAAGTTTATTTATTTTGAGAGAGATAGAGACAGCACGAGCAGGGGAGGGGCAAGGAAAGAGGGAGAGAGAAAGAGACTCTCAAGCAGGGTCTGCACGGCTTGAACCCATGAAAGTATGAGGTCATGACCTGAGCCGAAACCGAGAGTCAGACGCTTAACCAACTGAGCCACTCAGGTGGCCCCGTTTTTATTGTTTTTGACACCATGTTTATAATAATTTTTTTTTAATTTTTTTTTTTCAACGTTTATTTATTTTTGGGACAGAGAGAGACAGAGCATGAACGGGGGAGGGACAGAGAGAGAGGGAGACACAGAATCGGAAACAGGATCCAGGCTCTGAGCCATCAGCCCAGAGCCTGACGCGGGGCTCGAACTCACAGACCGTGAGATCGTGACCTGGCTAAAGTCGGACGCTTAACCGACTGCGCCACCCAGGCGCCCCTATAATAATTTTTTATGGCAGCAATACAAAACTAATACAGTCCCTTACCAGGTGACAATAAAAACAGTAATAGTCGCCATTTCCCGATGGATCCCTATATCAAGCACCTGACATGCATGATGTCCTTTCCTCCTCACTCTGAGCCTTTGAGGGGCGGTATGATCCCGGTTTCATAGACTTTCAGCAGTGGTGCCCTCAGAGCGTCAGTAAACGTGCTGAAGGTCATATACACCCCTAACAGGTGTCCAGGCTGGGTGGAAAGCCAGGCCCTCCAGACCCTCCCAGGTGCTCTAACCACTTAACATTACTGCCTCTTCAGGGAGCCCTTGGTGCAGAGATTCTTGGATTCCCTTGTTCCGGGCTCTTATCCTGGTGTCTTCTCTTTATTTATTTACTTATTTTTCACGTTTGTTTATGTTGAAAGGGAGGAGGGAGGGGCAGAGAGAGAGGGAGAGAGAGAGAGAATCCCAAGCAGGCTCTGCGCTGTCAGCACAGAGCCCAGCACGGGGCTCGAACTCATGAAACAAGATCATGACCTGAGCGGAAACCAAGAGTCTTGACAGTTAACCGGCTGAGCCACCCAGGCGCCCCCCTGATATCATATCTTTTTTTTTTTTAACGTTTATTTATTTTTGAGACAGAGAGAGACAGAGCATAAACGGGGGAGGGTCAGAGAGACAGAGAGACAGAATCTGAAGCAGGTTCCAGGCTCTGAGCCATCAGCCCAGAGCCCGATGCGGGGCTCGAACTCACGGACCGCGAGATCGTGACCTGAGCTGAAGTCGAACGCTTAACTGACCGCGCCACCCAGGCGCCCCTGGCATCATATCTTTAAATGAGCCCCTAGTCACTGAAAATGCAAGCACCTGGACCTCCTCGAGGAAGGGTGCAAAACAATTTGCCTTAAGAGGGACAGGGGGATATTTTATGACTCCTCTCCCCTCCCCCCATCCCAGACTGTTGGCACCTGGACACTGCAGGTGGGCTTGCCCTCACCCCCTTTTCCATCACTGCTCTCAGACCTCAAGGAAAAGGCCCTTTCTTACACAGAATGAGCCCGTTACTCTGTGGCCTCCTGTGGGTTTAGACTAGTGGTGCTCATTTTTTAAATCTGACCTCTTGCAGACTTGTATGGTTGGCTAGGGGAGGAACCTCCCCAAGTGAGGGCCGGTGCTTCCCTTTCGTGATCCAGGACATCGAGGCCCCCCCCCCCCCCCCCCCCGCCAGAGTCTACAGAGAGCTTGCAGTCATCTGAAAAATTCTCTTTCCCGGTCCCGACTAACCACTCAGTGGTCCCTGAACCACTGCTGGAGTCTCTCTGCCCAGAGCGTAGAGGGCAGTGGGCCTCTGTGGCTGGGCCATGATTTAAGGAGCTCCCCCAACCCTTCCTCCCTCCTCACTCACTGCCCCCTTCTGGGTCTGCCCTGCGCTGCGAGTTCCTCGCCAACACCAGGAAAGGCACAGGGGAGTTTTCCTTCTCTTACTGTTAATCCCACCTCATGCCATCTCTAGGTGTCAGTAGTTGAACCCCGTTTCCCTTACAGTCATGTGGTGGGAGTGAGAGAATATAGATCGGCACTGCCCAGTAGAAGAGCCACTAATGAAATGTGGCCATCGGAACGTAAAATTAACAGAAATTGAAAGGTGGGTTTCTTAGTCGCACTAGGCACGCATTCCAGGTGCTCGCAAGTCCCATGTGGTTCCTGGCTTCCCTACTAGACAATGTAGATGGAACATTTCCATCATTGTAGAAGGTATTTTTGGACAGCACTCAGATAAACCACCTAGTCATATTTCAGAAGGCAGCCATGGGGGCGTCTGGGTGGCTCGGTTGGTTGAGCGTCCGACTCTTGATTTTGGCTCAGGTCACGGTCTCATGGTTTGTGGGTTCAAGCCCCATGTCGGACTTCTCACTGACAGCGTGGAGCCCGCTTGGGATTCTCCCTCTCCCTCTCTCTCTTCCCCTGCCCACTCACGTGTGCACACATACTCTCTCTGTCAAATAAATAAACATTTTTTTAAGAAGGCAGCTGTGGAGGGGCGCCTGAGTGGCTCAGTCGGTTAGGCGCCCGACTTCGGCTCAGGTCGTGATCTCACGGTCCGTGAGTTCGAGCCCCGCGTCGGGCTCTGTGCTGACAGCTCAGAACCTGGAGCCTGCTTCTGATTCTGTGTCTCCCTCTCTCTCTGACCCTCCCCCCATTCACGCTCTGTCTCTCTCTGCCTCAAAAATAAATAAACGTTAAAAAAAAAATAAAAGTTTTAAGAAGGCAGCTGTGGAGTGAAGGGAAGAGGCAGGGTTGGCTGTAAGGAGACCCAGGTTCCAGTCTTCACTTTCAGGCAAGTTCCTTAACTCTCTGTGTTTTGGGGGTTTGTCTCTAACATGAGGACAGCGCTCATACATGTCTCCCAGGACCGTTGTCCTGAGTACATGAGATGGAGGTGGTGAAAGCGTTTTGTAAAGTACTGAGCAAAGATAAATACTCGGATACTCCTCAGTCCTATAAGCCGTTCGGAGCACTCTGGGCTCTGCCTCTTTGTGATTCTCTTTTCTTTATATTAATTAACATAATTAAGCCCTCTTCTTTCCACAACAGCTTAGAATAACTACATGAAATAGAAGGGTTATAAATTAAGGCAGTGAAGCATGAGGACCGTGGGCTGGGGATGTAAGTTAGAGTAGGGCATGTAGAAGAGGGAGAGAATTGAGAATACAGATAAACTCACCAGAAGATCCTACGTGGTGGCACATTTTAGCGGTACCTCAGCACTGAGCCTCCTACCAGCTTAAGTGAAGTGAACTTCGACTTGCTTTCTCCTCCCTTGTGACTTTGCCCATCCTAGTCTGCGTTCATCTCTCCTTGCTTGGGTCCATCAGCTGATCTCTCTCTCTCTTTCTCTCTCTCTCTCTCCCTCCTTCCCTCCCTCCCTCCCTCCCTCCCTCTCCCTCTCTCCTTCTCCATCTCCCACCCCCTTTCTTCCCTCTCTCATTCTCCTTGCTTTCCCCTTTTGACTGCCTGTTAACAGCTACTAGTGCCCCTGGGCATTTTCTTAGTTCTGCATTCAAGGCTTATGCTCCTCTTTTTGGGACAAGAAGATGCCTCTAGCACAGCACCCAGCATCCATGATCCTTTCAGTCCCTCTCCCCCTTCTCTCCTGCTTGTGGACAGCAAGGGAGACAAAGTGGGAGAGAGTGAGAGTCGCATTCATCTTCAAGCTCATAAAAGGAGCCTTAGAGGCAAATCTCTATTTCCGTGGTAACAGGGTAGTAATTACTGCATTGGCTTTTCCCAAGGGCCTCTTTGCTGCTGGTACCACTGGCTTCCTTTTCAAGGAAGCGCTGCTTCTTGTGGAATGGGTGGGCAGGGGCCACCTGTGCTGAACAGGAGGGTGGTGCTGACAGGAAGCAAACCATCTGCACTTTAAGCCACAAAGGAATTCTCCCAGAGGGGTTGTGCAGAGAAGAGAATGAATAGTCTGTGGAGTATCATTGCATGTGCCTGCCGTGTTCTCACTTAAAAAGAAAAAAAAGAAAAGAATAAGGCAGCATCGTGGCCCCAGGAGAATCTTTCAGTCGTCACTGCTGCCCGACTTTGTAACTGTGTCCCAGGTCACACGCGAGCAGCAGCACAGCTGAGTGTGTGTGCGCGTGGGGGTGGGGCGCGCAACCACTCCTCCAAAGTACATTTCCCAAAGCTAGTGCCTTTTCAGTAGTTGTGTACGGGTAGTTTTTAAACTGGATGGTGGTTCAGAGTTTGAGAAGACATCTAGCAATATGAAAGCAGGCACGTGAGGTCAAAGAGAGAAGCCGAAATGGGGCACCTTTTTCTGTGCTTACTCCCTTAGCAACCCAAAGCTTAGCCCCCAACCCCAAGTCCAAAATCTGACTACATCTGTGCCCTGCAGCAGAAAATGGCATCGTGTGTTTTAATGCAGGTACCTGGGCAAGTCTTTGCATCAGTCAGGATGGGATCGTCTGTGCTGTGTGACAAACGACTCCAAAACACCCAGTTCACTGCAGCTCAGTAAGAGGCTGTGTTGTATATCACTTTCACTCAGGACCCAGGGTGCCAGAGTCCTGACCATTTAAAGCACTGGCAAACCATGGCCAGGAGGAGGAGAGTGTGGTGAGCCATGTGCCGTCTCTTAAACTTCTGCCCAGACATGGCCCATATGACTTCCACTGATTGGTTGTTGGCTGAAGGAAGTCACGTGGCTACAGTTCAAACGTGAATGCGAGTACAATTCTACCACATGCCTGTGAGAATGGAAAATATATCGTGAACCGTACCAGTGACTGTCATTGTTTTATTACCTACAGGTGACTGCCCTGGCTCCCTACCACCCCCTCCCCATTATTTAACCAATTCTGTATCATGCAGTCCGTCACCTATTTATTTGGTACCTCTGCATCGTCAGGCACTGTGCCACCAGTCTGACTGATGGTCTTTGGTAGCTCCTCTGGGCTGGGAAGAGGGAGGAAATGGCTGAGGAGTACGATAACTGAGTTAGAAAAGGCATCGTAACCAATGCTATGGGTCAGCTGCGTTTCAACAAAGTATTTGGACCGTGTTTTGATATGTGACAGCTTATGGGAAATGCTTATGGGGTTATTTAATATTTACTGAGTACCTACTATGTACTAGGCCCTGGGGATCCAGGGATGAGTAGGACATAGTCCCTGCTCCCTGCTGTCAGGAAGCTTGCAGTCAGGGGCGCCTGGGTGGCTCAGTCTGTTGGGTGTCCAACTTCGGCTCAGGTCATGGTCTTCTGCCTCATGAGTTCGAGCCCCGTGTTGGGCTCTGTGCTGACAGCTCAGCCTGGAGCCTGTTTCGGATTTTGTGTCTCCCTCTGTCTCTGCCCCTCCCCTGCTCATGCTCTGTCTCTCTCTCTCGAAAATAAATAAACATTTTTTTTTTCAACGTTTTTTTTTTGTTTTGTTTTTTTTTTAATTTATTTTTGGGACAGAGAGAGACAGAGCATGAACGGGGGAGGGGCAGAGAGAGAGGGAGACACAGAATCGGAAACAGGCTCCAGGCTCCGAGCCATCAGCCCAGAGCCTGACGCGGGGCTTGAACTCACGGACCGCGAGATCGTGACCTGGCTGAAGTCGGACGCTTAACCGACTGCGCCACCCAGGCGCCCCAAACATTTTTTTTTTTAAAAGTTTGCAATCAAATAGAGGGGTTAGAAGCCAAATAAGCCATCATAATGCACTTTGCCCAGGGCCATAGAGACTTCCACCATGTGGCACGGGAGCAGAAAGGACCAGGAGTATCCCTGGGGGTTAAATGTCGTTCTAAACTTGTTATCATAGTAAAACGTAGGGAAAGGTTCTTTTCCTGCCGGTGATGATTTGAAAGATCCTGCAGAAACATTACCCAAGTGTCAAAATAGGCCTGCTTATCTCATCTGTTTGAGATTTTCTTTTTATTTCCTTTAATGTCCTTGGTCATTTTTTAAGAGCACCCTAGCCTTGACTTCTGTTACTGAAATGGAAGAGCTGATTGAAATAAGCCCTGTGGATAAGGCAGCCCTTACACTGGCCTGTGAAATGTCCCTGGTTACAGTGTAACCTTTAGACTTGTGTCACGCTGGACAGCTGTGCCAGCCCAGGGTTTTTATTCAAGGTTACCTTGCACGTAAATGTGTTTTCCCCAAACTGCCTCTCCCAGGCCAGTCCGTATGGAATAGAAGGTTACAGAGCAAAGCTGTTGGGGAAGGAGACCTTTGGAGTCACCAGTTGCAGCCCTCTCCCTTTGCCAAGGGAAACTGAGGCCCAGGGAGACTGTTAGTGGCCCAGTGACCAGTCTGTCTTCCAGGCTTTAGCAAACAGGGTGGCATCTCAGTGTGAATTTGGAAAGGATGAACTCAAGAGTAACTCTTGGGGCGCCCGGGTGGCTCAGTCAGCTGTGTCCGACTTCGGCTCAGGTCATGATCTCGCCATTCATGAGTTCAAGCCCTGTGTCGGGCCCGTGCTAACAGCTGGCAGCCTAGAGCCTGCTTCAGATTCTGTGTCTCCCTCTCTTTCTCTCCCCTCCCCTGCTCACTTGCTTGCTCTCTCTCTCTCAGAAATAAATATTAGGGGTGCCTGGGTGGCTCAGTCGGTTGGGCGTCTGACTTCAGCTCAGGTCATGATCTCACGGTCTGTAGGTTCGAGCTCCATGTCGGGCTCTGTGCTGACAGCTCAGAGTCTGGAGCCTGTTTCGGATTCTGTGTCTCCCTCTCTCTCTGCCCCTCCCCTGTTCACACACTGTCTCTCTCTGTCTCAAAAATGAATAAACGTTAAAAAAAAAAATTTGAAAAAAAAAAAAAGAAAAGAAAAGAAATAAATATTAAAAATTGAGAGAACGCACAGGAGGGGCAGAGAGAGGGAGAGAGAGGGGATCCCAGTCCCACATTGTGACCGTGCAGAGCCCAATGCGGGTCTCAAATTCACAAACGGTGAGATCATGATCTAAGCCAAAATCAAAGAGTCAGTTGGTTAACCGACTGAGCCACCCAGGCACCTTGTGTCCTCCAGTTTTTCATATGCACTCAGACCGGCTGATTCTAAGGTCCCCAAGCTCCTGAGTCATTGTTCGTGTTTGTCACTTAAGGGCCGAGTTCGCAGAATGACTCATGAGTGTAGCTCATCCGCACAGGGCGGGGACCCCAGGACCTTTTCATCTCCCATAGTCATGATGACAGGTGTCATTGTGTGATGGTGTGTCAGTTCAGAGTGTGGTTCTTTCCCAAGGCCTCTGGTGTATGCAGATCCAGTGGGCTGAGCACTGCCCCCTTCTGCTAGCAGACCCCCTCCAGAAGAGAGAAAGCCTCTGTCCTCACTGCTCTTCAAAGCCAAGCCTGTTCTAAGCTACTGCTGATGGTGAATGCAGGGAAAGGCCCCCAAATAGAAGGCCCAGGATGAAATCGTGCAAAGGGGAACGGTGGGATGGACAGAGCTGTGGATGAGTCATGGCACCGTGGACCTTCCTGATGCTTTGGAGGGATTCTGCAGTCATACATTGCAGTGGATTTTGCTCTAACTTGGAGCTTCACCAAAATTACATTAGGAGTTGCAGCTCATGGGACTATAGTCTTATTTTCATCGAGATAAAATTCCAAGTGACTGATAAGCAGCAGATTGTGTTTATTTGGGTGGGTGTTTTGACTCAGGATTTAGTTAGACTTGGATGTACATTGCTCCCTAAATCAGCACAAAGAGTGGGAGCTGCCTATGCAGAGAGGGGACAGCCTGCCTTGGGAACAGGCGTTGTCAGGAATTTGGAAGGACTTCCCTATGCTGTGACTTTTCATCCAGTTGTCAGGCTTTGCAAGATACACCGGAGTCCTGAAGGGCAGAACAGCACGTGGAGTGGGTTCACACAAGAAGACCGTGGGTTTTCCATATGAGCAATCAGGCTCCGAAAGGTGACATTCCTTCGCCAAAGCCACAGTGCTGTGCAGGGCCAAGTCAGGATTCGAACTCGGGACTCTCTGGGCACAAAACCATTGTGTTTACCTCTTCCTTTGTTCAACAGCTCAGTTTCCAGCCCTCCTGAAGGTGAAATTTACGTGGGGCTGCATGGGTACTTGCTGGGCGTCTTCCTGGTACCTAGCACCAATTTAGAGACTCGCAAGGGGGACAGCCTCTGGACTGCTGACCTTTAAGACGGTCCTTTCCCCAGGTCTCATTGTGCCCATCTGGAGTCTCCGTGAAAGGAAAGCCCAGGGGGTAGCTCTGCGTCATGCCAGCCTCTGCTCTTGCTGAGGGAACTCTGTCCCTTACTTGGGAGGATTTTAGGGATGCCTGAAGCCGTGAGCGTATCGTTTTCCTATGAAGAACATTGAACGACTTCGGTGTCTGAACCTCCAGCCGTCTTCAGAGTTGCCTTTGTCATAGTGGACCCCTGGACCTTTGGGTCTGCCGTCCACCGCCTTCTCCCAGGCACAGACCCCCGGGTCTCAGTGCTACAGGGAGAGGGGGCCGGCTGTGTCTGCTCCCCCGCGGCCCTGTTGTTTCCCCTTGTCCACGGTGCACTTTGATTTATCTCCCTCATTAATCTGTGATGCTTGGCCCTGTCACATTGCCTGAAATGAGAGCTGAAGAGAGACTCTGACATGTTGAGGGATGTCGCGGGATTGTGTGGAGGAGATTAAACGGGGACTGAGGGAAATGAGGTGGTTTCATGGCTCGGTGGGCTCAAAGCCGCACCTCTCCCTCAGCTTAACCCTGAGATTTGGGGACAGGGACTCACAACACTACCAGAGGCAACATGAGGCTTGAAAAAAACTTGCTGGCCGCTGCTTTGGGCTGTCGTGACGTGCATTGGGGGTAACCCACGAGCACGTAGTAGATGCAGATGTGCAGCGGACCCACAGGGCATGGGATGAATCTGCCGTGTCACCTTTTGCAGGGTGCTCAGGTAGACTGGAGGCGAGAACAGGAGCCACTCGGGGTGTCCTCCAGTCAGCCAGAGCTTGCTTTGCTGGCTGAGTACCGTGTGGACAGAGGAGGGTGGGCTCTGGGACCTTTTGCCTCGGACCACAGGAGTTCCTGTGGGGAGAAGGGATCCATTTCTCCACTGTCAGGGTGGAAGCAACTCACAAGGCTCTGGGAGCGCTAGGGACAGAGGTTCCTTGGGAGGCTGCCTAAATGCACGCACAGGGCTCAGCAGTTTGCAGTCTGTGCTCTGAGTCTCGTTAGCAGCAACAGCTCTCACTTCTTAAGCACCCAGCGTGTTCCAGGTATACTCTCAGATGGTGTGCATATTTGCTTGAATGTGCCAAAGGACCCCACAGGACAGGCGTCATCCCTGTTTCACAGATGAGGAGTCCTGGGTCAGTGAGTCGAAGTGACTGGCCCAGGGGCACACAGCCAGTGAGTGGCCCCCATCTGTCTGACTTCAAAGCTAATATTCTCTTCAGGACATCATGATGCCTGTCTCTGAAAGGGTGGGTGGGTGTGGCGTGTGCCAATGACAGTTGGTCCATGTATCCAGCTCTCTCTTTGAATAATCAAGAATAACCTCCCGGCTTCCTACCAAGTAACCTTCCGCTCATGCTTCAGGACTGGCTCCAGCCTTCCTTGGGAAGCCTCCCTGCCCTCTCCGCTTCTCCCATAAACCCAGACAGGGTCCTCTAGGCATCTCTCATCCACCCAGGGTCTCCCTGTCACCTATGCTTTGCTCTCTGGTAGTAACATGCATTTGGAACATGGTCTCCTTTGGGGTGCCTGGCTGGCTCAGTCAGTACAGCATGCGACTCTACATCCTGGGGTCATGAGTTTGAGCCCCATGTTGGGCATAGAACCTACTTAAAAATACTTATATGGTATGTGGATTGTGGTGCCTCCTGCTAAACTAAGAGAGAGGAACCAGAAGACTATGTTACTCTCCCTGGCATTCCCAGGCTTTGCAGAGCCTCCATATATCGTAGCAGGTGTTTGCTGTATATTTAGTTAATTAATATTATCCTAAGAATGATTAGTAAGACTTAACTGAAAATTTAGATTCCCTCTCCTTTTCCATCCCATCCATTGGCAAGTGTTGGGCGCACCCCTCCAAATGATCTCTCAAATTTCTCTACTCCCTTCTCTCTCTTTCGTTCTCTCTTTTTTTCTCTCTCTCCCCCCTCCCCATATCTGCCATCACATGGATCCAGGCTGCCCTCATCTCTCACCAGCTCCTACTGTGGCCTCCTGCCTGGGCTCATTGTGTTCTCTGAAAGCTTCATGTACATTGTCTAGCCACTGTGATCTTCTGAACACATCAGATCCCCTCTGCCCCCTGCCTAGAACTTTACCTTAGTGGCTTCCCACTACACATAGAATAAAACCCAGACTCCTTACTATGGCCTCCAAGGACATGTTCTAGCCCCTGCCCATCTCTCTGGCCTCACCTCATCCCCCTTTCCCCTCCGTGACTCATGCCTTCATCCAGTCCCTTGAGCTTTCTCTTCCCTCTGCCTGGCATGTGCTTCCTACCCCTCTCCCGTTCCATTTACAAGGCCGACTCACCCTGTCCTTCAGGTCTCAACTCACACATCAACGTCCTCTCAGAGACACTGCCCCTGACCATTCGATCTAACAAAGGTCTCAGCTGTTAGTGTCTTTTAGAGGATCCACTCTATATCACATCCTTGATTTTTTTATTTGTATGTTATGTCTCTCCATTTAACTGTAAGCGTCAGTAAAACAGTAACTAGGTCACTTCTGTTTGCAGCTTATTCTCCTTCCTAGCACAGTGCCTGGCTCAGAGGGGTGTTCATTACCTGGACCATGAATGGACAAATGACTGTGCAGCTCTGTGATGCAGGGCTAATGTGCAAAATATTTAAAACCATGTGATACAGGCACCACCCAACCAGATCAAGGCACTGGCCAATCAGAACAGGGCACCACCCAGTCAGATCAAGACACTGGCCAATCAGAACATGACACTGACCAAACAGAACAAGGCACTGGCCAATCAGGCATTAGCAGCTGTAAACAACTCATGGCCTCATAAAATTAATCTGATGCTCGGGCTTATAGTGAACCAACCAACCAACCCACTAAGTCCTCATCCAGTCTTTGCAATAAGTTAACCATGGCCCCAACCTGCCTTCAAAAAAATGGGTTTGTTGGTGTCCAGGAGCTTCTCCTATGGAAGACTGAATGGTTTGAGTCAGTCTACTATCTTATTTGGAAAAATGATTTCAAACCTTTGACCCTCCGACGTGTTCAGACCCTGACTGTGCCGCTTTTCAGCTACGTGATTTCTTAGCTATATAAGATGTCAGTTAATTTAACCATCCTGAGCTCCTGTGTCCTCATCTGAAAAATAAAATTAATGAGCCCACTTCATAGAGCTGCTGAAGGACGAGTGAGGGTCGTGCAGGGATGGTGTCAGCACAGTGGCTGAGCCCAGCCTACACCCTCAGCACCTGGCAGCAGGTTTCACGTAGCAAAGGACTGGCATGCCAATGGCATAGGTGAGGAAAGGGAGGCACAGAAAAGTTCTAGTAGCTAAACTGGGGAACCAGGAACGAGACATGGGTCCTTTCAGCCTCAGGTCCAGCACTGTGGCCACCTGCCGGCAGCCCCTCCATCCCTCAATATACCCTTCTCTTTGATTCTGCTCACCCAGCCCTGGTCCCCCTTCTTCTCCTGGCCTTGGGGCACTCTGTCAGGAGAAAGGCAGATGACACCATTGAAGGCCTGAGACCCCAGTGGGTAACTGGCAAAAGCCAAAGCATTACACACTCCACGTCCCGGCAGGAGGTCCTGCTCTTTGGAACCAGCAGACGAACCACCATGTAACAACATCAGAGGTGCAAACCTGTGAAAATCCCTAGCAAAGGTCTTAAAACAGAACTTGAAAGGGTTTATGACCCTGTGGATTTGAACGTCTCTCTGCGCCAAGCTATAATTCCCGCTCGCTTTTGGAAGTAGAGATCAGAGCCATAATTTGAAGAGGGCCTTGGATCGTGCTCTGATTATGTTTCAAGACACACGCTGTGGGACGGGGTGAAGCTGCCGTGGGAGGGTCTGGGGTGCTGAACGGGCAGGGGGTATGGCGGGGAGGGGAGAGGAGAGTCAAGCAGGGTGTCTAGCTGAGGCAATTAAATGTCCTTGCTTCTCACTTTAAACAGAGGCCCGAGGTAGTCTCCCAGAGGGCTGCGCTCTTAATGATCTGGAATAAAGGGGTAGAGAGCAAAGCCAGCAAGCCTGTGTGGCTAATACAGCCCTGGCCTTGAATGGCCCTGCAGGAAGTCTGTAGGGGAGCTGCTCTGTCCACAAGCAGCACTTGTCATGTTAATGACTCAGCCACTCTGGTGCCACTGAGGTCAGCTCCCAGATTTCAGATTTGAGCTCTGCTAAAGCTGGAGCCAGAGAGCTGCCTCTCTGTCTCTGTCTCTCTGTCTCTCCTCCCCACCCCACCCCCCTTCCTGGCATGTTCTGTGGTTCCTGGCACAGTCCCTCTGCTGTATTGCCACTGTCCTCTTACTCATAACACCGCCCCCAGCACAGACACAGCGATCTGACTGTGTGCCTCACTCACCTGCTTAAAATCCTTTGTGGCCCCCATATCACAGACAAGATAGAGTGCCAGCCTCCAGAGGTCCCCCAGCCTTGGCCTTTGCTGCCACACCAGCCTCACTGTCCATGTCCTAATCCACAGCACCAAACTCTTAGCTGTCTCCAGCATACTGCACGGTGTTCTGAGTCGCTGTGCCCCTGCCCATAGAATCCCCTCTCCTGAGCCTGCTTTGCCAGGCTGACACGCATGCTTCTGTCAACATTCAATTCCAGTGTCACCTTGCTGGGCATCTCAGACTTAGTAAGTTTCCCTCCTTGCACTCCCAAAGGACCCCATGCAATCCTTTAACTTCTAACAAAATCTTGTCCTTCCCCCCACCATTTTCTCTGAAGCTTAAAAGCAGGGATTATCTTATTTATCACAGGGTTTTTAGGACCTAATAATATAGTGTCTGACACGTAGTAGGTCCTCAGTCAATACTTGTTGAACTGAACTCCAATTCTAGCCAGATGAGTCCTGTCTCCCCAGGTTTTTCATTATGAACACCCTTGTTTTTCTCACTCTCAGCACCGATTCAGCCCTTAGCAGAGTGGCTGGCACAGAGTAGGTCTTCAGTGAGGATCAGATGCAAGTCTGATGGAGATGACTGGGTGTGGCCGGCCCACCCATCTGGCTCGGCACTGCCAGAAGCATACCGTGTATGAGGTGTTGTGCTAGTGCTGTGGGGACACAGGGATCTGGAGTAGAGCCTTCTTTACAGATACCAAAGCCCAAAGCCCTCTCCCTCATCTCAAAGACCTGGTCATGGGCAACTGAGGGGAAGGGCAGTGCAGACAGGGGAATGTCACTGCTTTCCAGTTCAGAGGTCAAAATGAGAGCACTGTAGCCTCAGTAGACTGAGAAGGATTCCTGGAAGAGGGGACTTTTAGGTGGGTCTTTGTAAGACTGGGCTTTGTAAGTGGTGAGGAGGAAAAAGAGCAATCCAGGTTTGGCAAGGAGGGAAATGGGACAGAAGGAAAGAGGAAAGCCTAGGGATTCCATCTCTGGGAGAGGAAGTCCCTTCTCCGAAAGCTGACTGTACCTTCCAGGCTGGTGGGTGCTTCGGTCTGGGACTTAAAGCCTCGCCTCTGGTAGCCACGTCCCACCGTGCCCTTCGGAAGTAACCTCCCCACCTCTAAGCTACTTCCCAGGTTATCCCCGTGTCCTTCAAGAGAAGCCTCCTGAAAACAGACACTTATGGACTGAGGCAAATAGCTGACTTATTTGTAGATGTGCTGGGGCTCATGGTGTTAGAGCTGGTCACCTCCTAATGATTAAACACTATACAAACACCCGGGTGTCCCACTGTCAATGGATTGTAAACCGGGGGTTGGTGGGGGAGGGGGGGAGCAGCTGTCCTCTGAGCTGGGAGGAAGTGAGGCTGGAGAAATGCTTTCTGCCCTAAGCAACAGATCCATTTATGCAACCAGGAGGGAGGTCAGAGAGGAGAGAGCTAGGGTTCTGAGGTCACTGAGAGTGGAAAATAACAACTGCCCTCCTCCTCTCCCCTGTGCTAGGCGCTCTAAACGGGCTGTGCATTAGTATGCATTACGGCCTGGCAGATTCGATATTGTGGTTGTGGAAATAGAGGTAGTAATTGATGGGCCTGCACTCAAACAAGATCTGCGTTGATATCCCATTTCATCTGCATGCCCATCTATGAGGGGAAAACTATCACTACCATCCTCTAGTTAGATGATGTAACTGACTCAGAGAGACTAGGTCATTTGTCTGGAGTCGCAGAGCAAGCAGGACTAGAACCCAGTTGTCTGACTCTCTAATATAAGCTTCCATATCATCTCAAATGATTACACTTTGCCCCCAGCCATTCCCGGGGTAAAGTGACTCCAAGTACAAGATGCAGGACATTGTCTCTCCTATTCTGTCTGTACCCGCTGTCACCATCTTTATGTTAACTGCACTTGAGTCCAACAGGTGAAAGAAACACACCTGCTCTTGTCTGTTGCCTCCCAAGAAGGAGGCCACCAGGCCCTACCGGTAGGAAAGGTTCATGCCCACCTACCTGCACATACTCGCTTCCTGGTGGCGTAGAAGGGCTAGACCCAGGCTGTGGATGGGAAGCCGACCCTCACTAGCATCTGAGAGCCAAGAATGAGAGCAAAGCCCTCACTTGCCACCGGCCATCTTGAATTGTAGGATCCAGGGCTCCCATTCTTCAGTGAGGAAGACAACCATTCCATTAGCTTCTGGTTTGGGCATATTGTTAATAATATCTGGTGGCCACTGGAGAGCATGGAGGGCTTGTGTGGCATTAAGGAAATTTTGAGAAAAGAACATCTAGAACTCCATCTAGTCTGAGTGAGCTGAAAAAACTTGCTTGTTGGCAAACCCCAACAATCGTTGAGAATTGGTTCGGAAACACCCGAGCTCTTGGAACTGCGGTGGTGGAGACACCTGTAGGCCATCCAGAAGCTCACCTGGTATTCCCAGCAGCTGTTGTACCTACACTGGCCCTACATTCCCCTCCATGGCATCTGGAAAGGCTGAACTTGTTCCGTCTGTATTGCGTGTCAAAGAGTGAGCTTACCCAGCTGAAATGTTCTGAAGAAGAACCTTGAGTTTTAGGATCCACGTTTCTAGTGTAATCCACGCTACCTTTGTGTTTCGGCTTCTCCTTCTGTGAAATGGGCACAGAAGTTCTGGCCTTTCCCTTCCTGTGGAGTTTGCTGCCTCCCTAGGAGCTTGGCCATATTGCAAATGGCCGGGCCCTGGCTAGAGCAGCCGGGACTCTCCCTGCTGCCACCGAGGAAATGGTGGAGCATAATGGAACATAAAGCTTTGGGCTTGAATGCTGGGCCCTTTTGATGTCCTAATCAGGTTACAGTTAATTCTTTCAGAACCGCCCTCCCTGAGAGTCTAGACCTTGCTTTTCTCACAAATTCCCTCTCCCTGCCTGTGCCTTTGTGTAACATAAGGCAGTACTGAAAGAAGATCCATCTAGATCCGCCTGGTTGCTTTTCAGATTACAAGCGCTAGCCCCCATCCTGGCCGGCACTGGCCATGGCCCTTGTTCCAGAAACCACCAAATGGGCTTTTGGGGAGTCAGAGTTTCTCATCCGCCTTTCTTTTCCTTTTCATGCTGCTTTTGATGCAAGACCTTGAACCTGAGGCAATATAATGCAGTGGTTAAGAACAGAGGCCCTGGAATAGCCTCTTACCTAAATAATTTGGTGGGGATAACAAAATCTCAGCTCAGCCACTTACAAACCAAATGACTGAAGAGTCAGTTAATGCAGATAATAAAGGTCCTTCTTGGTGGAGTTGGTGTTGAGGCCCGCCTGTGATAAGCCCAATAAATGGTAGCTATTATTCCGAAGGAAGATTCAGCTCCAGGGCAGGGCAGGAACAGAAATGTCTACTGATTTATTCTCACTAGACTCTCTGAGCTCTCTGACAATAGAGACCCTCTCTGTCTGTCCTGGCATAACCTTAAGAGCCAGGACCTGGGAAGTCCTCATTACCTACCAGAAATTGAATAAATGTTTGTGGATGATTTCAATCCCAAGTGGCTCCGCCTATTTTTAAGTCATTCTCGAACAACAGAACAAGGGGAAATGGTTCCCATCTGGAACAAGAGAGGTTTTCTGACATTTTTGAGCTCTTCCTGTGTGCCTGGCAGTGGGCGAGATGCTCCAAGGATTTGACCTCGTTTCATCCTGTAAGACTTCCTCCTGCAAAGTCAGTGTGACCTTTACTGTTCAGGTCAGGAAACTACAGTGAGGCTCAGGGAGGTGAGCTTGCCTGAGGTCAGACAGCTGGGGAAACTGAGGAACAGCAACAACAGAAGCAGTGGTCCTAGCAGTAGTAACAGCAGCTGACATGTATGGAGTACTTAGGACAAGCCAGGCACTTCACGGAAATCTGCTCACTTGGCTCTCTTGATAACCAATGAGGTACTCTCATTTTACAGATGAGAGGACCGAGGTACAAAGAGGTTTGATAATTTGGAGGTGCAGCTGAGGCTGGAGGCTTGGTCTCCGAAGATCATTTTCTTCTCGTCTCCCAGAAAGCATCAGTAAGGACTCTGTAGCGATGAGCTTTCTGAAACAGAAGAATTAGGTTCCTACGTAAAAGGATGGCACTTCCTTTTCGTCAAGTCTTTAAAATGAGGCTCACTGCCCTGTCTGTGTACCCAGGGTGTGTGGCAGGAATTGTTCCTGGAGGTGTAGGGCCAAGAAGAGAGAATCCGGGAGTTCCCCTGGGGTCTGGCTTCATCTCCCCCCATTGCTTGGGGTGGCAGTATTATTGTCACGGGAGAAACATGATCTGGGAAGGGCACGTTGATCTGCCCTTGTCTGGAGTGAAATGAGAGGTTCGAAAATGCTCACATCATCTAAATTTAGCTGGCAGTGTATCCGTGGTCATCGGGAGAAAGATAGGTTTGACAGGTTGGCTAGAGGACAAAAGCCAGCCCTTGAAGAAATCAGTTCTCCTTTGAAAGGTAGGGCGGAGTCCATGTTTCCGTTGAGCCTGGAGTGGGAGCCCAACGTACAGCAGCTGCAACAGGAGCATGGAGTGGTGGGCACCAGGAGGCGGAACTGTCACTAGCGGGCACTTGTGTTGGGGCCATCTCCCCAGATCAGCCGGCATCAGCTGTAACCGGCCACTACACCCAGCCCCGCACCTTGGATCGTTTGTTTCACGGTGCTGTTTAGAATTTGTCAAAATACTTTATGTCCTCAAAATGGGAGAAGAACATCGTTATGCTTAACACCTTGTGCACGTCTTATGAGACTGTTGAACGCAGGAGCCCTGTTTTGTGGAGGCAAGGGAGCAGAACGCAAGGGTTTCAGAATTCTCAGCTCCTGTATATTAAGCTTAAGTCAATCACTCTGCTTTTCCCCTACTAGACCTTTTTATTTAAATTTATATTGAAATGTTCTTTGGGTGAAGTTTCATTTTCAGTAAAATGTCTGTCTTCATCTGTATCTGTCTTTTCTCTCTCTCTTTCTCTCTCACCTTTCTTATCCTTTCCTCAGCTACTTCTTGAGGTCCAAAAACTTCCAGAGCTTTCTCTGCCTCTCCCCGCCCCCCCCCCCCGCCCCCGCCCTGCCGACAGCCAACAGATATTTCAGGGACACAAGCAAAGCATGCTTGCAATCAGCACCTTCAGCTTGACCCTTTGGACTCGGCTCAGGCAAAGATAGAGAGAGGCTCACTTGAAGTTCATTCACACCGTGGCCATGGCCATGCAACAGCCAACAGACCTGGAAAAGAAATGATCCAGTGTGGCCGACGACTAAATTTAGTATTTCTTTTTCTGTTGCTTGTCTTTGATCCACTTGGCCTTTGAAAATTGAAGTTCCTCAGATGTGTTCTTCCCCCTGGTTATTTTGCTAGATAAACCATTTGCACAGAATAATGTGTATGCCTGCACATGCTTAATTTCCCTGGCATCTGATAAATGTTTTGAAATAGGGTAATGCTGGAAGCACTTTTCATTACCTTAAAGCGCTTGGTGTAAATGGAATTGATTCTTTTCCTCAACTGCTGTGATGTTACTGCTTTTTTTTCTAGTGGATAAGATCGCTCTAACTAGCTTCCCTTCTTATCATTTCCATCCTGTTCAACCATCTTTTCTGTTCCTTCCCGGGTGTTTCATGTGCCCTCATGGCTGCACAGGTGTGTGAGAGACCTCTCTGACTTTGGGATGGGAATTTGGTGTCCCCGGTCTCAGTGGAGAGAGATGGGGGGGCAGGAGGTAGAACAAAAGCATGAGTCAGGGGTTGGAGATCTGAGGTCTAACTTTGAATCTACCACTAAAACCCAAGACGTCATGCAAAGTACTTGCTCTCCTCCTCAACTCAGCCTTGAAATGAGGGAACGGAGGCAAGTGGCTCCTCAGCTTTCTTTTCAGATCTGCGCGTCTGGGGTGACCTCAGTTTACCAGATAGCCAACGCTGCTTAAGATGTGGGGGTTGATGATTGAAAGTAAATTACATGGAGGTAGGTGCTTGTTGAGATCGGTAGTGTCAGCACGGAGACTGTGGGACCTGCCACAGATGGGCTCTGAGATAGTGGTGTGGTTCAGAGGTTTCCATGGGGTAGACCTCATAATTTGAAAAATGCTGAGGTTGTCAAAGGAATGAGGTAAAATGAACACAGTAGAGGGAGATTTCTGAACTGGGAAACAAACCTGGGGTAATTTTCCTTTGGTAGGTCTGCATCCCTGCTTCCCGAGGCTTTTCCAGAAGCGGTGAATGCATCAGAGCTCCCCAGTCTCCCTGGGGGGGGGGGAGTTCAAACTCTGTTACTAGGCTTTACTGTGAGATCTGGCCCCATTATTTCTTGGCCCTTCTCCCCCTCTCTCCAACCACACTGAACTATTTGCCATTCCCCGAAAAGTGCCTTTTGTCTCATTTCATAGCCTTTGCAAAGGCCGTTCCCTCTAAGTGCAGTGCTCTCTCTATCTTTACCCCATCGCACCCACAGCTTGGCTCTTACTCTTCAGAGCTCACATTACATGTTACCTCCTCCGGGAAGCCTTCCCTAACCACCCCAATCCCCAAGACCAGATTGGGTGACCCTCCTGTTTGCTTACGTAGTCTCCCGAACTTTTCCTTACCGTAGCACCAAACACATCATATTTTAAATGTCTGTTGCTCTCCTGCCACTTCATCTATACGCCAAGCATCTTGAGGGCAAGGACCTGGCTTATCACCATTGTATTGTCAGTACTCAGGCCAAATGAGGAGCCTGCTCAGACACGTGGGTGAGCTCGAGTTCACATAGCTCAGCTTGTTCACGGAGCCAGAATTCACCCCTCAGAATTCACGTTTCCAAGCCCCACCCCTTTTCTACTCTGTAAAACTTATCACCTTCACCTGACCTTCTTCTAATTGTGATGGAGTCTTCTCTCTCTCTTGCTACCTCCTATGATCTGGTAAGAAATGGTGAGGGAAAATGGAATTTCTCTGGGACACGGGATTCAGAGCGTCATCGACAATGCTGTCTGCTCCACAGATGTAAGACTGAGGCCTTACATCTACTGGCTTAAGAGGGAGTGCCTTGCTGATGGGGGCTCAGTAAGCGAATCTCTCTTTATTTTCTTCCTAGCGTTTGTCACAACATTCCCATGCCAGACGCATTTGTGAGATAAGCGTATTGGCCCCTTTTTCCAAAAAAAAAAAAATTGTGAATTTTGAAATCTGAACACATTTTCCGCCTCTTGGATTCCAGCAGCCTTAAATGTCCTTGGATTTTGTAAGAAGGGACCCAAGTCTATAATATGTGTACAGCCGTGGCTCTTATCAGAATGCAGACATGCCTCTCATTACCGTTAATTGCAGCTCTACCCCTGGGTGATCTGGGCTCAAACCTCCTCGTTCTGTGACGGGTAACCTGTTTTATAGCTTGGCTACATAGGATCCATTACAGTATCTTCGAGACAGCTGCTCTTTAGGTAAATTAATACCTGGGGGTCTTTTTCCTTCTCTAGGAAACTTTAAGTACTGTAACAGGCTTTCATTTAAGGCTGTGCAAGGCTTATTTCACCAGATTGCTATTTGGAAGTTCTAACAAAACACCTTTATGAATAGCGGCCGTAATACCCTTAATCCACTAAACTTCCTGACATTTTTAACTAAGTGGATTGCTACAAATGAAATCGGGCTTTCCCAGCTCTCTGCTCTCTTCCTCTCCACAGTCCTGCCTATGCATATTTAGAGCCAAGGTGCTAAGGTGCAAATTCTTTCTTGCTCTTAGGGCACCAAACTAGAAAGGACCGGGAAACACCACAACAGGATTTGTATTACCTGGCCTGACCCACAGTTTTTTTAAAACACGAGTTTTGGTCAAGTTTCTGTTTCTCATTAAAAGTTTAGGATTTAAAAAAAAAAAAGCGGTCTTCTTTCGTATTAAAGAAAAAAAAAAGCTTATGTTTTATTATGGAAAAATAGAGAATACAGATAAGCAAACGGGAAACAGTAAAAGGTCTTAAGATCATATGATGCAGTGATATGCTGTGACCACTGGTAGCACCTTGGTGCCTTGCAGACAATTTTGTATTCATGTAAGCGCTTACACATTTTATTTTCTAAAGGATCAAAATTCCTTGAGTACTTGCTGTGAGCCAGGCACCGTTCTAAGCTCTTGACATATACTGATTCCACGTTTTCAGTAACTCTAAGAACCCACCGTATGGAGGATGAAACAGTTGGACACTGCTTAAGCCACATGTCCAAAGTCAGGCAGCCAGAAGTGGCAGACCCAGGGAGCCTGACTCCCCAGTCCTTGATTGTAACTGCTACACTCTACAGGCTCTAAAAGATAAGACGTGTTTTATAGTCTACTTTTGTAATTCAATACTGCAGCGTGGGCATCGTTTTGTATCCAGACTTATCAGCATCATTTTTAATGGCCACACAGTATTCTCTTCCATAGAGGAGCTACAGTTTGCTTAACGCTTTCCCTACTGATGGATGCTCCCGACGTTCCACTCCTTTTGTTCTCAAGAGACAACAGCGCAAAGCCCATTCTTGGAGCTGAATGTAGGCACACTAGCTTGGGCTGTGAATAAAGGCCGTATTCTATATTTTCCTAATAATTCTGACATTTGTGTGGCCAGATGATGCTCTTGAGGCCCCGTGGAAGAACATAGTCTCAAGTATGTTGTGGCCATGGTGATGGGGCTGCCGTGAACCATTCACACCCTTTGTGTATCCATACTCCATTGTTCCCGCTGCCGCCGCCGCGTATGGGAGAAGGTTGGCCAAAGAATGGCGTTTCTGTGGAAGTCCAGCTAGCTGCCTGCAGCTGAACCTACAAATCCAACATTAGATTACACTATGCTGTGAATTGAATGAGAGTTTTTCTCTTTCTCGCTGAACTTAAATGAAAGCACAGAACTAGGAATAACTGCGTTGTTAACCTAGCCGTGGGGTCACCTGCTCCTGTCGAGATGGAAAGAGGAAGGGGAGGAGAAAAAGGGCCGCATGGATAAAAGTTGTCAATGCATTCTTAATGTGCCACCAGTGTAGTGGCTTTTGGTGACACCATGAAAATTGTCCCCCCATGTAGTGGCTTTTGGTGACACCATGAAAAATGTCCCCCCATGTGTCCCCCTTGAGATACTTGGCTCAAGGCAAAATTCAGAGATAATTAAGGTGATCTCAATCATGGACTCTGCCTAGTGGGTTCTTATCAGTGATGTGGCCTTGGGCAAGTTATTTAGCTCACTGCTTCTTAATATCTTCATGTTGCTGGGGATGATAATACCTACTCCATAGGGAATGGCAGAAGGATTAAATAAAACCAGAGAATTTAGCGTAGTAACCTCCATGATGAGACCTCAGTGAAAATGAAAGCTTAAAAAAAAAAAAAAATCCAAGGATACTGATTTATGAATCAGGCAGACGTGTGCTTTAGCCTTTATTAACTGTGTGACCTTGAACAATTTACCTAACCTCTCAGAGTAGATTATCTGTGAGTTGGAGATAATAAAATCTATCTTACTCTAGGGTATAGTGAGTTTTAATAGCAACACTGTACCTCCCTGGCACACATGTGGTTTTCAATACCCATAGCAAAATTTGTAAGCAGTTACTATGTGTTACTGTGTCTTATTTCCCTTCCCTCATTCAGAGCAGTTTTTCTCTTAGAGAATAGTGGTCAAATAGAAGGAGTGTAGTTCTTCTAGGGCGCTGGGGTGGCTCGGTTGGGTGTCTGACTTCGGCTCAGGTTGTGATCTCGCGGTTCTCGGGGTTTGAGCCCCGCGTCGGGCTCTGTGCTGACAGCTCAGAGCCTGGAGCTTGCTTCGGATTCTGTGTCTCCCTCTCTCTGTCCCCCTCCCCCGCTCGTGCCCTGTCTCTCTCTATCTCTCAAGAATAAATAAACGTTAAAAAGATTTTTTTGGGAAAAAAAGAAAAAGGAGTTTAATTCTCAGCCAGTCTGTAACTTTTCAGCTAGCCTCACGACTAGGCAAATACCTAGAATGAGTTGGGCTCTTTGCCAACCTAACTTTTTTTCTTTTGACTGAGACAAGATTGTGGTTTAGAGATTGTGGAAGGTTTTGTGAACCTATTTTATAGCCCCTATAAACTCACAAAGGAAACAATGAAATACCAAAGCTAAAGTACAGAACAGGTTTTCTTACAAGAGACTGCTATCTCATCGTGTTGCCAGAAGGGTTCTGTGGGATGAGATATTTGCCTCATTTGATACAACACCTGACACCTAGAAGGTCTGCAGTAAGTTTAGGGCTGTCGTCCCCAGCAGGGGACAGATGGAACATCAGTCAGATTCACAAGGCAAATCAGTTTTCTCTCGAAAAGGGATTTCAGGGGGAGATGGAGGCGTCTTCAAGAACCTCGGGGTGGGCTCGGGGAGGCCGTCGGCGCCTTGAACAGGCGAGCGATCTGAGAGCTCCAGCCAGGACACGATCTGGCCAAACTCAGCTCCCGTTTGGTGGTTTTCTCCACTGCTCTGCAGTGGCCTCCACAGTGTGAGAGCTGCTGGCTTACATCACAGTCGGCTCCAGGCCGACCCTGACTAGTACCTTCCAGGTTTCCTTACCAGTTCGGCCCTCCCCCTCCCTCGTTATCTCACCCTGCTGTGGGGCACGCTTAAAGATGTCCTTGTAGCTGGAGCCACGTTAGAAAAAGCCAAAGGGTCGCTTTGAAATATCTTATTCATGACCCATCCATTCTAATAGAGATCATCTTGCAGCTGCAAGAATAAGCATTTGAACTCTTAGGACTTGCCCTGGGCACCTGTACCACCATGATATAAATACAATTCCTTATAGTCGGTGGTATGATTTTAAATTTCCTTTAATTTTTCTGTTTATTAAAAGCAGATTGCCGCATGGATTTGACACTTTGGGGCTTTTTTTTTTTCATATTTACTTCTAAATAATCACATTTATTACCAAAGATGCAGGAAGAACTTAGCTCTAAATTGTTTCATAAATACCAGAGGAACTTTCTTTTTTTTTTTTTAATTTTTTTAATGTTTATTCATTTTTGAGGGAGAGAGAGAGAGTACAAGCAGGGGAGGGGCAGAGAGAGAGAGGGAGACACAGAATCCGAAGCAGGCTCCAGGCTCTGAGCACATGTAATGCCTGAAGTCCCTAAACCTCCCACAAAAGACCTCCAGAGTCGTAAGTCAAAGCCAAGCGGCAAGGGTTGTTTATTGCAGGTTCGAACCTGGTCCTCTGCGCACTCGTCGCAGGTGACGCAAGAGGCCACGATTAGGGTTGGTATAGCGTTTTTATAGACAGAGAAAAATAGCACAGGGGAGGTTTTTACTTGTGGCGGGAGGAAAAAAGGGGGAAGGGGGTAGGTGAGGAATGTGCTAAGCAAGCAGGTTTACAGAGGCGAGAAATGCCGGTTAGTTTGTATACAATCACTCATTCCATTACATATCAGACTACATTTAGGAAGTTTTACAGCCCATTCTACTACACAGCGGGTTCCAATCAGGAAAGGTCTCACAATGCTCGTAGCAAACAGCAAGCAAAACAAACTTCTCAGCAATTGTATTTCTTATCAAACATCCATAATAAGCAGAAAAGAGAACCTAGCTTTAAACTAAGGCGGGGCTGTCATTTGGATTCAAAGCTGTTCCTTTCACACAGAGCCCCACATGAGGCTCGAACCCACGAACCATGAGATCATGACCTGCGCTGAAGTCGGCCGATTAACCGACTGAGCCACCCAGGCGCTGCCCCCCTTTCTAAATGCTTATTTTTGAGAGAGAGACAGAGCCTGAGCAGGGGAAGGGCAGGGAGAGAGGGAGACACAGAATCCGAAGCAGGCTCCAGGCTCTGAGCTGTCAGCACAGAGCCCAACATGGAGCTTGAACCCACAAACCACTAGATCATGACCTGAGCCAAAGTTGGCCACTTAACCGACTGAGCCACCCAGGCGCCCCCAGATGAACTGACTTGTGATGTGCTCTTACTCCTGTTGGCCTTGGACACAATGACACCAGAATCTTTGTGGCTGCCATTGTTAGCCAAGGGTGTTTGGATGGGATTTTATGGGATAAGCTAGGCCCAAATTTGGACATTTTCACCAAATTGCCAACTTTCAGCATTACACAGCATTCTTAGGCAGCCTAGCAACACATTTTTCTGATGTTTATGGACAGTAATCTTCTCTTTTCCCCTATAATATGCTCTCACAGCTTGCTCTTCTTTCATGGCACGCCTAATGGTTTGCAATGAAATGTATGTTTTTTACTCCCGTACATCAGACTATAAGCTTCATGAGGATAAAGCCTTTTGCATACCACTGGTGCCCCAGCACAATGTCTGGCACATAAAAGTCAACATCCAGCCAGTACCTTAAAGAGAACAGTCAACTGGGAGTATAGCAGCAGCTGTGATATCATGGAATTTGGTAAAAGAGTAGACCTAGACTGGACCAAGCCCAAAAGTGTGAGAAGCGGCTAAAGGACTTGGGGATAATCTGTTAATGTCCCACTAAATGTGTTCGTGGCATCTGTGGGCATACGTTGGAGGTGTTCGCTGCTCTGTTCAGTGTGGTGGCAGAAACCAAACGGGATTTATAACATTTGACGCTGTGGTCTTCAGTCTGTCTCTTAGCAGTTGTAGGACGATGAGTAAATTTTCTGAGTTCAAGTTTGTTTTTCTCTAATAATGCATGTTAGCATAGTTGTGGCAATTAGATGAGATTTATAGGCGGTGAAGTCTGTAAATCTGAATTATTTTTGTCATTGAAAAGAACTCGGGGGGCGCCTGGGTGGCGCAGTCGGTTAAGCGTCCGACTTCAGCCAGGTCACGATCTCGCGGTCCGTGAGTTCGAGCCCCGCGTCAGGCTCTGGGCTGGTGGCTCGGAGCCTGGAGCCTGTTTCCGATTCTGTGTCTCCCTCTCTCTCTGCCCCTCTCCCGTTCATGCTCTGTCTCTCTCTGTCCCAAAAATAAATAAAAAACGTTGAAAAAAAATTAAAAAAAAAAAAAATTTAAAAAAAAATAAAAAAAAAAAAAAAAAAAAAAAAAAGAAAAGAACTCGGGCCTCACGCGTCCTTTGGTGGAAAAGAGGCTGTTTAGGAATGGATTTGTAGTTGACCAGCACTCTGTTAAAAAAGGCATCTCTGATGTTGGATTAAGGATGGAATGTCTGCATTTTGATTTGATTGAGGCAGAAGATGCTGGTACTCAATGGTCGCTTTTCCAGGCTTCTCTGTCCAGTGTTTCTTAAGGAGCATCAAGTTTCAGATTCAGAATGGGAAGGGAGTAAACATGGATCACAGATCGAAGATCCTCTTCCTGACGAAGAAAGCCTTTTGTTTAGAGACAGAGGAGGAATATGTTTGCTTTTAGGTCTGAAGACCCACAAGTGTGGGCTCCAGACGATCCTGACACAACCAGTTGAAGGGAACAGAAACCTGCAAGTCCACAAGATAAGAGATTTGAAGCCGAAATGCAGCCTGTCGTCTTTGTAATAAAATTGGAGGACAGGACCTCTCCCCCTCACTGGAGAAGTAGGGCAGGATCCACAATGTGTGTAAATGCAAAGAATAAGCTGGGCCAGGACAGGTGCAAGCAGAGATTCTGCACAAGCACCTCAACAGGAAAGGGGGATTTCTCATTTATGCTACAGATCCTGTGGCCCCGAAAAGAATTGAGGAAATGGAGAAAGAAGGCTGGAGGGGCAGCCTTCTCCGGGTATCTCCGGAGTTCCTTATTGACGCCTCACTGGGATCACTTGTTACTAATGGGCTTGGAGTTCTCCAGGGGACGAACTTCCTTTTCCATTAACACCTCCCCACCCATGCTCTAAATACAGTAGCCACCCTTGGGTTTCTCAAACACACGGCTCTTGCCTCTCTTTGGCCTTTGCACTTGACATCCCCTCCTCCTGGAACACCTGACTTCCCTCCTTTGGATGGCCGTTTAACTCCCCCTCACCTTTCACATCTAGCTTCAATACCACTTCCTGAGATGCCCTTCCCTACCACTTTATTTCAAAAGGTGCCTCCTGTGACTCTGTCTCCCGGCACCCTGTTTGTTTCCTTCATCGCTTTTGCGGTAACACGCAGAATGATTTTCCTTTCCTTCTTTGTCTCTTTCAAGTAAGTAGTCCCATCAGAGCTGGGGCATTTTCTCTTACTCGCCCTCTGTTTCCCAGTGTCTGGTCTGGCACAGGTTAGACACTCTGTGGCTATTTGTTGAATGTTCATTTTCTAGGCCTAATCTACCTAGTTTCTTATGATTTCTGTTACAATCACAAAGTCCCTAGTGTTGACTCCTGTACTTTGAAAGCTTTGCTAAAGCCCTCTGGAGTATTTCTCTGCTTTCCACCATCTAGTGCAGATCACATTCAGTAAAATTCCACAGCAGAAGAGCAATGCTTCTTGTTTGCACAGATCCTTGAACCTCTTCCCATTCTTTTTTGTCCATCCAGGAGAGCCTGCCTTCCTTCTCTTTTTTTTTTTTTGTGTGTGTGTGTGTGTGTGTGTGTGTGTGTGTGTTATTAGCAAGTCCGACGAATGCAAATGAATCTAAGACTAGCTTGTGAATGAAGGAAACAATCGTAGTATAAAAGTGGGACTGGACCTTGTATGAAGTCAGTGCCATAAAACTCAGAAGCAACTGCCCTTAACCTGGGGTTGATGGACAGGCTTCAGGCGGTCAGCTAATCCCTGAAATTGTGTGCAAAATGTTGTCTGTATGCATTTTCCTTATGGGCAGGCAGACCTGAGCTTCCATCAGATTCTTTTTTTTTTTTTTTTTAACTTTTATTTATTTTTGAGAGACAGAGCATGAGCAGGGGAGGAGCAGAGAGAGGGAGACACAGAATCCGAAGCAGGCTCCAGGCTCTGAGTTGTCAGCACAGAGCCCGACACAGGGCTCAAACCCACGGACCGCGAGATCACGACCTGAGCCGAAGTCGGAGGCTTAACCGACTGAGCTGACCAACTGAGGCATCCCTCCATCAGATTCTTAAATGGGTCTTTGACCAAATATACGACTAAAAACCATTGAGCTAAAGTCCTTGGAAGTACCAAGAGTCCCAGAGACTACATGGAATGTTCAGTTCCCTGTTTTGTATTCCTGTGCCCATTTGGTTTAGGACCACATCAGTGGTACCATTGGCACTGGGAGGAGATCACTCGGAACAAGAGAAGGTATCACACCTATCCTCAAGGAGCTTACTTATTTTTTGGAAAATACAAACACCCCTCCCCAACAAAAAGGGGTAATGTGCTGACTGGCAAGTGCCAGGAAGTATCATGGGGTAGAAAGTAACTGGGCCAGAGTCTAGGGAGCTATCCCTGAGGAGGTGACATCCCAACCAAGACCTGAACCATGAGAAGGAAGGCAGCCACAGTCAGAGGTGGGGACGGGCATTCCAGAAGGAACCCTAGCAAAGGGCCTATGAAATGGGGAGAGGCTGGTACATTGGAGGGCCCAGGCCCTGTAGTTGAACATAATGAAGGAGAGGGGCAGAGTGGCAGAGAGAGTGGGCAGGAGCCAGATGATATAGAACCTTCTAGGCAAATTTGGATTTTATTCCAAGTCCCTGGTAAGCTCTTAGAGAGTTTGGGGCAGAAGGTAACTCGACCTGATGTACATTTGAAAACGAGAACTGTCATTGCCGTGTGGAGGCTGGAGCCCCGCGGGGCAAGAGGGAAGCTGAATGACCAGGGAGGTGGCTGTTGAAGGAGAGATGGTGGTGGCTTAGACCAAGGCTGTCTTACTGTAGACACTGAGTAATGACCAGTTCACAGTATACTGGGGAGATGTAGCCAAAAGGACTTGTTAACGGATCATATAGGAGGCAGTAAGGGAAGACAGAACCAAGGGTGGATAAGGACGGTCGTACATTCGCTGAGATGGAAGACTGGGAGAGGAGAGTGCAGAGAAGCTGGAAGTTGGAAGCAAGAGTTTCGTATAAGGTTCAATAGGTTTGAGATGCATCAAGCACCCAAATAGGATTGTCTGTCTGTGTGTCGTGTTTGAAGCCCTGGGTAAGAACCCCAAGGAAAAGACGAGGTAGAGAAGATAGGGGATGAGGTCTGGAACCCTCGAGGTCTAGAGAGGAGGGGAGGAGGGCCAGCTAAAGAGACTTAGGCACAGGCAGTGAGGGAGGAAGAAACCAGGCATGGAAGCTAGACAGGAGACCCAGGCAAGAAGGAAGGCCGCTCTCATCATGCTACAAGCTTCTAAAAACCCAGGTAGGGTAAAGGCCATTGGCTGTAGCAGAAACTAAGCTATGGATGCGCTTAGGAGAAACAAAGCATTTTTTCCTTGAAGTGGTGGGGACTCAAGTTGGAATGAAGAGAGAACAGGTCAGAGGAGTTGGAATGCTGTCAGCTCCTTCAAGGTGTTTTTGGGGTTTTTTGTTTTTTATTTTTTTTATTTTTGGGAGAGAAGGCATGAGTGGGGGAGGGACAGAGAGCATGAGAAGGACAGATGATCCTGAAGTGGGCTCTATGCTGACAACAGTGAGCCTGATGCGGGGCTCGAACTCACAAAACCTGAGATCATGACCTGAGCCCAAGTCAGACACTTAACCGACTGATCCGCCAGGTGCCCCTCAAGGTGTTTTGCTGTAACATGGAACAAAGACTGGCGTGGTTGCAGAGGAGAATACAGACATGGGGGTTAAAGAAAATTGGTTTTATTTTGGTGGAATGGCCAGTGGGAAAGAGTCCGTAAAAAGGGAGAAACTAACTATTGTTTCACTTCAGTGGTTTTTTGTTTTCTCTAATTACATACTGTAGCCCAAAAATAATGTTTCTTTCCTGCTACTCTTTGGTACCTGGGCAGAGTTTATTGGCTCCTTTTTGGTTTACAAAATGGCTCTGTGAATGCACCTGGGAGCCTTAACATGATTGATAACACTGTTTCTATGGAGAAGAATGCTCTGAGTTCTAGAAGGTCTTTGAAATTTGGCCTGTTTAGAAGTCAGGTTCAGAAATGACAGGGGAAGATTGGCTCTTTGAAAAGAGCCAAAGGTCATCAGTTCTGATAGAGTTGGTTGACCTACCTTGCTTCCCCTCCCCACCCCCCCACCCCCGGTTAGATCTCTTAGCCACATTGATGGTTATCTTTCATAGCATGAAAACGCCCTGCCTAAATTTGAACCTCTAGCTACAAATTCAGTATTTCATGTTAAAGATGTGATTCTTTTTTTTTTAATGTTTATTTATTTTGGGGGGGCGGTGAGAGGCAGAGGTGGGGGGCACAGAGGAACCGCAGTGGGCTCTGTGCTGACAGCTGACAGCCTGATGCAGGGCTCAAACTCACGAACCATGACACTATGACCTGAGCCGAAGTCAGGTGCTTAACTGACTGAGCCACCCAGGTGCCCCTAAGGATGTGATTGTTTTAACCACAGAAAAAGGACTGAGACCCCCCCCCTTCACGCACATTGTCTTGTGCAATAAATTTGCCCTTGTAAAATTTTTGAATAATTAAAATATATTTAGTGTTGTAGGAGATTTAAACAAACTTTTATTCAAGGAGAAATTCCATTGATTCACCTTCCCGTGCACCCTCTGTGAGAGGAAAAGCCAAGATACAGCAATTTGCCAGGCTCTCCTTAAGTATCTTCCCTCCTCCCTTTCTCCCTTGTCCCTTGGACCTGACCTACTCCTGGGTTTCCCTTGCTTCACTGTTTTCTCTGCTCTAGCCACAGTGGTTCTTGGAATGAATGTGTAAGTTGTATCCTGCCGCAGGACCTTTGCACTGACCATTTCCTCTCTTGGAAGGCTCTTTACCCCCAGATATTCACATAACCAAATTCTACAATTCATTCAGGTCTATAGTAACAATCATCCCCTCAGCAGGCCTTCCCTAACCACCTTATGAAAAAATTTCAGACACCACGCTCCCCCAAAAATCACAACCTCCTCCCTGTGTTACTTTTCTTCCTTAACATTTATCACTGATATACTATATAATTTACATTTTATGTCATTTATTTTATAGTTCCACCTTTAAAAGGTAGGTTCCATTAGTATAGGGAATTTTCGGTCTATTTTGTGTCCTCAGCAGTTAGAACAATGTGATTTGGCATATACCAAGTGCTCAATAAATAGCAGTTAGTTGAATGAATGACTAAATGCATGGATAGACAGCCCTTAATTTCTGTTGGCAGTTAATCTGGATTTTTACACATTTGCCTAAAACAAGGAACAGTATAGCAAACAGTGGAAATTTTTTGCATGTGTATGTGCGTGTGTATACATATGTCTGTATGTGTTCATGCATATATAGTCACTGCCTCATTCTACCCAAATTAACACAGAAGTCAACCAGATTATCAAGTCTTGTTATAAAGATGAATTCAGTTCCCAGGACAGTGTAGAAAGTACACAGAATGGTTTACAGCCTCTTTGTCAGCCAGAGCTTGGATCCATCCTGACTTTTTGTCTCAAATCTGAGCCACACATCTCCCCAAATCCACCCCTCTCCCACCCCTTGGCCTCTGTCTTCCCCCCACCCCACCCCACCCCACCCCCCTGCTACAGATGATGGCAGCATTTTTTTTTCTAGTGGGGGAGGGCCCGAGGGATGAGATGCGAATGATTAACCTCGGTTGGGACTCCTTCAAGATTACAATCTCTGCTCCTGGACACGTTTGCCTTTTGCATTCACCTGGGAAGCCCTACTAGACCCTGTTTCCCTTTTGAGCTGACCTTTTATTCCCTCCCTCTTGGTTGGGGGAGGAATGGCTCTTCATTCGCCTTTGAAAGGCTTCTGTTTGCTGAGCAAAGGCTGACCACACAAGACCCTGTACTTCTCCCTGACCCCACCCCACCCCCAACACACACACACACACACACACACACACTCACACACACACAACCCCCTACTCCCCCATCCTTCTAGAGAGGCGGCCAACCAAGGGGGCGGGGGATGGGTAGGGAGGGGGCAGCGGGTAGCTTTTCTCAGAGAAAGTCTTTGAAAGCTGCCAGGAGCCAACTGTTAGGATTTTTTGGAGAGCGAGTTGGGAGTTTTGGAGAGCATCTTAATCCTTCTTCGTTTTAAAATAAAAGCTTGTGGCTATAACATAATTTTGCTTTTGAATTTTCAATAGTAAAACAGTTGTTCATTGTTCACAGCATCTGTTTACATAGTTCCTTCTGAATTCCTTGATTACAGGTTTTAATAGGGATTAGCCGGTGCAACCCCTTCCCATCCCAGAACTGGGACTCTCTCCCATCCCACCTCCCCTTCCAGCCTTTGTACCGTAATGTTTAAAGTAGCCATGCATAAACTGAGCCTCCTTTAAAAAAAAAAAAATAGCATCAGGAATTAATGCCTATTTTTGTTGGCACCGCATCGAAACTGACATCACCGGAAATTATGTACATCATTGTTCACTATACAAATAGGTATCTTCCCCTTCAGGTTCAGAAGTTACTTGTGTAGGCTAATCATTTCAATCAAATACTTTGTTTTCAGTGGTCTATGGAATGAGCTGAGAAATGTTATCACGAGTGGTTTTTTTGTGTCGTTGTTAATAGTAGCACTTTTGGCTGAAAGGACTTTTCCCAACATTTTGGCACAGTCCAGGGGGACTAAAAATATTTTTTCACGTTTAGGTTTTATTCAACTTGACCCACTGTTGCAGATTCCCCCGGGACCATAGCGAGGGCCCTCCCACTAGGTGCTTTACGGTAATGGTTTCAGAGTTTGGTGTTAGCTTTTGCCTGGCTGAAACTTTTCACAGCTGACTTGATGCTAGCACTCAGGCCTGACCTCTCGCTCCTTCAGCACTTAAGGGGTTAATTTTGTTGGTGGATCAGATTTCTTTTCTGGGCTGGGGCATAGTGATCCCCGTCTGACTGGTCCTTCAGTAGGAGAGTTGCTGGGTGCCCGGGATTCCCTGGCCCAACGTGGGCCAGCTCGGCTGGCTGGCTGGCTGAGTTGCCATCGTGAGACTCATTCGGCTTCTTTGTCCGCTTTCTCTAAGGACCACAATGTAGTGAAATGCTCTGGCCCGGGAACCTTACCAGGTAGGATGATTTCCTCAAATTTCTGGGGCCTGGGGTGGGGTGTGCCGCGTGTCCTGCCTTGTCGTTCCTTGGGTGATATTGGAAAGCCCTGCAGAGCAGCCAGTGGTACAGCTGCCAAAATCCCCGTGGGCTCTGCGATGGGGGGAAGCGGCTGGTCCGGAATTCAGCATCCTTTTCCCTGCCACCCCCAACTCCTTTCGTGCCAGCCTTGATAATCCTGGAGGAAGCCGGAGCCTTCCCCAAATGTCCTTGGTCCACCTGGACATTTGAGGAATGTCAGGCTTTTACAGACCAACTTAGCAAAGGAGGCTCTTAAAACTGAAAAACTGGGTGTTGACCTCCCAACTGTCTTAGATCCTTATTCCAGGGGTTTTTTGTTTTTTGGTTTTTTTTTGAGGGGGGGACCTTCCAATCTGGGGGGAGGAGAGAGCTCGAGAGAGGCCATGTGGGCCCCAGCAAGGGTTGCTAGTGGTTTGGAGGGCCCTGATGAAAATGACTTGCAGTTGGAGGTTTTGTTTGGAATCTAAGAAGCCGGGTGAGTTTGCGGTTATGTTTACTAATACTGCAAATTACTGGGTGGCTTTTTTTTTTTTTTTTTTCTGGAAACTGGGCTCCAAGAGAGATAGCATGGGAGATTTAAATATGAGTACTTTTCTTATTCGCTGGGGCTGCTATAACGCTGCCCGAAGAGAAGCGTTTCTATTTTAAGCCAGACAAGGGGGAAGAGAAAAAAAAGATGTTCATTATCACCTACTGCTCTCCAAGCATCTAACAGACACAGTCTCATGTAATTTTCTTTGCAGAGCCAGCAATATTATCCTCAATTTCGAGGTGCGGCAATGGGAACCAAGAGAGGTTAAGGAGTTGCTCAAGGTCACACAGCTAGTAAGAGGCCAAGCTGGCATGGGAACCTGGGTCTAGACACCGCTCTGCCTTCCTTGTTGGGCTTGGCAGATGGCTCGGGATGGTTTTAGCTACAGGTTTAAATGTGGATTCAGCTGGACGAAGGGCACTTTTTGTTGCAGAGGACTCACCAAAGCGCACATGAGACGGGCAAGCGTGGCCTGCCTGGGCTTCTCAGATTCTGCTTATTTCAGAGAGGGCGGGGGTGGGATATTAAAAAGCAACTCTGCTTTGCAGCAGGACCTGCCTGGGAGTTCTCTCATCCCTTTGAGGCTTCTGGGCCGGTGACTGGGTTTGTGCTTGTACCAGGTTCAGCGGGGCGGGAGCCCAAGTGGAAGTCAAATCTGGGACAGCCAGTGGCCTTGGAGCTGGCCTTGGGCTCCTGGGACTGTGCCCTGGAACTCTGGGGCTGCCTCCTGGGAAGCTGGATTTATTGAGTCCTGGAAGGAGAGGTTGTACGCCCCGCATGTTAATAGCTGCTCACATGTGTGCTAGGCTTGGCTAATTAGCTAGAGCTGAAGTGTTTTGGGGCTGCAGAGCTGATTTTGAGCGGTTGTTTCTGGACCTGAGTTCTCTTTCCTTCCCTGTTGCCCCAGAAGGGATAACTTGTAAGGTCAGGCCCCCGACAAGACAACACTGCAAAACGAGGCCGGGGAGATTGGTTTGGGGGGACACTCCCCTCTCTCAGCTTCCCTGAGGCAGTTGTGGTTCTGTTTTGTGCGTTCAGGTTGGGAATTAGAGGTCCCAGACCTCTAAAGAGGTATTGGGAATTGAAAGTGAGTGAGTGCGTGGGTGTGGCAGGGTAGGTGATAGAAATGTTGGGACTCCGCATCCCCCTTCACCTACTCTAGACCTAAGGCAGCCAGCCAAGGCTCTGTGTGGGATTTGCCCGTCCCCCCTTTCATTTACCTCCTTGGAGATGTTTTAAGAACAACTTCATTGCATGAAAAAGTGTCCTGGGCTTTTTGGATAACATGTGGGAGTTGTAAGTTCTTATATGACTGGGATCTAGTTAAAAGAATCCTTCCTTCTGCTCTTAAGTTGAATGAATGTGGTTAAGAGCTTGGGTTTAGCATCGGCAGATCTAGGTTCCAGTTCAGCTCCGTTTATTAGGTCTGGCGTCTTGGGCAGATGGCCTGGGCTCTGGAAGCCTCAGTTTCCACATTTATGTAAAGGAAACGTTAATAGTCTGTGTCTCATAGGGTAATAGAAAGGAGTGTGTGGAATAATGTGTGTAAAGTACGCACCAGCGGGCCTAGATCCCACCTTTAAAGTTTGTCACCTCGTTGTAGGCGTTTGCTATTATTTGCCTTAGCTGTGTATAACGTGCTGAATCCCGTTGATGTTTAGGGTACACATATCTTCTGGTAAACAGAACACCAGGATGAGTTTGTTGAGATCTTTGGCAAAAGCTGACCGGCAGCGGACCAAGTGTCAGCAGCCCTCTCTGGAGGAGCCTTGGACGGGAGACGGCTTTGTGTAGCTGAGGTCAGCAGACACGCTGGTGCCTATTGTAACAATGAGGCCAGAAGGCATCCCTCTGGGGTTTCTAGCCCCACCAAGGCCCTGGAGCCAAAGGGAGGAATTTCACGCTTACTCAGGGGACCACCTACTTGTTAAAGGAATGAGTTACCAAAATGGGACAAAGGTGCTGTGGGGTGAAACTCAACCCCTGGCATTCTGAATGCTGCTAAATCCCCTTGGAGCCCTCTTTATGGGGCTCTTGTTTCTCTCCACCCCGAGTGATTGGCCTTGCACCTGGCACCGTCTGTAGAGGCTGCTTCTCCCCTGGGACACCACCGAAGCCGCGAGAAGCAAGTTCCTGCCCTGGTACTTTATCATTTCTTTTGTAGCGTGGGCCTGCATTTCCTTCCTGCGGTCCTTTCAGGCTCCCCGGATTCTGTACTGCAGCTGACGTGAGCTGGTTATCTCCTGAGCGCCTGCAGGTCTGATCTGGTCCCCACAAGAGGCTCATGGGGCCTGGTGTTAGCACCGTATCACACAAAGGGAAGCCTGGGTCTCCTGCGCAGGGGTAGGGGGCTAGCGGGGAGTGGGAGGAGGTGCCTCTGACAAAGTAAATGGTGGAGCCAGGCTTCAAATAAATCTATTTTACTTTTCTCTCTGGGGCTGTGTGCTGCCTCCATCTGGAGCCTCCAGGGCTTAGTGGTCCCCTGGCCCACTGCTAGAGGAGACTAAATTCACTGGGGTTCGTGTCTGCCCTTACTTTCATTCGAGCTCAAGTTCTAGGACATTTTGCAAACCATGTAGGCTGATCTCAGAAGGTGAACTCTAGAGACAGGAGGCTTGCTTATGGCTTTTTTTCGAGTAACTGTTTCTTTTTTTGGTGTGGAAAATTTTGAAGTCCTTGTTGTTTACATGATAGGCATGGAATAAAGGATGCCAAATGAATAAATAAACGGGGGTGGTTGAACACTCCTGGATCTGTGTTTGAATCCCAGCTTCAGCATTTCTTAGCTGTATGACCTTTGGGCCTTTCTTTCCAAGCCTCAATTGTCTCATCTCTAAAATGGGTATAGTGTTAGTACCCAGAGAAAATGTAAGTGACAGGACCTGGCACAGAAGCAAGCCCCCAGTAAGAGTTGTTATTTGTACCATGGAGTTGTGGGGATGAAAGGAAATAATGCGTGTAATTAGCATGAGGTCTGGCACAACTTTGAACTTCATTTAAAGTTGGCTGTTACACTAGGGGCGCCTGGGTGGCGCAGTCGGTTAAGCGTCCGACTTCAGCCAGGTCACGATCTCGCGGTCCGTGAGTTCGAGCCCCGCGTCGGGCTCTGGGCTGATGGCTCGGAGGCTGGAGCCTGTTTCCGATTCTGTGTCTCCCTCTCTCTCTGCCCCTCCCCCGTTCATGCTCTGTCTCTCTCTGTCCCAAAAATAAATAAAAAACGTTGAAAAAAAAAATTTTTTAAAAAATAAAAAAATAAAAAAAAAATAAAGTTGGCTGTTACACTATTATCATTCCCAGATAGACAATGAAAGGTGGGATTCTGAGGAAGTGCTCTTGCTTTCTGTGAAGGTAGGTTTTCTAAATAGACTGCCAGCAGTGGGTGGAGGAGGTGATGCCCTGGAGAATACCTCCTGGGAAGGAAATAGTTAACATACCTGTCTGGTGGGAAGTGAAGGTAGCCAAACCCTTTCCCTTCCCCAGGGGTTACTACTCAGCCTACAGTTGGGCTTGCTCACTCATCCACACCAAAAGATCTCATTCCGCCCGGGCCCTGGGGTTTCACAGGAACAATTGCCTTGAACAATAGCCAGAAAACAAGTTCCACCAGTCTGGGCTTTTGCAACTGAATACAGCTGTCTGGCGGGGGGCACAGGGCCGTGAAAATGAGCTCTGCTGTGATTCTAGGGCAGAACTGGAAAAGTAAGCAGGTAAGGCCTGGGCCCAGCCCTTGGTGTCTCTGAATCAAGCACTCAGCCACCAGGAGAGAGGCAGAAAGTGGGGCAGGGGCTGCCCCCGACTGCTCCTGAGGACGCGCTAAGGGCCTTCTGGAAGTGGACCCAGTCTTTGGGGTTTGGGGGGTTGGGTGTGAGGAGCTGCTGCTTTGTGACGACTGCTTTCGAGATTTCGAGAACCATAGTTAGAGTCCTTCCTCTCTGCATGGTGATTTATCAGTGAACAGACAACAAATATGTATCTGCAATCTGATTGATTTTTTTTTTTTTTTTTTACAACTTGGGTTAGCATGTCTTTCCCTTGAATAAACAACATTATCTCACAGGGAGTCCATTTGAAGAGTGTAATGACCCTCTGGACCCTTCAATAACTCCTCAGAGTTGGAGTCTTTAGCTGAAACCCAGGATTCCTCACACATGGGTGTGTAAATCCTAGTGGAAAAATCTGTTTAATCATTCCTCTTTGCTTTTTTGCTTTATGGGAGATGAAGTTACAAATATAAAATCGCATTAATTCAGGACCATTACCAATTCCTGCTGCATTTGGAAACTCCCCGGAAGAGCTTGATATTAAAAATGTGTCCAGATTAAAGGTGGTTCTTCAGGGAAGGGGGGAGGGGGTACACTGGTGAAGGCAGGTTTCTCTCCTCGGTTGTGTGGAATGCTCACTCCCCACAACAGGGAGGAAAACAGGGAATGTGAGGAGCTAAAATAATTTATGATGCTTTCACCTGCGTTCTTCATAGCAGATAGCTTGTTTGGCTGTTAAAATTGTGCTTTAAGCCTTCTGAGTGGCATTTGAATTCCTGACACAGTGATGTCAGCATCTCTTATAAGACTGAAATAGGATCCTCCTGGCTTTATGGGTCTTTCCATTTTTGAGTGGATTTTCTGATCACTTTTGGCGAATCATTTCCCATCTGTATTTCAAGAGATAGTAGACAAACAGTTGAGGCCATGGTTCTGGTCAAAATGCTGTGTCTTGTCCAAAATGGGGTCCCTTTTTGATACACTTGGTTGCTATCAGCTGGTGAAGGTTCTTTTGTGATTAGGCTGGTTAGCAGACAGATTTCCAAGCTGATCTGTATGTGCTTGATTTCAGACGAGCTGGAAGGGTGCATGGAGTCTGGTTTGAATCCCATTCCTCTGATGAGCTCTGGGCCCTAAGCCTCTGTTTCATCCAGTGGAAAATGGGAATGGAATAATATATATAATGTGCCTAGTGGGGTACCTGACATTTAGTAAACATCTTCAATGGTGCCTGTAGATATTAGTTAAGATCGCATTCTGTTCCTTTGTGGATAAATAGTGTGGTCTAACGCAGACTCTATGTTGTGACTTGGGTTGTTGCCTCTCTAGGAAAGTTTGCAAACTCAAATTGCAGGGTGAGTGAAGAGGCTTAGCTAGGGGTTGTGTCGAATGGGAAAGTGCGTCTCTGTCTAAAAAGGGCAGTTACTACTCAGGGCTAGTTAATTGTCTCCTATGTACAAGATATTGGCACCTATTCCAAGTATTTAAAAGATTGTGTGGGCTTAGGGGCGCCTGGGTGGCTCAGTCAGTTAAGCATCATACTCTTGACTTCAGGTCATGGTCTCACGGTTCATGAGTTCCAGCCCCGCGTGCTGACAGTGTAACTCCTGCTTGGGGTTCTCTCTCTCCCTCTGTCTCTGCCCCTCCCCTGCTTGCTATCTCCCTCTCAAAAATCAGGTGAAAACAGAGGAAAGCAAATCATAAGAGACTCTTAAATACAGTAAACAAACTGAGGGTTGCTGGAGGAGAGGTGGGTGGGGGTGGGGGGTAAATGGGTGATGGGCATTAAGGAGGGCACATTTCAGGATGAGCACTGGGTATCATATATAAGAGGTGAATCACTGCGTCCTACTCCTGAAGCCAAGATTACGTTGTATGTTAACTAACTTGAATGTAAATAAGTAAATAAAAATAAACTAAAAAAAGAAAAAAGATTGTGTGGGCTTAAAAAAAATAAGCTGAGGGGTGAAATTAGCGATGAAGTAACAAACCCAAAGACTAGAAGGTGCAGTTACCTGTTGGGCAGTTTTCACTGAAGGAGAGGAGATGCTCTGAGATCCGTGGGGACCTTCCATGTGCCCATTTGTCTCTGTACCAACTTTTCTCTGAGTTTAAACTCCTAGGATGTCAGTTAGAAAGCAGCCTTTGAGGGGCGCCTGTGTGGCTCCGTCGGTCAAGCGGCCGACTTTGGCTCAGGTCATGATCTCTCGGTTCATGAGTTCCAGCCCCGTGTCTGAGTTAAAGCCCCGTGTCGGGCTCTGTGCTGACAGCTCAGAGCCTGGAGCCTGCTTCACATTCTGTGTCCCGCCCCCCTCTCTCCACCCACCCTTACCTGTGCTCTGTCTCTGTCTTTCAAAAATGAATAAACATTAAAAAAAATTAAAAGAAGAAAAGAAAAGAAAGCAGCCTTTGGGATGGCTGCATTCAGCTCCCTCCTGATTTGGAAGTCTGGGGCGTAGAGAGAAAATGAGTAACAAGGAGTAGTTCTAGGGATGGCTGAGGACAGGGCCTGGCTCTCCCGGCCCCTTTGCCACTTCCATGCCTTGAAGGAGACCGCCGTATAGCAGCGAGTGTCGGTGGACCTGGGATCGGGCACACTGCAGGCTATTCCTGTTACCGTGTGCTGGTACCCGGCTGGTGGCTTGAGACATCAAACGCTGTAGAAATGTCTGGAACCAGTGCAGTTTCTACTTGGTACCCTTTGCTCATCTTCCCGATTTACATGTTCATTTGTGTCTGGGCTAAGTATTCTTGTCTGTCACATCCACTGGCCTTGCTGTCGGGGGTAAGGACAACTGGGAGTCATCACTGTGTCTCCACTGCCTTGTACGGTGTCTGGCACAGAGAGGGTGCTGACTGGACTGGGTAAGATGAACAGATGAATTCAAAGCCCTTGTATCAGGATCCAAAAGTGTTGAGTTTAGGAGTCTTAAAGAACAATAGCAAATGTTTGATGGAGTTCCTTCCTTCCACCCACCCATTGGCTCCAAATGGTGGAAGGTTGTTTTCAAATCGGATCACTGATCACTCCCAGGCGCCATTGTATGACTGCACCAATGGGGGACACTTCACTGAGTAGTGAAAAAGGTACATGCCTGTGATCTGGCTGGGAAACGATGTGTTGGCATTAATGGTTCTTGAGGAATCAGTGGAAGCATCTTCCTGCCATTTGTCTGTGTCTCTGCCAAAGAATTTATAGGGCATAAACATGATATGCTGTCTTGAAATTTGTTGAAAAAGACAGGGAAACCAGCCAAGCTCTGCGTCCCACATTCCTCTGAATTTCCTATAATACAGGCTGTGAGGCAGGAGGAGGCCCTGGGATTCAGCTCTCTTCCCAAGGATGTCAAACACAGTGTCGTTTCCACCAAGATTTGGGGAGCAGTTTGGGAATGGCTTTGGAAGTCTTGCAACGTAGAGCGAAGATGAACTGGAGCGGGAAAAAAACTGGAGAGGAGGGGTGCTCTCTTGGGTTCATTTGTTCTTCTGGTCGTTCATATAGAAATCATTCGTTCATTCACAGAACGAAATCTGCCTTAATAGTTTGCTAATGTTTAAGGAGCGCTTTTGTGCCCAAAAAGAACGTCTTAGAATTTATTAGGTTTTACTATTCAGTTTATTAAAGATTTAAGTTTTTTGATTTTTTTTTTTTTTTTTTTTTTTTTTTTTTTTTTTTTTGAGAAAGAATAGAGCACGAGCAGGGTAGGGGCAGAGAGAGAGGGAGACAGAGGATCTGAAGCAGGCTTTGTGCTGACAGCAGAGAGTCTGATGCGGTGCTCGAACTCATGAACAGTGAGATCATGACCTGAGCCCAAGTTGGATGCCTAATCAACTGAGGCACCCAGGCGCCCCAAAAGCTTTAATTTTTAAACCTAGGTTTTCTTATAGATCTCACCTATACAACAAGTATTTTTGTATAAATTAAGCTGATTTCCATTTGTTATTTGGTTAGTACTTTATAAATTTAGACTGAACAAATTGAATTTTAATGATTAGTACTGTTTGGAAACTTGGATAATTAAGCTTCCTTAAACATTTTAGATGGCATTCATAAGTTTAACACGCATGGTTTCCTCGAGCTCTTCAAATGTCTGACAGTGGGGACTTACCGGCCTAACAAGCAAAATCTTTCTAAGCACATAACTCTTGCAAGTCAAATAAACTAAAGTTATACGTGTCATAAATTAAGTTTTCTCAAGTACTGTAACTCTTGTTACAGCCTGACTCCCAGTCCTTAAACCTTTCATCTTAAAAATCTCAAGTCAGAAATCAGTACTCATTCAAAATTGAAATCACAAGACCCTTTTTCTTTAGATTGTTTAATATGCGCCCCTGTTCTTTTAAGTGTTATACATATACAGAGATTATCCCAGTGATGACAAAGATTTCATCCTATATTTAAGCATTAATATTATGATTTACTTCATATCTCCCTTCATCTTTTGAAACCTTCATCATCTCCGGCAGGCTCCGGGGCCATTGTATGGTGTTTCACAGTCAGATTCAAGAGCAGAATGCAGGGATGGCCACATCATATTCCAGAGTGATTGTTCCAGAGCCGTTGCTGAATGCACTGTAGTTCTTTCTGCTGTGTCACCCGGGTCCCTTGAGCCTCGTAGCTGAAATTTCGTCTCGCCACATAGCAAACACAGATCCTCTGTGTTTCTTTCACATTTCTGTTGTAATCAGTTTCTGTAGTCCCTTTCACCATCTCTCCCCCGACCTGGGTCGGTGGACTTTCGTACCCCTGGTGCAGGTCGTACGCAGTTTCCTCTGCCACTCGCTTGGACGCGACTCTTCTTGTTAACCGCATGAATGAATTCCAAACGCTTTTCTGCGCCTTTCCTGTCAGACTCTCAGCCACATGCCTGGAGTCCTTGTGCAAACACATCGCAGTTCCCCATTTGGTAGCGCGAGGATACCAGCTGACACAAACCTGAGCAAACTCGTTTTGAGCAAAAGAATGGATTTATCCTCACATTCGGTCTCCCAGGGGTGCTTCTGTCTCTTCGGAGCCTCAGGTATGGCTCCATACGGGCGCTCACACGACATCACTCCCCCCGACTCTGCTGCCTTCTTGGGCAGGTGACAATGGAGTGGCCGCTGGCAGTTCAGGCTCTACCTTCATCTCCTCCCGAGTTGTGCTTTGTTCTTCTCGGCATCTCCTGTGTGGTCACGCAAGTTGGGGGACTGTGTTTTAGGCCAAGTGAAAGAGATCATCCCAGCACTTCACAGCTGTTAAGACGTGTACAGAGAACGTGAATGTCTAAGAGGGGCCCAGAAGAGCCAGCAGGTAGCCCACATTCCCTTGTGAGGGTGGCATTGTTATCGCAGGGCGTCTCCTGGAAGTATTTGGAGTCCATCTTGGAACTCACCGACTCTGATCTTGGTGGCTCATGGCCACTTCCACCCTGAATTTGGGGGAAAGGGCAAGTTCCAAGTAGCCGATTTTACATCTAGCTAGCGTTGCCAGTATCCCGAAGGATCCAGAAGTGAAGGAGGCGTGACTGGTTCTCCAGGCGCAGGGATAGCTGGTTTCTGGCAGAAAGAATGCTCTTGCTCAGCCGGGGCTTCCCTCGGGGTCCCTGCCCCTTCATCCTTGTCACTGGTTTCCCCACTCCCACCTACCCTGGCTTCTCCCCATCTGGGCCGGCTCAGCCAGGGTAACCCCGTGATGCTCCGGGCACCAGCGTGAGCACAATCTTGTGTACAGTCAGTGCCACACTCGCCTCCAGAAAAACACCTTGGCGTTGAAAGGCCATACGTGAGGAGCGAGTACAAATTCAGAGCAGAATCTCTGGGGCTTGGATTTATGGGCGTCTGTTCCTAACTTCCCTCCTTCCTCCTTGCCAGCCACCCTACCCTCCTCAATCCTCCTTCTTCCCTGGATTATGGGGAATCTTAGATATATTACATTGGTAACTCCAGAGAACAGGTGCAATTAAAGACTCATGTGATTTTTCACCCCCCTCCCCCCAACACACACACACTCGTGAGAGTAGATTTGGGTCCTTTTCCATCTGTTAGGTCACGCTTTCTGCCACAGAGCTTCACATAGGTAGCCAGCCTAGTGGTATCATCCACGTGTCACCCATAAGGAAACTGAGGCACAGGAGTTGTGACTTGTCTAAGAATGAGCTGGGAGAGGGGGCTGAACTCAGAGTCCCTAGCTGGTGGCAACTTTTCGTCAGAGCTTGTCCTGTCTCGCTGAACATGAGTTCAGTCTAGAGGGGTTAATAAGCGTGTACCGTGTGCCCGGAGGTGGAGGGGACAGACTCACCCTGCAGGCGGAGGCAGGGAGTGAGGAGGCCTTTGCGGTGAGGCCCTCCAAGCCTGGGCTTCCTCCTGAGAAAGTGAGCCGTGCCACACTCCGATGTGCACTGAAAGTTGACGTAATGGAAAGCCACTTGGCGTCCCGGTAAAGAGGTAGCTCTGGAGTCACAAACGTCTGGATCCAGGTTCTGTTCCTCCTTTTACTGGCTAGCTGGTCGGTCTAGGGCAGCGTTGCCTTTCTTACCTTTCTTTCTTTTTAACGTTTTTATTTATTTTTGAGACAGAGAGAGACAGAGCATGAACGGGGGAGGGGCAGAGAGAGAGGGAGACACAGAATCGGAAGCAGGCTCCAGGCTCCGAGCCATCAGCCCAGAGCCCGGCGCGGGGCTCGAACTCACGGACTGCGAGATCGTGACCTGAGCTGAAGTGGGACGCTTAACCGACTGAGCCACCCAGGCACCCCGCCTTTCTTACCTTTCTAAGCCTCGGTCTCTCCACCTGTGCGATAGAAAAACAGTAATACTTACCTTGTTCCACTAGATCAAGTAGATGGGGTTTCATTTCTGTCGGAAGCTTACTTGGTGGAGCACTCGACTTCTCACTCCCGTGAGTTTAAATCCACAAGTGTTTACCGAGCACCTGCTGTGTGCCTGCCACCCTGCAAGCAAACAGAGGAGAAGGTGCAGCAGGCTTGGTTGGGAGGGAGGTGGGCCTTGTAGATGCAAGGACTAGGGGAGGCCTTTCTGAGGAGGTAACACGCGAGATGAGAAGGAGGCAGGAGCCAGTGTCCAGAAAGAGGGAAAACAAATGTAGGGTCTTGAACACAAGAACCCTGTTGGCCTAGAAGGAACAGGAACCCACGAGGCCGGACTGGAGAGGGAGGCCGGATCAGAGGGTCTTGAGCAGCAGAGTAAGGAGTTGGGGCTTTCAGTGCCTGAGAAGCCCCTGCTCAAGTATTATTAGGCAGTGGAGCCATAGGATATGTTCCTGTTTCGGAAGGATCGTCCTGCCTTCTGTGAGGAAAACAGATTGTTAGGGAGAAGCGGGACTGGTGGCCTCTTTGCAGTAACCCAGGGGGTGCTGAGAGCCTCCGGAAGGGCACAGCGGCAGGAGAGGTGGAGGGCTGTGCGCACGGGGATACATTTTGCAGGGAGATGTGGCAGGACCAGGTGATGGGGTGGGAGACGGTGATGAGGAGGAGGAAGAACAGTTGCTTGGAGACTTGATTTGAGCAGTAGGCGTGGTCTCAGTGGATTTGTGGGTTGGGAGGTGAACTCTGCTAATGGAGTTGACAGGCTTCTGCCGACTGCCGTGGCTTTCCTTCCCTTGGCATTTCACTTCAGGAGTGGAGTCCAGAGAATTCGGACTGCAGCCTGTCTTCCCACTGTCACCCCAGGGAGCATGCTGCTCTTGACTCTCCCTGTCCTGCTTCCAGCAATAGTCCCCACACCCGTCACTCTTCCTCCGCTGCCGGGTCTGGGAAGTAACCATCGGCTTCTACAGAGTTCCCGAGATAAAGTTGAGGGGGGTGGGAGGTGGGTGGGTCAGCCACCTCTGCTCCGGAGAGCGTTCTCCATTGGCGGGAAGGTTTGTTTCAGCCATTTCACCCATCTGCCCATCCAGAAGAGCAAGGGTAAAAAAGGTGGTGCCCTTGAGATGAGCCACATTAGGGGCGCAAGAACTTTGCCTGGGGTCTTAGGACACAGGGACCCTTCGGGGACGGTATGCACTTGTCCACATTGTTGGCTTGAGCTGACGCAACGTGAGGTTTTTGTGCTCAGGATGTGTTTGTCTCGGCAGCTGGGATGACAGCAGCTCCGTCAGCAGCGGCATCAGCGACACCATAGACAACCTCAGCACCGATGACATCAACACCAGCTCCTCCATCAGTTCCTATGCCAACACACCTGCCTCCTCTCGCAAAAACCTCGATGTGCAGGTAAGGAACAGGCTCCCCCAAAGGCCCCTGCCAGCAGGGAGCCTCGCGCTTGTGGACCAAGGGGGCCATGTGGGGTGAGCAGAATCCCCAGGTCCGTGAGATGAGGCCTGGTCCGCTCAGTGCCCGTGCACTCATTTCTCCACCTGCGAGAGAAAGGGGGTCAGGTAATGGGGCACCAGAAACAGGAGTGGAGACGCCTCACCGTTGTCTCTGAAGGCCTTGATAAAACCATATTTCCTTCCTGAACCTTAGTTTCAGAATCGTCTTTTTGTTGTTGTTGTTGTTGTTTTAAAGAGGATGCTGGACTCAGTTGGTCACTCTGAACCTGGAGTGTGTCCCCTCCTGGGCCCCAGGAGCCACTGCCGTCCAGGGCACATGCTGGTCTCTGTAGAGTAATGAGGTGGGAGCAGACACTGACAGTCCTGGGCTGGAAGACCGGCCTGTCCTGCCCAGAGGTTGGCAACCGTCAATCTGTAGGTCACACCCTCCTGCTGGTGGGTTTTCTTTGCTTTATGGTATCCTTCTCTTTTTAAAATTGCATCATTTCACCTGAAAAATGAGATTCTGGCTTCTCCTCAAAAATCGGAAGCTCTTGCTCTCTTGAACCTGTGTTCTCCGCATGGCAACAGTCAACAGGTGTCCAAGTGTCCCCACCCTTCAGACACATGTCCCTGTGTGCCACAGTTGCCACTGGCCAGCTGCGCCCTTCAGTGTACCTGCCAGACGCCCAGGTGGTTAGTTTTCAACCCCTCCTTGGAAACTCTGAGATTGTATTCCCCGGGTACTGTACCACCTTATATTTGCTTCCAAAGTAGCTTCATGTGGGCACGTTCACTTCCTTCACAGCGCTCCTTGGTGGTCAGGGGGACTGGTTCTAGCAAGCCTGTTTTACCAGTGGAAAACTGAGGGGCCCTCCTCATGACAAGCCTCCAAGTTGGGACTGACCAGCGCAAGGACTGGTCGACTGTGGTGGCACTGGGACTGGGAACTTTCATGGTGGGTCCCTCCCACCAGTGGGGGCCACTATCTCCAGTGAAACCACGTGAAGGTCTGATTGGGCCAGTCTCCCAGAAGGCTCTCAGGGAGGGCAAAAGTGACCCTGCCCCCCTGCCTTCACTCCCTTCCACACTCGTCTCCTTTCTCAGCTCTTTCTCTGCAAGATAGGACCTGCTTTGGAAATTTCTGTGCTTTCAAAGGTATCTTTTTTTTTTTTTTTTTTTTTTTTTTTTTGAGGACAGGGCTAAATAAAGAACATGTCAGAGTGTGGGAGTACTTCTGTCCCACAGAAATGTGGACACTGACTGCCTGAGGAAATATATTAGGTGTTAGCTCAGGGATTGCCTGTGACTTTTTGAATTTGCACTTTTGCCAGAATTTCTAATTATTGTTGAGTGAGAGGTGAATTGTGGTGGTTATTAAGGGGAAAAAAACGTGGGTAGGCACAGAGATGTTGGAGGTGCTGATAATATTCTAGATCTTGATCTCAGTGGTAGTTATAGAAGTATGTTAATTTTATAAAATGCATTCAAGCCGTGTACTTAAGATTGTGCGTTTAGTATATGGATGTTATACTTCTATTTAAAAAGGTGATCTAAATCACCTGAGATTTAAATCACTGCCTAAGAAGCATCACTGATCAGTGATTAGACACAAGTTAGAAACACCCAGCCAGCCTGTGTCCCTGCCGCCTACCCCTTGCCAACTGTCACAGTATCTACCTGTTTTCCTTTCCTCATGGATGCTTTTTTTTTTCTGAGACTCTTTCTAATTTCAGGGTAACAATAACAACCAAGCTTTTAGACTCTCCTTAGATACTGAGGTGGGGAACCAAGAGAGAAGAGAGAGGGAGAGACAGAGAGGGACGGCCGGGGGTGGAGAAAGAGGGGGAAAGGGGGGAGGGAGGGAGAGATGAGTAAATCATTAGGTTTCTCTTTTGTTTACTTTTGAGGTAGGATGAGTCTTGCTTTTTAAGATGACGTTGAACCAACAAAACCCTGTGTTGGAAGAATCTCCTTGTCCTTTGTTTCCCTCCCGCAGAGCCAAAATTGGCATCTGTTTCCCACGTTGATACAGAGTAAGCCTCTGGGATCTGCAAATGATTTCCTATTTGATATACTCAGGTCTGGTTTATGCCAGGACCTCCTCCTCTTTGGCCATCTTTGGCTTTGATCCAGAAAATGTCACCTCAAAAAAGGTTCAAATATTACACAAACATGTCTTTTGATCAGGCTTAGAAAGCTAATTTCAAGGGATGCAAGGGGTTATATTCGTCGTTTTCTTTTCTTTGCTATAAAACTACCTGAGTTTAAAATATTTAAAGAAAAATTAAGCAGGTAGGTCTTGGAATAAAATAAAGGCAGACTTGCACCCATGGTTACTAGGATTCCTGCAGAGGTGATTTCTCTGGCATCTCTTTGTTCCTGTCCAGGGAGCATCTCCAAATATTTGAATCAGCGTAAATTGCAGCCTCCCCCACTCCTCCCCTCTTACCACTCTGAGGAAAGCTAAGGGCCATTACTCCTCTCTGAGCAGCATCAGGCAACGGGAAGATGCGCGCTGCCATCATTCCCCAGGGCTCGTTCAGGTTTCTGTCGCAGACTGGTTTCCCCCGATCGAACGGGGAGCACACAGTGTCCCAGGCAAGGCATGGAGAGGCGGGAAGCAGCAGCGGGTCAGTGCGTCCAGCGGGAAAGCAGGCTGAGGACAGGTTGCCCGGCTGGGTTTTCGAATTTGGAAAGCCTCTGAGGAACAGCTAAAAGGAAATACATCCAAGGATCGGGAAGGTTGTTCAGAAGCCTAAGGAGCAGCCTCGTTAGCGGAGCGGATAACAGAGGAGCCGTCCCTGGGAGATGAAAGTCCCCTTTGTCTCTGAGTGACTGTTCTCCTCGAGGATGTTGAGGGGCACGGAGGGTGCCCTCAGCGGGACGCGTATGCCCAGGTGTCCAGCACTGGGCCTCCGGTCACTGCTGCGCGGCTGGGCAGAGGATCTCCCTGCTTGAGGTTTGACAGCCTCTTGGTAGACGTTCCCCATTTGCACTGGTGAGTCTGCTTGAGCAGCCAAACCAATTGCGGTGTCAGGGAGGAGGAGAAGACTCTGAAGTCAGGGTTGAGCTCCTGCTTCTGTGGCATCCTTGGATAAGCTGATCAGACTCTTCAAGCCTCTGCCTCCTGGTCCATAGCATCACGGTAATTAGACTTGTCTTGAAGGACCAGTGTGGTGGTGGCGGCATGGAAATACTTATCTCAACGTGCTCTCTCGGTGTCTAATTCTTGGTAGGTACTCAAGTTTCTTCTTCCTTTTTCTCTTTCTTCTTTCTTTCCTTTCTTCCTTCCTCTGGGTTACCTGTCCCTCTGCCTCCCTCCTCCATTCATGTCAGTAACCAAAATTTGACTGTGTTCTTAATATATTTTGCAATTCATCTTCTGTTGTGCCGCGTTTTACTTTTAGGACGATGTGTTGGTGGCAGATGGCTTTAACAAACACCCACGCATCTCTCCCCCACGTAATCGTCTATCCATTCACACCCTTGGTCACTCAGTGTTTCCTCTCGGTCTGTGGAACGTTTCATCCCAGGTGCCAAGGTCCAAAGAGGCCTATGGCACACCGCCTTACATTTTCACTTCCTGTGAAGTTTTTAGTAAAATATGCAAGGCGGGGGAGATAATTCCGTATGAGTTTAGTTTTTGCCACTCCAGGAAATAAAGTTCTGAATTCCGTGGCAGGGATTCCTGTCCTGTGTGGCCTCCAATGAGCCTGGAGCTCTCTGGATGTTCTCTGGATGTTAGACTGGATTCAGGGATAGGGTTTGGCGAGGAGGAGGGGCGCCCCTTCTGCTCACCTGCTAGGTGCTGCTGTTTGTGACTTTAGGCGGGTTACTTCCCTTCTTCACCCCTGTACTTTCCTGGTCTGTGAAATGTGATAATAGTACAAGGTCAGAGGATTAGATGAACTAATAACGTAGGCAGAGGGACGCGGTGCCTACCTGGCAAGAGAAGTGGCCAGGGATAATGCTGACGTTGCTGATGTTTTCTGTAATTATGATAGTTGAAGCTCTCAGTTTCTTGATCTGCAGGGGATGTAGGCATGAAGAGGGCAGGGTCCTGGCTTCTAGAGGCCTGTGGCCCCAAAGCCAGGAAGACGAGTACCCTGTTCACCCTAATGCAACACAGAAACGGGAGAAATGCTAAAGAAGGACAACCAAGTGCTAGGGATTTTCAGAGGTGGGAGAGTTGCTGACAAAAGAGCCACTGTTTGAGTTCCTCCACACTTAGCTCATCAGGTCTCTAAGACTCCCGTCTGTCGTATCTCCATTTTATACACAGGTCAGAGCCCCAGAGGAGGTAAGCTGCGCCCTCAGGGTCACACACAACAAAGGACTGGCAGCACCCAGTATGTGAGCTCACGCCATGCCCGTGTTCTCCCCCCCACATCGGGCCATGTGGCCCCCACCTCACTTCTCAGGCCCACCTGGCTTCCACCCTCTCACTTTCCCCCCTGTGATCCCGGAGCGACCTGGGCCCTCAGGGGTGAGCCCTCCAGAATTTCGGGCCTCCTCCCCACCTATGTATGGTTGTTTCCCCGCCTTCCCTCTGGGATGTTGAAGGAGTGAGTGGACTTCCAGGTAGGGGCAGTAGGGAAATCTTCTCAAAATTAGGCGCCATTTGAAATGAGAACAACTGATGAGGGCATTGAGAGCCAAGAGAAGGGAGCGGCTCTTTGTACGTCCCCCTGCAGCTGGCTTGCCGCCCTTTGCTTCTCAGCTCTGGGAACAGAGACACTGGGCCTTCTTCGTTGTATCCCTAGTGGTGCCCCCATACGAGCCAAGAGAGTGTCCCAGGACAGATGCCCGCTATACAGAGTAGAGCTGGGAAGGCTACCCGCCCTGGACCGAGTTGGGGCTGTGATGGTTGGACGATTGTTCTTTCTAGAGGGGGATTCACACCACAGTCCTGGGTCAAGACCACGCACGCGCTCTCTGCCTCTGGTTACGTCAGCGTTCTGGGGAGTCGCACCCAAGGCTAGGCTGGAGCTGCTCCACGGCTGGAGTTGGGGAACAGCCAACCAGCCAGTATGGAAGGAGAATCTACTGGGTGTAGGTATTGTGTTAGGTGTTGCTAGGCATGCGGAAATGTCTCATGTCCTCGGACCTCTTTTCCGGGAAGGCTGTGTGGCAGAGTGGTTAAGAGATGGGCTCTGCGTTTCAGATTCCCTAGAATCCTCATGTCTCCGCTTTTTCACTGTGTGGTCTTGGGTAATTTTCTTTTCTACTCTGCACCTCAGCTTTCTTATGTAAAATTGAGAACATGAACTGTAACTTCCTCAGAGATTTTTTTTTTAGCCCAGTGCCCAGCGCATAGTAAGTACTTAATAAATGTTAATTGTTACTGCTACTGCTTTTGGCATTGCTACAATTTGATCAGGGAAAATAAGGTACGAGAACATGAAAACAATAATACAGTAACCCAGACTGTGGTATGTGCTACATTCTCGGTACTTCCTAGAGTGCATTAGAATGGGTCCGGGGGCGTCTGGGTGACTCAGTCGGTTGGGCGTCTGACTTCGGCTCAGGTCATGATCTCGCGGTCCGTGGGTTCGAGCCCCGCGTCGGGCTCTGTGCTGACAGCTCGGAGCCTGGAGCCTCCTTCGGATTCTGTGTCTCCCTTTCTCTCTGCTCCTCCCCTACTCATGCCTGTCTCTCTCTGTCTCTAAGAGATAAATAAATGTTTAAAAAAAAAAAAAAAAAGAATGGGTCAGAATGTACTTGAACGTAAACTCCAGGAAATCAAGGACTTGGACTTGTTCTTATTCATTGTAGTATTCCTAGTCCCTGTAAGTTTGCCTGGCATCTAGTGGCACCTGGTAAATATTTGTGGATTGAATCCTTCCAGAGCCAGTCTCTTTCCTGCCTCGGGGCCTTTGCATGTACTCTTTCCTCTGCCTGGCATCCTCCTCCCTAAACTCTTCTCAGTAAGTTTCTTGTCACTCTTGAGGGCACTTCTTTTTTTTTCAACGTTTTTTTTTTATTTATTTTTGGGACAGAGAGAGACAGAGCATGAACGGGGGAGGGGCAGAGAGAGAAGGAGACACAGAATCGGAAACAGGCTCCAGGCTCTGAGCCATCAGCCCAGAGCCTGACGCGGGGCTCGAACTCACGGACCGCGAGATCGTGACCTGGCTGAAGTCGGACGCTTAACCGACTGCGCCACCCAGGCGCCCCTGAGGGCACTTCTTCCAAAAGGCCTTACCTGACTGCCATCCCCCACCCTCATCATCATCGTCTAAATTACATCAACATACTTCACTCGCATACTCCGTGTCCTTTTTCATGTAAGATTCTTCATAATTCACGACAACTCATTTATTTGTATTTATCCAACCTTTACCTCTTTCACTGGATTGCAAATGCCAGAAGGGCTAGAGATTAGTCTTACCCACAGATCCTCAGACCGTCCATGGTGCCTGGCAAACAGCAGACAGCTGAGGATATTCTGGTTGAATTAACAAACTGAAGTGTTGACAGGAAGGAACACGGGCTGTGGTAGTTGGGACTAGGACTGGGAGTGGGTAGCTTTGGTCTCAGCTCGTCTGTAAAACTGAGGGGTGCTGTCCTTACCTTCCTTGACCAGAGAGTGGTCAGGATCAGAGATCGTTCTGTTGAAGTGTGCAGTACCTTGAAAAGCTTGTGTTCCTTGGTCCCCTGGTTGAGCTCCTGCTCTGTGTTCGGATGTGGGAACACCCTGTCTTGTGTCCCTCGCCACAGGTGAATGGGGAGCTTCCCACAGTCAGGGAGTGAGCGTCCTGTCCCCCTCCTATTTCTGGCACCTAGTACCCAGAAGGAACTCAGTATGTGTTTGAGGAATGGCAAAACAAGCGAAGCCACACACAGGGTGGCCGTGATGGATGAGAGGAATTTATAAGGGGTGCGGGGTTGGGTGGGGGTGGTAGAGAGGCCACCGTGCTGACAGGCGATTTAACTGGGGCTGCTTGTCTGTAGTTAGCTTTGTCTCATTCGGCAGTGTGTCTGCAGAGGAAGGCACGGGTACTACTCTGGGAGGAAAGGCATTAGGCCAGATTCTTGCCGGGTAATCATTCTCATTTCCTACCCTGCTGGCATTGCCCACCGTTGGTATTTGAGTATAGCACACACACAGGAGGTGTAACTCAGGGTGGCCACCTTAAAGTGTTGCTAACTCCCATCCCCATTCTCTGCACTGTTTCTCCCCCCTGGCATCCCCCCCAACTGGCCCCAGCCCCCTAGGGAGGCCCCCAAAGCATTCTGGTTAGCTTTGCACTTTTTCACCGCAGTGAATCATTAACATCACACTTCTGTCCCCTCCTGGGTTCCATGGCCAGCAGGTCAGGGCTCTTCCAAAGAAAGCTGGCTAATTATATCCCTTGTCTGAACAAAATCCCACAAGAGGAGCAAAGCGGTGGCATATAAATGGAGCCGGGTGGGAGCGGGCACCTCTGACTAGCACGGGCAGGGGGGTGGGGGGAGTGGCTTTTGAGGATTTGTTTCCTCCCAGCCCCTCTCTCTCCCTGATCCGTGTGGAACTTGCAGCCACCCTCGCTTGCTCGGGCTGTGTGTTAGACTGTGGTGCTGTGCTGTATTCAAAGACTGCTGCCAGTGGAGTGATAGGAAGACGGCAGAACAAAGGGAAACAGGGCAGGAGGCTGGGTGCTGGATGAAGATTGGTCTCCGGAGTTAGAAGCCAGGTGGCAGAGAGTTGGCTGAATTCTCCCCACGTCTCCATCTGCTCATGGTTCTCCTCCGTGGGGCTCTGTCCCCCTTAATCCCCTGGCCCCTCCTACTCTCTCCTACTCTCCCTCCATACTCCCTTCTTGGACATAGTTATATCCTCTACTTTCCTTGAACCAAAACAGGCTTTCTAGCAAGATAACCAGACTGCAGAGGCCCAAACATTTTCAAGTATTTACCTCTCATCGTATTGGCATTTTTACTCTGGGTTGAGGGGCTCCTGGCCTGGCATTTGGGAAGGACTGATTCAGAGTCTCATCCACAGACCGACGCTGAGAAGCACTCACAGGTGGAGAGGGGTTCCCTGTGGTCGGGCGATGATGTCAAGAAGTCAGACGGAGGGTCAGACAGCGGCATAAAGATGGAGCCAGGGTCTAAGTGGAGGCGGAATCCCTCGGATGTGTCTGACGAGTCTGACAAAAGCACGTCGGGCAAGAAGAATTCTGTCATCTCCCAGACGGGCTCGTGGCGACGAGGCATGACGGCTCAGGTGGGCATCACCATGCCCAGGACGAAGGCGGCTGTCCCGGCAGGCACGCTCAAGACCCCAGGCACTGGTGAGTAAGAGGTTGTGCTGTCTCAACTCTGCATTTGTCGGTCTGAAAACCAAAACTGCAGTTTCTCTAGCGAGAACTTGACCTTGTTTGTAAGTCCCCATAAATGCTCAGGTATTTCTTCTTAGAGTTTAGACTCTGCTATTAACCAGCTTTCAGAAAGGTTCACATCTCTACCTTTTTCTAAGCGGAAATACATAAGTGTGCAAGCCTCAAACTCCAAAGGTGGTCCTGCTGCTGAGACGTGTTGATTTGGTTTCACCATGTGCTACGGAAGAGCCAACATGCCCCAGTGCAGGCTTTTCAAGGGCACGTGTTGACGAGCTGTCTTCATGTCGAGTTAATGTTGTCTGTGATTTAGGGATGTGTGTAAACAAAGCTGGTGTTTTTGCAGGAAGGCAGAGGGTGCTGTTAGGGACAGCATCTTAATGGACAGAGAAGGAGAGGTCAGGAAAGGGCAGGATCTCTTTCCCAGACATATCAGTGATTGGCTGGCTTCGCTTTGTCCTGGGTAAATTTAGACTGCTTTTGCAAAGGAACGAAACCATTGACATCTCCGAGAAGGCTCACGGTGACAGTGGTAGGCTCGATTATCTTTATAAAAAGCTCTTTCCTTTGCCTCCCAAGGCTACTGCTTTCCCCAAGGAAAAAGTGAACCAGTTCTTTGGAGGAGGGGAGGGTTTTTAACAAAAGGAGTCGTACAAGCTGGCTTCTCGGTTTGCAAGCTAACCTTGCTGCTCTCTCTCTTAGGAAAGACAGACGATGCAAAGGTGTCTGAGAAAGGAAGGCTGTCTCCCAAAGCCTCCCAGGTGAAGCGGTCCCCGTCCGACGCGGGCCGCAGCAGTGGTGATGAGTCCAAGAAGTCCCTCTCGGGCAGCTCCAGGACGCCCACTGCCAATGCCAACAGCTTTGGGTTCAAGAAGCAGAGCGGCTCGGCCGCTGGTCTGGCCATGATCACAGCCAGTGGTGCTACCGTCACCAGCAGGTCGGCCACGCTGGGCAAGATCCCAAAGTCGTCTGCGCTCGTCGGTCGGTCTACCGGCCGGAAGACGAGCATGGATGGGGCTCAGAATCAGGACGATGGGTATCTGGCTCTCAGCTCCCGGACGAACTTGCAGTACCGGAGTTTGCCCAGGCCCAGTAAGTCCGCCAGCCGGAACGGGGCTGGGAACAGGTCTAGCACCAGCAGCATAGATTCCAACATCAGCAGCAAGTCTGCAGGCCTGCCGGTGCCCAAGCTGAGGGAGCCTTCCAAAACGGCCCTGGGCAGTTCTCTGCCGGGTCTGGTCAACCAGACGGATAAGGAGAAAGGCATCTCGTCCGACAACGAGAGTGTGGCTTCCTGTAACTCTGTGAAAGTGAACCCAGCGTCCCAGCCTATGTCCAGTGCGGCTCAGGCTGCTCTCCAGCCAGGGGCCAAGTACCCCGATGTGGCCTCTCCCACGCTCCGCAGGTAAGGGGGTAGACGGCACTGAGCAGAACTGGAGTACATGGAATGGCCTCCTGAATGAATAATTTTTTTGTGCCTTGGTGAAAAGAGCTTCTGTTTTTCTCCACTTCTGTTTGGTTAGATCCTGCCAGTGGTTTTGCAGTCAGTTGATTATTTATATTTTCCCATATTGGGATGAAAAACCTGAGTCAGCATCCTGGGTTTGAATCCTGGGTCCACCTTAAGTAGCCACCATGTATCCTTTCTTAACCATTTGCTTCAGTTTGCTCATCTGTAAAATGGAACACCTACCCGAGAGTGCTTGCGAAGATTAACCTGTGTAGCCATATCTGGCCCATGGGAAGTACGCAGTCAAAGCTGGCTACTGTCTGAGATGAGATCTTAATATACCCCTAGACCCGGGTGGGTACAGAGGGGAAGGCAGAGGGCTTTTTTACCCCCTTGTCTTACTAGTTCTGTGGGTGAGATTCTTCATCATTATGCCAGACTGTGATCTCAGCCAGATCCTTCGCTCAAATAGCCCGGTATATCCCCCACCTACTTTTTTTCATACTGCATGCTTAATTCCAAATTTGTCTCTGAAATTTGAGCTTCGTTTAAAAAAAAAAAAGAAAGAAAAAAAAAACCTTTTAAAGCAGAAGTGTTTCTGAAAAAGAGAAATTAATTTCTTATTACCTCAAAAAGACATTCTCCCTAATTTCCACACCGAATGGAAATTCTCATGTGAAAATACTATTATTTTTTAAACAGGTCCTTTTAAATTTAGACAAATTCTATTTGTTTATATTGCCTCGTTATAATGGCTACTGGACCGTCCTCAAACTGCAGCCGCATAGGGCAGAACTCATCTTCCCTGGAAATGTCTTATCACAGGAAAGAGTAGAAGTCCCAAGAATAAAAAATTAAGTCGCAAAAAATAAAAACTATGTGCACGTGTATGTATTTGAAGGCGAATAGGAATGTTTGAAAAGACTTCAGAAGAAGCCTGCCATGTGAAAGGTATAATGAAGCAGTTCACTGGTCTTTGTCTGGACTTGATTATTAGAATTTCAGTAATGATTAATTTTTCAGGGGAAGGTCCTCTTGAGCTGCTCTTTGTTGTTTTAGCAGATTGCCTTGTAAATGAAAGTTTTCTCTGTTTCTTGCCTCAAGTATTATATGTAATATTCACTCTTTGGTATTATAGATTTCCTTTAGTAACTACAAAGGTATTTTACTAGACCCTTAGGCTACTGTAATAGAATACTGGAAAATGCATGCAGATTCTTAGGCTCTAGATCGACTAACTTTCAGCCAATGCCTGTTAATTACATTTTTCCTAAATCGTTAAGAAGTGTTCTCAATTCTCTCTTTGTGCATTAGTATGGAGAGGAGAAATCTTAGATGAAGCGATAAGCTCTCTTCAAATGATTTGAAGGACTAGCAGACAAAAAGTTGGGCTTCCTCTGTGTAGTGGAGAATTAGGGGCAATGAGTAAAAGCGAAAAAGGTAGATCAGATTTTGGTTTTCTAGTGGTTGGGAAGTGCTTGACAATGGAGGGTGTTACCCTTTGAAGTAGTGAGGTTCCTGTTACTGGAAGTATGTAAGCATTCTAAAGCCAAGATTCCTTGAGCAAGAGGCTATTTTATTCTCTGATTGTCATCAGGCAAAAGTGTTTTCTAATCTGTCACCAGATACCCAAGTGAGGACTGATTATGTGTGTGGATGTTTGTTTTTACAATAACTGGGATTTCTAAGGACTCTTCCGGAAAGAACAGAGATCGGGATCGTACCATTGAGTAGCTGGCTGAAAGGCAACCTGCCCGTCCTAACACATAGTAGTTTCATCCCTTTGCAGAGATGCACATCCCGCAAGGATTTTGGTGGATGGAATTATTTGTGTTACTAGAGCACATACCCGCCCTTTGACTTGAAGACAGTTCTTCCACTCTTACTGGAGAGCCCTGTTGCCAAAGGGAGAGACATACGTGCCGTTTCCTGTTTTTGGACAGCACATTTTTGGTCACGGGCGGGGGGATGACTTGGAATGACATTTCTGTCACAAAGACCCAATGTGTCTGGTCTAACATCTTGTGACCCCAGCAAGATCTCTCTCTAGATCCCTGGGTAGGACTAGCCACCCAGCTTTCAGACCGGGTATTCACGTGAGCATAAATCTCTGACGGGCTCATCCAGACCTAGACTCGTGTTCTTGACTGTTCATGTTGTCCTTAGACGCCAAAGCACCCGAGTCCCTTGGAACAGAGCTGTCATAAACTGAGCACCTGCTTTGTCCCTGGGGTCTCGGATACAAAGATGATTTTGGTAGCTCTTTTCCCTCTAGATGTTTCCTGGGCCAGGCAGTTTCCCAGCTACCCCGTTTATGGAAATAGAGGGAAGTAAGATCCGGGGCCACCATGGCTAGGCCTTAGAAATTATTCTGCAGTGCCCTTGGGGTCTCGGCTGCAGCTTAGCACTTGAAGCTGGAGCCTTGTGATGGCCAGTGTCCAGGCCCGCTGCGTGGCGGCCTTTCCCAACGGAGCACCGTTTCAGTGGCGATGACCGTGCCCCTCCCCAGGATTCCCACAGCTCCCGTACCTGTGCCCCACCCTCCTTTAACTGCTCGGCGCCCCCTTGGTGCTGGGTGTCCGACCCGCACAACCCTTTGTCTCTTCACAGACTCTTTGGTGGGAAGCCAACCAAGCAAGTGCCCATTGCCACAGCTGAAACCATGAAAAACTCGGTGGTGATCTCCAATCCTCACGCCCCCTCCACCCAGCAAGGTAACTTAGAGTCCCCCTCAGGCAGCGGCGCCCTGAGCAGCGGGAGCAGCAGCCCTCTCTACAGTAAGAATGTGGATAGCAACCAGTCTCCTCTAGCCTCCAGCCCCAGCTCAGGCCACTCGGGCCCCTCCAACAGCCTCACCTGGGGCACCAATGCCAGCAGCTCCTCGGCGGTCAGCAAGGACGGCCCGGGCTTCCAGTCCGTCAGCAGCCTCCACACCAGCTGCGAGTCCATTGACGTCTCCCTGGGCAGCGGAGGGGGCCTGAGTCACAATTCCTCCACGGGTCTCATCGCCCCCTCTAAAGACGACTCCCTGACCCCCTTCGTCAGAACCAACAGTGTAAAGACCACACTGTCGGAAAGGTGAGTGCCGTGCACCTGTGTCTCTCAGAAGGACACCCTTCCAGCAGTCCATGGGTTATGTTAGGAGTCCCGAGCGTTCATTCCCCTTTGCCTGGAAGGCTGCGCTCTTTCTAACCGCTGCTGTCTTTCCACGGGGAAGCCCGTTTGGGATGGAAATAAGCTCGGCTCTGCTTCCTGTCATCTTTTCCCGCGTGATTATCCTCCGTGCTTGGAGGTGCTGGAAGTCTCTTGGGGGCAGGTCTCACGCTTCCGTCTGAAACGGCATTCCGCCTTTGAGGTCCTTCCTTTTTATTCTGTTCGCTCATTAGCTGCTTGTTTGCACCCCACCCCGCCCCGCCCCATGATCGTGCAGGCAGAGTAGATGGCCGGCTGGCCGTGGCGTGGGTGGCAGAAAACTCGAGGTGGCTGGGTGGATTCGGTGGTCATCACGGCAAACACCCTCCTACCGAAGGGTTGCCAGCCCGAGCAGCAGGGCATCAAGAGGCTAAAAGCATCCTCAGCGCTCTGGGTTCTGCTGCAGTGTGGTGTGTGTTAGTCTCTCCACATAGGCAAGAACGCCGGGAACAGCACTGGGAATGAGAAGAATGTTCTAATCGTTGTGTGTGACCACACCTCCCCTTTCTTCCCGTCTAACGTTCCTTCTCTTATTTTCCACCTGCCTGGACTTCTAGCCCTCTCTCTTCCCCTGCCGCTAGCCCTAAGTTCTGCAGAAGTACTCTGCCCAGGAAACAGGACAGGTAATGACATTGTAGGCCGGGGCCCGCACCGAGCCTCCGGGTCCCTCTGCCCGTCTGTGTCGAGCCAGACGTCTTGTGTGAGGCTGTTGGCCTGAGGCTTCCGCTTGTGTTTGTGGCTCTGGTGCACTCTGTGACCCCAGACATGCCAGTGAGGGTCTGTTCCGCTGTCCACTGAAGCCCCGGAGGCAGTGGGGTCGGGCTGGCCCCTCTCCCTACCCAGCTTGGGACCTTGGGACCGGGACGGCAGAAGCTCTCACCTGCATCTCAGCCTTCCCGTGGCATGTTCCTGCTTCCCGGCTTCCCACCCTTTCTCCCTCATCTCTCCCCTCTCCCTCCCAGCCCAGAACCGATCTACCACCCACCGTGCGTGCCACTCGACCCTCACCTTTGTCTCCCCCACCCCTACTCCCCACACAGCTGGCCCTTTTCCCTGGAAAAGTCCTTTGCTGCCCTTTGGCTGTTGCGTCTTGCAGGCTGTTGTGTTCTGTGTGCCCATTTCCCGTAATGATAACGAAAAAGAATCCGTGGAGTGTTGAGGCTTTACAAACTAAGCGGCTTGTGTGCCCCCAGCTGCCCTGTGGGTGGGCCTCAGAGATGGATACCGGACCTTCAATTTGTGGGGGAGCCACAGCTTGGCCAAGCATAATAACCAGATGTTGTTTTATGCTAGGGAAAAAAAAAATAATGAAAACCCTCTTTACCCCGTCAACGGCAAAAACTTTGCTTTTCGTTGGACTCACAGACCAAGCTTTTACACCCTTGTTCTTTGGAAATGCAAATGCCTTGACTTTATCAGCCAGCAAGTTGTAACCTGCCCCAGCTCGGCCAGGGGGGGCTCAGCTCCCAGATACGCCAAGCTAAGAGGGACCTGGAATTCACTCTGTTACAGATGAATTCCAAATATGCAGACCGCTGGCCTCTTGAAAGCCTCCAGCAAGTCCCTTCTCTCGCTTGGAATCATTGTCCGTGGCATTTAAGGCTGGGCCAGGGTTAGGGATGCAGGGAAGCTGGCATCTCTCTCCCCGAGAAGCAGTGGTGGTAGGACAAAGGTGGGTGACTGGGCAGCAGGAGGTGTGGGCTCTGCTTCGACGTGGGGCGGCCCCTGTTTTGTGCTGTGAGCCTGTGGAAAAGGAGGAGGAGTCGGAGTTGAGTGGATGCCTCGGGCCTCCTGGTGACTTGGGGGAAGGTACGGACTAGGGTCAGCCAGCCCCAGGATTAGGCTTCTCTTGTTTCCTGTGGATGTGTTGCATGTGCAGCTGGATGAGGGAAAACTCCCTGGTGACGTGAGTCTCTTGCTCCGTATCTTCGGCCCCTCCTCACCTTGCCTGCTTTTCCCTGCGCTTCTCTGAAGTTCTCATTTTTGTTTTAACTCTCCTACAGTGACCCGCACCTTGATAGGAACACTTTGCCTAAAAAAGGACTCAGGTATCTGTGTTTCCTCCTTGCATCCATGCCATCCGGTGTGGCTTTGGGGCTTGGCTGTGTGACTCTCATGGCTGGCGGGGGTTCGGGCTGGGCTGGGGTCCCTGCTTTGGCCACCGCAGCGGGGCCTTCTGAACGATGGCTCCCCTGGCACCTCTCATTCCCCTCTCTCCATTTGTTGGCTTTTTTTTTTTTTTTTTTTGCTTGAGCAGAGGCTGTGCTTTTTCAGGCTTCCTGTGGTAAAAAACCATCTCACGAAGGACATCCCTGGGCAAGCCCAGAGAGCAGTTACTGCTACTTCTGGGGCCAGTGGGTTTAATCGATGAGCTCTTCACCATGATCATTCTGTTCACGGCTGTCTTCCAAAAGAAAGGACATGACTTACAGCATCTTGGTTTGTTAGCCAGGACAAGGGCAGAGGAGATAACGATTTCCCTCGAGTTTGAAAATACTTAACTTTTCGGCCCACAGAAGATTGCCAAAGACAGAGCCTTTGCGCTTCCTAAATGTTCTGATCAAAAGGCGTGTCGGTTTTCAGTGCCCAACAAGAAAACATGGCTGTGATTGGCTTTGGTGTAAAGAAAGAAAAGACTGCCAGGAAGGAATGTCCTTCCATTCTTTCTAAGTCATGGCTCACTTTTGGGTGGGTGTCCTGGTTAAACAAGATGCTGTAAGTTCCCCATTGCTCACACCATCTCCTTCACTGTGCCGACCAGCGGGACCCCAGTTCTAACGCCTGTCCCGTGGTCTTATGGTCGCAGCTGTCACTTCTCCTGCTCCTTAAACATCTTGTTCTCTGTAGCATTTGCTGCACCCTGCACTAAGCATTAAGTGCTTTCGCAAAAAAAAAATGGAACTTGGAATGAAATGTTTCATTGCTGTCATGTATGTCTGTAGTTAATAACCTGCCGCTCTTAAGGCCGAGAGCTTTTTGAACAGTAATGCAAGGTAGGTATCAATGCTGCCTTTCAGTAGGAGCTCAAGGAAAGCCAATTCTGAGAATCTTAAGAATAAAAGTATTGAAAATTTCCCAAAGGACGTCCTGTGGGAGGAAGTTCAGCACCATGGCCATAGAGAGGGGGGAGTTGGCAAGGCCTTTTGTGCTTAGCAGTTTTCTTCATGCCTATGAGGGCTGCTTGTGAGTGCTTCCATCATGGCCACTCTTCATAGGAGTCTGACACTGATGCCCCACTGTTGCCCTAAGAGGAAGCTAACCCCTCTAAATATGAATATTTTGAAATGATATATGTGTATATATGTTTCTGCAGCAGATCTAATCTATCAAAGTGATGCAGCTCTGGGTTTTTTTTAATTATTTAAAAAATTTTCAGAATAGGGCTACGTGCTAGGCTATCTTCATGCAATCGATGTGACCTAGAAAGTTGAATGTCCGTCAACCATAGCCAAAACATTAAGGGAGAAACTTTTTTTTTTGTCCCCTCCCACTCTGCCTCCCCCCCCAGCTCCCTCCCCCCCCCCACACATTCATGTCCGATGCCAAAACACCAACAACTCTTTTTCTTGGGTCAAGTGAAACCCCTCTGTTGACCTAATCAGTAGTGACCCCATGGTAATCTGTATATAAGTCCAAAGGCACACTGGCCACTGTGCATTTCAGAAATTTGAGATGCTGCCCGCGGGCATAATGCAAACAGCATGGATTTTGGAATCAGACCTACGATGGATTGGAATCTCAGCACATGATTCGAGGCAGGCCCTCCCCTTCAGTGAATATAAAATGGGAATGACAGCATCTGCCTTGCCGGCTGGGTTGGAGGCGTTGGCAAGATAATGTCTGTGAAGGCCCCCAGCACATCAGAGGCTTTCAGTAGGCCATGACCAGATACATTTCCTAATAAAGGAGGAGGTGGGCCCGTGACTTCCGTGGAACCCAGTGCTTTGGGGTTCCTTTTATGGAGACTTCTCTGATAATCGATTGCAGCAAGGACTGTAAGCTGGTGTCCTCACGCCTTCCATGACGTGTCTGGTTTCTGATACACGGGGATTCATGGCTACTTGGCTTGCGCTCTAGAATGCAGATGCCATGAGCTATCCAATTAAAACGTCCTCGAAGCTCTGACAGCAGTTCATTTTGTTGCTTCAGTCCTGTCAAGGTGGGGGCTTTGAAATGACACTATCATGAATCAACATGCTGCAGATACGCCCAGTGACGGCTCCTTTGAGCATTTACCGGTCTTGCTTTCTTGATGTATTCCCTCCAAACTGAAAGGAATTACAGTTTTCCCCAAAGGCAGCCAAGTAGCAAAAAGGGTTTGGAGAAACTTCATAAGTTTCAGGATGTGGAGTGATGTGGGTTTTTTGTTTTTTTTTTTTAACATCATCTTTGGACCTGTATTTCTTTTCTGTATGTTTATCATCGGCTCCACAGTGTTCATTTCCATAAGCGCTGTTCATAGTTAATCCCAGCCTAACTTCGGTCTGTCCAGGTATACTCCCACCTCCCAGCTTCGCACACAAGAAGACGCAAAAGAATGGTTACGGTCCCACTCTGCGGGAGGCCTACAGGACACCGCTGCCAGTTCCCCTTTTTCCTCTGGCTCCAGTGTAACTTCTCCCTCCGGAACAAGATTCAACTTTTCCCAGCTTGGTGAGTAGCCTCTGATCATTAGCTACGTTGATCAGTTCCATGGGGCAGAGGTTACTCTTCTGTTGTGAAAGAGGCGTGTGGTCACATCTTTCTCCGTGTCTGATCAGCCCTCAGCAATGTGGTTTGATTCTAGGAGATTGGTGGCAAAAGAAAGAGGAAAAAATAGAAGAGATTTTGGTACTCTAGTCAGTAATTCATTTACGTGTTTGTTGTAAGTAGGGTAGTAGCAAAGAGCAAATCGTTCCATTTTTGAGAAGAATGTATTCCATTTCTAAGACCTCTGAAGATGTAAGTTTCTATCTGAAGAAATAGTAGCATACCCCATGTTTGGTCATCTGTATTGCTCTGTTAAGCTGGAAAATAAAGATCAGGTTTTGAGTGAACAACTATTCTTGGAAATGCCTACTACTGACATAATGCTTTGACTGGCACAGTGGGGAGAGGAAAAGAATTTGTAACACAGTCCCTGATGACATGTTAATGGATTCTTTTTCAGAGGAACAAACACACCCACACAGACTCATAAATAGGGTAAAAGAGAACAACCCAAAGCTTTGTATGAAACCATGTAATAAAAACTGAATATGATCAGGTAGCAAGTATTAGAAAAAGAGAAGATCAGTCCTGGCTAGAATCACTGGGAAGGGGGGCACCTGGGTGGCTCAGTTGGTTAAGCGTCCAACTCTTGCTTTTGGTTCAGGTTATGATCTCGTGGTTCACGGGACCAAGCCCTGTGTCAGGCTCTGCGATGACAGCACGGAGTCTGCTTCGGATTTGCTCTCTCCCCCTCTCTCTCTGCCCCTCCCCCACCCAAAATAAATCAGTAAACATTCCTTAAAAAATGATTGGAAGGATGGGAGCTCACTCTTCAAAGACCGATGGGGGGGAAATCAGCTTGCTCAATCTCATCTCACTCTTCAGAGGGCAGCCTTTTCTGAATATTGTGAATAATAAACACGGAATCTTTTTTTAATATTTATTTATTTTGGGGAGAACAAAAGTGGGGGAGGGGCAGACAGAGAGGGGGACAGAGGATCCGAAGCAGGCTCTGCGTTGACAGGCTGACAGCAGCGAGTCCTGTGTGGAGCTTGAACTCCCGAAATGCGAGATCATGACCTGAGCCAAAGTCAGATGCTCACCTGACTGAGCCACCCAGGTGCCCCAAAACACAGAATCTTTAAAGGACAGGTGTGGCTTGTAATCAAGTGAGGCTTGACTTTTCATTTTTAATTAACTGTGAATGGATACTTTGGAAATACTGTACTGTACTGAAATGGAAAGGACTTTTAATTTTAAAAGCTCGTTTGAGCCAAGGTGGATGTACCCCTTCGCACTGAAGCTCTTTGAGGCACCCTTACCAAGTGGGCCCCATTGGAGGCAGCGAGACCTGTGTTCATATTGTTCCTTCCCGGAGTCTTGTCATGCACAATTGCTTCCCGTCTGATCAAAAGCCTGGTTGGACTATTTTGGGCTTTGGCTGTAGAGGGAGTTGTTCCAGATGAGCCCAGGGAGTAATTAGCTCATGCCTGGAAGGTGACACCAGCTTGTCCGAACGTGCCAAATTGGAAAGCTGAAGCCCAGAGCCTTGCTTTGGAACTGACCCACCTTTCCTCCCTTATTTTTAGCTCTCAGTTTGTTATTCAAATGCTGGTGTGACTACCTTCTAGAAAACAGACAAGGGAGGGAAGTTGGCATGGACAGATGTGGCTGATACCAATCAGTCCCCTCGCCGTCCCCTTCCAGGATTTGCACAGAGACGTGAACTTCCAACCTTTCGGTTCCTTTCCTTTTATTCCAGCAAGTCCCACCACTGTTACCCAGATGAGCTTGTCCAACCCAACCATGCTGAGGACCCACAGCCTCTCCAATGCTGATGGGCAGTATGACCCGTACACGGACAGCCGATTCCGGAATAGCTCCATGTCCCTGGATGAGAAGAGCAGAACCATGAGCCGCTCGGGTTCATTCCGGGATGGCTTTGAAGAAGGTAAGCAAGGAGGTTTACCATCTGAGGTTATGCAGTGTGGTTAATTGGCCCTCCACACCAAGTTCATGACCTGAGAGCCCACCTCTAAGGGTTTCTAGCCAGCTGTCTCACTCACTCTGGGGGTTGGGGCTGGGGAGCTCTGAATAGCAGGGTCTGGCTCGTCATTGACCTCGCAGACTTCAGGGAAGAGGCTTCTGAAGAAACATGAGTGAACTTGGAGCTGACCAAGTTCCACTCTGGGCTTCTCCCTCTTGGACTCGGGCCACAGCTTCTTGGCATGTGCCTCCATCTTGAGGTTCCGCTGCTGGCTCACCATGTTGGCAGAGTGAGTTTCTGGAGAGTTAGTGCATTTCCCTGTGCTGACGCACCCTTGTGGCTCTGGGGGCCTGTGGGCAGCTCCAGAAGTTTCTGTCTCTCAGTTTATTAAGTTTATTCGGTTAAACCCTTTCCCTTCAGGTATGCCCTTTTTCTTCTTTGCTCACAAATTGTGAATACGGGTCGGATCTTTATGTTTTGTTCATTTTAATCAGAATTTTGGGAGAACATAGCTGTGGGCTTCTTTGCCAGCTGTCTTCCTAACTCGGTTCATCTCTCTGTCCCTTTGTTCTTTCACTTAAGGTGGGAGCTAGGGAAGCAAGCAGTCAAAATGCTGTGGAGGGGCATCAGCCCCACCCCTGAAAAGCTTCCTGAAGGTGGGAATGACAGGACATTAGAATCAGTCCTCATTTGACTAGTGGTTAAAAAGATGGAGGAAGACTTCAAAGGTCTGAATCTAGTGCCCCAACTTGGGTATATGATCTTGGACGGGTTGCTTCGTGTCTCTGTACTTCCTTTTTTTGTTTTTTGTTTTTGAGAGTGGTAATAGAAACCAGCTCGTGAAATTATGAGAATTCAATAACATATACAAATGTTAACCTAGTAACATTATTATACGTCCTAGGCTGTAGACTCAGTGTCAGCCGAGATGTCTTGGCAGCTAGGCAACTAGGACTCCCTAGCTAGGGGATGGGGACTCCCAGAGCAATTGAAGCCCAGGCTAAAGCCATAGCTCTAGTTGTGCCTTGTGCGTGCGTGTGTGTGCGTGTGTGTGTGCGTGTGCGTGTGTGTGCGTGTGTGTGTGTGTCAGTGGCAGAAGAGAATGTGGAGGAGGGGAGGGTGTTATGGGTGTTTCCCCCTACTCCCAGCCCCTGTAAGAGTGGGAAAGTATATGCCCAGCATCCTTCTGGGAGGAGAGAACAAACTTGTCTTAAGAAATCCCTGAACAAATCAAGAGGGAAAGAAACCGAATAAAAGCTTCTGCTTTTGCCCAGTATACTTGTTTACAAAAATTGTAATAGTTTAGTTACAGGGCAGTAGCCCCCTGGTTCATCTTCCTAGAGACTTCAGTCCCTTCCTTCACCCTGATTTATGTGTCACTTGCGTCCAGTGACATCCAGTGAGTGACAGGGAGCAAGTCTGTAAATCCATATTTGGGAGCCTGCTGGGACAGAGGATTAAGGAAGGGTGGAACCTGAGTTCCCGAAGAGTGTTTTGCTGGATTGAAGAGCTAGAAATGAGCTCTCTAACCACTCAGGGCAGTAGTAATAGTGGATATGTTGACCCTAAGGTGAAGGAGTAGGCGGTTTGTCTTGAACTTTTTTCTAGTCAGTGTGCTGGCCAAAGCATGGCCACAGAGCATCCCCCAGCCCTCCCGGTGACGACTCCCATAGGGAGTGGGTCCTGTGCTCTATTCATCTTCCCTGTCATGTGTGTACCTGAGTGAACCGTGTTCAGAACTGAAACTTGTCCAAACAAGCAGACTTCGCCTCATAAAGATCCAGAACCATTACAGTATCATCATCAGAGAGCTTTTATTTATTCCATCTGGAATCAAGCTGTCAGGCAGCACAACCGTTGAATATCTGGGATGTCAAAGTGACATTGATAAAAAATGCTTGCCCACAAGCAGTGTCTAGACTTTTGTAAACCCTAATGATTCATGGTGATGTGGAACTGAAGGGCAGAGGTAAAACTCAAATTTGAGAGGTAGAAGGTAGGGACTGCGGTCGATATACTATGAACACGTAACAATTTCATCTTTTGGGAAATTTTGCATCAAATTGATTTTCTTTATTCCCAGGGATATTACATTACAAAAACAAAATAGAGCTTGTGCAGTTAGGTGTTTTCAATTCTGCTGGGTAAAGAGTCCCGCCCCCCCTTTTGAATTTTTAAATCCCCGTGTTGTGGAAACAGTTGGGGGAAATTTTTACATCTCATGTTTGGGCCAAATGGAACCTCCTTACAAGAGTCCATTAGGTATATCATCTGCCAGAAAGCAGGATAGAAATTTAAAAAGAATTAGCACAAGTACTTGTGTGAGGTTTTTGTGGGATTTAATTAGCACTTTCCATTTTGAAGGAAGTTGGAATCATAAATATGTAGATTAGATGCAGGCATGGCCCAGATGCAACCTTTCAAAGTTATTTCAGGTAAATTAATTTCCATCAGATGCATTATGCACTCAGAGTCAACTTTAATAGCGCACGTTTAGGGAGATGCTTGAGGCATTTTTAAAATGTATGTCTTTGGATGAAAAAAAAAATCCAGGGACTTTACCAATCATCCCTAATTGCTAGTGCAATCTAAATCGGTTCTTATGGAATCCATAGGAACAGAACAGCTTGTTAATAAATCCTTTTTTTTTTTTTTTTTTTTTTTTTGCAATTTACTTGTGTTTCTAGCCCCTGAGTCGTATTTGTGATTTAAATCCTGACATGTCTGTTGTTAGCCATGAATGAGACCTTGGGTAAGGGACTTGGCCCCGCTCAGCCTATTTCCTGTTCGCTAAAAGGTAGAAAATAATTGTACCTGCTTCAGAGGATTGAAGGGAAGATTAGGTGAGATAAATCCCGGAAAGCATTTAATGCAAAATGACTTCGAAAGAGGTTTATAGCAAGTATTCAGTCAGTGGTGGCTATTGTTAAAATTGTCATGTTTGGTTTTATCCTCCTCCCCAAGGGCCATTTCATTGCTGTTTTATTTATGGCAAAATCCAGGCAGAAGAAGAAGTAGCCTGGGGGCTAAGGTCCTAAGCTCTTGATTCTCAGCCTTCTGTTTCTCTATTCAGTCCTACCTTGACATTTGGCTCTGCCTTGGTCACAACTGGGCTTTTTTTTTTTTTTTTTTTTTTTTTTTTTACCTGATCCTTCATCAGTGTGTTCTCTGTTTTCACTTATGCTCACCTTCCAGAGGGTGGTCCATTTGCCATCTGAACGGTGTCTACAAATTCTCTGTGGTGATGGGGATCACTTCAAACAATAGTGTAAATGAGAAAGTGCTTTAATATGAAGCTGAATATATATATGTATATATACATGAGATGCCAGGTGTAGCAGCAGGGGCATTTGATTGCTTTATTGGCTAGAATATTCCCTGTTGTTTCACTGTGTCTATACACACACACACACACACACACACACACACACACACACACCTACCTGTGCTTAAAGAGGGGGTGAAACCATGTTTTTCTCAAATATGCATTTTTCGCTTGTTTGGTTGCAGCTTGTGTCTGTGTACATTGGATGAGGGGCTGGGGAAACCATTCTAAAACATACCAGAAGGCTTTAACAAAAAAAGCCTTTCAGAAGCCAGTAAATCCAGTAGAACCAGTAAATCAAGGGCAAAAGTATCTCCAGACTTCTGATCAGCAATCCCGTTCCTGAATGCTGTGTGACCTTAAGCAGACCATTTAACCTCTCTGGATTTCAGATTACTCGGGCAGAGATGGCCCACACAAGCCTCTGCTGGGCCTCGTAGCTTCAGAGTTTTAGAGCTATGGGTATAGGGTGGGAAATGCATGGCGTGCTTTTGCTGTTCTGGCTTTGTAGGCATTGTGTGTATTTTGCTGTCCAAAAGTATCCAAGCCACATAACCCAGGCTCTGATTTGGTTCAGTTCACTTGAAACAAGGCCAACTGTAATGGTTCAGGCAAGCCACATTCAGTTTGGGGTTGACTCTGGAAATCAAGAAATCTTCTTTTGGATTGCTATTCTTTTGGCCTTGCTATTGCTATTTACCAAGTGAGAGGAGTTAATTGCAGAGAAAAATAATTACCTCCACTGAAGCCTGCCAGATATGCTGTTCTCTGCCTGCGGCCCTAAGCTTGCACTAGGATATTGCTGAAGGCAGTGTCAGTAAGTCTGTGTGTACAAGCTAGAGAGAAGAAAAAAAGTTCCATTTTCCAGCAGCCCAGTTCCACACTGCAGCCCCGTGCTGGCTGAGCAAGGAGTGTGACCGAAGGGTGGCTACGTATTACCCACGTCTCTTCCCCCAACTTGGCCTCCAGTATAATCTGCCCCTACTACCCGTGTCATGGGACTAAAGTTACTTACCCCTTTAGAACATTAGGCCACTAGGTTGGAGCATGAGAGGTGTCTGCTAACATCTGAACGTATTAACACTGAAAGCTGTTATTGGCCATGAACACCATAAACTGATTTCTTATGGGCCATGGGCCAGAGAAGTCGTGGGTGGAGAAGATCTGTAACCCTAAGCATTGCTAAGGAAGGTGGATGTGAGTGATGGTATAAGGATAGCCTCAGAAAAGCAGGCTCCTTCTAAGAGAGAAGAGGGCTGGACAGGCAAGCAAGGAACTGTGTGGGTTCAGAGGAGGGAGGAGGTGCATCCAGTGGCGGCAGGCAGGGAAACGAGGAAAAGGTCCATGGAGAGACATTGTCTGAGCTGATCCTGGCGATGTGGGTAGGCAGAAATGAGAAGCGTCCTAAACAAAGGGAACTGCGTGGGCAGAGACTCTGAGGCAGATGAGTGCAATGAAGGGCATGCTCGAGAGAGAAGTGCGGGATTCAGAATGTGATAGGAGCGCATAAAGGAAGAGCTGGAGGTCGGGAGGTTTATGGGAACACAGTGTGGAGACACCTGGGTGGCGGGCTGAACTGTTGGTCGGATATCTTGTGGGCAGGTAGCTTCTGCCGACTGCTGATCTAAGTTGAGCTCGCTTCTTGGGTGGTAAGTGCAAGCCGTTTAGTGCACGTGGAAAGTTAACTCCCCAGCCTCCCACTCTCAGACCACAGGGGACAGCGAGTGTGGGGGTAGAACATTCCACTCATGGTCAGGAAAGCTGTGCCCAATTAAAGGTCTCTGATGTCTCCACGGGCATATTTACATCTTTCACAAAGTTGTCGAGATATTCCTAAGAAAATGTCGTTAAAGAATCTAGTTCCCAGAAAGAGAAGTCAGCTGGGATACTTAGTCCAAGAAAAGATCATGTTTTAAAGTTGTATGAAAACAATAAAATGTCTCCCCTGGCTGGGGACAGGAAGGGGCGCGAAGAGGGTGTGAAGATGGTTCTAAGTCAAAGGTACCAGTCAGGAATGAAAAAGAGGACACCGCTTGCTTGTCATTTTGTACACATGGTAGAAATCGAAAGAAGAATCTCTGTTTCGGTAGATGTATCTTCTAGACAAGTGCTCTACTACAAGTACATCTAGAATGAATTTGCTATGGTCAGCAGCCAGCCTCCTGTGTTGATAACAATCGGCTCATCTTTGTGCATACACAAGTAAGAGTTGCTAGCAGGGTACAGAATAGATGTGCAACACAATCTCAACCCTGAAGGAATATGCTAGAAAAAAAGAAAGGAGTAAAATGTGCTGGAATGGAACAGGTAGCAGGTTGCCTCTGGGTAATAGAATTATGAGTCACGTAGATAATGGCAGTGAGTATGTTTTTTTAACACTTCTCTGTACTTGAAAACTTTTATTTAGTAATCATGGGTTATTTTCATAGGGGAGAAAGGTATTTAGAGGTTGTAGGAAAAAAATGTGCTAAAAGAGAAGAGACTCCCTTAGCAAATTATTTTATTTGACTCTGTCACCAAATGAGGAAAAGTTGGGTCCAGGCGAGATTAAGCTGCCTATAATGTTGAGTTTCTCTTCCTCTCTCCTTCTTAGACTCCATAGTAGCCGGTTGTGCAGTTCACCTTTTTTTTTTTTTCTTTCTAAACAGTTCACGGATCCTCGCTCTCCTTGGTTTCCAGCACGTCTTCAATTTATTCTACGGTGAGTATAAATCAATGCTGTATGCATTGCTATGATCATGAGAACTGGGGCTCCTTTATCAAGTGTATCAAGAATAAAATATAAAGTCATTTCTCCTAGAGAAAGCATTTCCATTATAAGGGAATCGTTTAATAGGGAACAAGAGTTGAAATTCACAAACAGCTGTTGATCATAATGTATCAACCAGTAAGTCAGGAGCTCACTTTGTTAAAGTGGCATTGTGCTTTGGGTGGTAACTAGTTAGAATGTGTGAAAAGCCTTGGCCACCTGCTGGTAGCCTTAGAAAAGAAAGGCCTTAAATAACTTAGTCTTCTGTCTGCCTCAGTTTCTTTATCTGTGAAGTGGAAAGAATAGCAGCCCCTACTGTGAGGGAGATGGCCTTTCACGACAGTATAAATTCCTTGAGGGCAAGGACTTTTTCTGTTTTCATTCCTAGTGCCTAGAACAAAGCCTAGCATATAGTAGGTGTTCAGAAAATAGGCTTGAATGAAATAAGAAAATGCATGGGAAGCACTAAATACAGTGTGCACAGCACAGAGTAAGCTCTCGAAGGTTGGCTATCATCACTGAGTGGTCTACTGAACAAAAGCCAAATGGAATCGAAAGATGGTACTGGATTTGTTCAGAGGTTTTTACTTTTTATAGCTCTGTGCATGGCTATTTATCTTAAAATTTTTAACTTGGGAATTCCTATGGGAAAAAAATCATTTTACTCATTAAGAATTGGAAATCCTTTAGCCCTTAATTCCATGGAGGACAGATATTTTAATAAGTCAGTTTTTGGTAACGCCAGGCTCCTGGGCTAGAGACCTCGCGGGACAAACTGTCTATGGCCCCTTATAAGTTTAAAGACCATGCTGGAGTCAAGTTAAAGAGACCAGAGCCTAACTGCTCTTTCTTAGGCCGATAGCAAGCACAAACAGACTTCAGTGAGTGCTGACATGCTCTGATTTGAAGGACCTGGAGAGGATCTTTTCTGCTCCGACCCACCTTGCCACCTCCAAACACCTCGTTCCTCAGCCGGTCACCTTGTCCAAAATTTCATCACGGGGTCCTCACTTTCGTTAGTAAGAGGGATTGCCGAAGCCACTACCTACTAAGAAAGCCATAGACATGACCTTCTAAATCTCAACTAGTACATACATGAAGTCCTGTCTTCTAGAGGGCAACTCTGCGACATGGGTGCCAAGATAGTACTTTCAAACCTAGATTTACTGCTTTGACAGGATTTACTGGCCCTGTGTGGATGTGAGGCTCTGGGCTACACCCCAAGGATGTGGTGCGGGTGGGCAGAGGAGCCTGCTGCTGAAGGAGGAAGCCAGACGCACCCAAGGACACCTTGGGACCTGGGACCCTAGTTCCATAGGGTGGGTGCAGAGTGGCTACCACAGGCATCGCCATCCCCAAGCCCCTTGTTTTCCTAGCGGAGTGCCCGGGGTTTCCCGTCAGCGCAGAGCAGGAAGGTTCTTCTCAGAAGAGTGAGAAATGGGGGCCAGCCTGCACCGGCCAGCCTTGAAGGGAAAGAGCATGAATCCCCCCGCTGTGAGAATTCGGACCTAGGAAGCTATCACTTGCGTTTCCTGGCTGCACTGCCTTCGTGCAGCCCGCTGGAGGCTCTTAGCATCCAAGACCTTTCGGTCGCTCTTGCTCTGGGTGTGTTGACAGGAAGCTGACGTTTTCATGAAATTTCAAATTACGCTGAGTTGATAAAAATTCACACGTTACCAAAGACCTAATAATAAGTTTCAACTTCATGTGTAACTAGACAAGAGCCCCGAGGCCTAATCTTTGTTTTTTTCCTCACTATATGACTTTGTACAAATTATGTCATTATACCGGGTAGTTGTCAGTTTGTCCTTGCTGTCAGGAAGCCAGTGGTCTCAGAGGTAGGTGCCCACAACTTCTGACATTCCACCAAGTCATTGATCAAAGGTTCCCCTATACTGTCCTCTACATGTGCCTTCTCTGAGCATATAGGTTACTTTTGCAGACTTAAAAAAAAAAATAAGTCTAACATTTGCCTGTTTCCACGCCAGAGTAGTCTGCGAATTCCAAACTGTATCTGACTACGTTGCTGCCACCAAGCGTGGACATGTGGTCCCTCATCTGTTATCAGCCACTTGGTAATAATAGAATTCTGAGACTCAGACACCTTGGCAAATGTTAAAGCGAACAAGTTCTCGTTCTAAAAAGAGATTGTTGGAGTTTCGTAAGTTGCCACCAACCCAGACCAAAGAGTCTGTTTAAGAGCTGAGTGCTGTTGAAGGCTCTTATTGGATGATAATAGGTTTTTCCCTGAAATCTCTGTAATTCTTGGATATTCAAGAATGCTCATTCTGGCTGAAAATTGCCTGTGATTTTAATTATAAAGGAAAGAAAAGGCAACAGTTGCTGAGCGACTGCCATGAAGAAGTCATGGAGTAGACTTTGCCTTGCAGTGGAGAAAATGGAAGGTGCCACATCGGGCATTAGACCGGCTTTCTTGGCCGGTAGAGGGCAGGAACTGCTAAATGGAGGGAGGCTCCTAGCTTCACTTAAGAGCTCCCAGAGCAGCAGCCGGGGGTAAGATTAAGAACAGGGGTCCAACCCTGAGACAGTGGGCAGACTGACAGTGGCAGAGGTACGGGGAAGGGGGGGAGTATTAGGCCCGTGGATAGGAGTGTTTATTTATTTATTTATTTTTTTAATATTTCTTTCTTTTTTTAATTTTTTTTTTAACGTTTTATTTATTTTTGAGACAGAGACAGAGCATGAGCGGGGGAGGGGCAGAGAGAGAGGGAGACACAGAATCGGAGGCAGGCTCCAGGCTCTGAGCCATCAGCCCAGAGCCTGACGCAGGGCTCGAACTCACGGACCGTGAGATCCTCGTGACCTGAGCTGAAGTCAGACGCTTAACCGACTGAGCCACCCAGGCGCCCCTAGGAGTGTTTAGAAGTGGGGCTCATCCTATATGGATGGTTCAGCCTGCTGACCGACCTCCGTCAGCCGCCCAAATGTTAGATAGCTGTAACATTCTCACTGTTAACTTTGTCCTTTGGGTCAGACTCAAAAGTCAGGGACCTTATTTCTGGAAGGCCTCCATAAGAATGTAGCCGTAGTAAAAGAGCAGGAGAATGTGCTTGTTAAGATCCTAGACTCGAGAGCCAGACTACCTTGGGTCCAGTCCCACCTCTCCCTCTTAATAGCTGTGACCATGGGCAAATTATTCAACCTCCCTGTGCCTCAGTTTCCTCATTTGCGAAATGTAAGTGAATAATGTTAGTACCTACCCAAAGGGTTGTTATGAAGACTAAAAAGTAGAAAGGGCTTAGAACAGTCTCTGGCACGCGATAAGCATTCCATAAATGCTACTTATTACCAGACTGTAAGCAACATGCGGTGAGGGACTTGGTCATGCTCACAGCTGTATCCCAGGTTCTTCAAACAGTGCCTGGCACATAGTAGGATATCAGCAAATATTTGATAGGTGGTGGTAGTGGGCATGAATGGATGAACAGGTAAACAAAGAGGGATGGGTGAATATTCCCAGAGAGGGAAGAGGAAGTCCTGAGGACACCTCCCAGCATTTTCCTGAAAGTGTTTCTTAGATGAGAGTGTCCAGCTGTGTGACTTCAGGCAAGATAACCTAACCTCTCTGTGCCTCAGAAGGAATACAGACCTACTCTGTGGGGTTACTGCCAGAATTAAACGATTTGGCCCCCGTGTTCCTAAAACCCAGCTGCTGCTGTTCGAAGCCAGCTGGAGGAAGGACCCTCCTGGAGAGGATCAGGAGTCAGGGCAATGGGGTGAGGAACAGGACGAAGGGAGACCAGGCAGGAAACAGCCCCCACCTGCCCCAGCCGATGGGTGTAGGCTCTGCAGGGTCTAATGAATCATACCGGTAGTTCTGCATTCTGAACTAATACAAAAGTAGACACCAGAGTCAGATGCTGATATTTTAATAATGGGTTTATCACTGGTGAAATTGGCTTAAGACACACATCTAGCACCCAAGGACAAAACAGTCCTTACTGATTTTCACTTGCCTACCTGGCTCCCAAGTCACTGCTCCAACCCTGGGGAAGTGCAAATGGAGGGGTGGAGAGAAGGTGGGAACACTTCCAACATTGCCCAGAATTGGGGGAGGGGGGGGGTTTCTTCCTTTCTGGGCCCCTGTGAGAACCCAAGGAGAGTGAAAGAAAGGTTCCCCCTGCTGCAGGTTCCCCCTGCTGCAGGTTCCCCCTATAGGAGGAGAGAGGTAGTCTTATGGTCCCTGGCTAGCAGGTGGCTGTGTCACCACAGACACAGGGCCCTGGATGGAAGATTCTGCCAGTCAAGGGTCCACGGGCTTCACTTTTACTTCCCAGAGTAGCAGGAAACTGGGGGACTTGAGTTGGGGCAGCAGGAAGGTGAAGGCCCGTTCTTCCTCACAACCTGGGGAATCAGCAGACAGGCTGATGGGGCTCCCACCTTCCCTCACTTCAGAGGTAGTGCCCCGGAAACAGGAGAGGGAGGAATGACATGGGCAGTTACCCCGTGAACAGTCCTTTTCCCCCAGCTAGGATTGCCAGATTAAATACAGAACGCCCAGTTAAATTAGAAATTCAGATTGACAACAAATAATTTCGGGGGCACCTGGGTGGCTCAGTGGGTTAAGCGTCCAACTTCAGCTCAGGTCATGATCTCACGACTCGTGAGTTGGAGCCCTGCATCGGGCTCTGTGCTGACAGCTCAGAGCCTGGAGCCTGCTTTGGATTCTGTGTCTCCTTCTCTCTGCCCCTCCCTCCCTCCCTCCCCCCTTCCTCCTCCTCCTCCTTCTCCTCCTCCTCCTCCTTCTTTTTCTTCTCCTGCTCCTCCTCCTCTCTCAAAAATAAACATTAAAAAAAACCAAAAACCAAATAACCTTTTCATATAAATTGTCCCCAGTATAGCATGGGATATACTTATTTTTATTTGCTAAATCTGGCATCCCTACCCTGGCTCATCCCCTTCTCATCACACCTTCTCCTGAGCACCCAAACTTATTATCTCCACACAGGAGCAGAGGGGCTCCTCACAACCAAAATCACAACCAAAAGTCTTCCTAATTTCTTAAAATAATATGCCGTTTGTATTTGGCCGTTCTGATTGGTCAAATTAACTGAACCAGTTTATCCAAAAAAATAACACCAGGAACAAAACTCATAACTTCGGGATTCCTGTAAGCATCCAAATGTGCTATTCGCCACAGGCTGCATTGCGCTGTTCTTTGTTCCTCAACTGGTCTAATTTCCCTTATGATTTCTTTACAGCCAGAAGAAAAATGCCAGTCAGAGGTAAGGAACAGTTTGCCGGCTGGATTTCCTCTGTCACTATTATCAGTTACTTCACCCAGCTCCAGCTGGGAATGGACGCTTTGAGCAAGTAACTCTGTCCCTTGCCGTCTTTAGATTCGCAAGCTGCGGCGGGAGCTGGATGCCTCACAGGAAAAGGTTTCAGCTTTGACCACCCAGCTGACAGCAAATGTGAGTACAGATACAGGGCGGTAGCCATGGGAAGGGGGCAGCCACTGCTCCCTTCCGACATTTCCTCACGGCCACCTGCCCCCGAGCACCATGGAAGCAGTACAGTGTGAAGGGCAGGAGCTTTGAGCATCGTGGGTGTAAATGTCCGCTCCGGCACTTTCCGGCTCTGTGTTTCCGGCAGCTTCTTTCACCTCTGAGCCTGCACGTGCCCCTCTGTGCAGTGGCAGATGGTGATACTTCGCTCTCTGGGTCGTCTGGTGATCAGTTCTGGAATCCATTAAGTGGTCAGAAAAGTTCATTTCCCTTTTCTTCCTCTTTCTGAAAATGTTCATCTTCAGGAGAAAAAAAAAAAAAAAAAGCGAAGGCTCCAGATAAATAGCTGACTGTTCTGTAATTATAATATGCACAATTACGTGTTCAGGAAGGGCTGCCAACCAGCATTCAATTCAACAACTGTTTATGTGCCAACTATGCCCCAGGCACTGTGGGTTCAACAGCAGAGCAGACACCGTCACTGTCATCTTCGTGTTCTTTGGTACGGCAGAGAGACAAAACACTTTTCTATAATAGGCTAACTGTTAAGAGAGAGAGGCAGAAGGTTGTGGGAACATGTAGGAGGCGCGCAGAACTCAGTCTGGTGTTGCAGGGGGGAGGTCAGGAAGGGCTTCTTGGAGGAGGTGACCTGAGGGATGCTGTATAGGGGAGGGTGCATGGGGAGGGCAGCGTTCTACCCAGTGTACACATACATGTATTTGTGCAGACGCCCAAGGGGAAGTCTTGGTGCATTTAGAAAGTATAAGTAAGCTCATTGTAATTAGAATCTATGCCTTGGATATGGGGCAGTGGCACGGGTGGAGGGGAGAAGGAAGTCAGGAAGAGGCAGCAAAGAAAAGCAAGGGGCAGGTCACATCACACTGGCTCCCGGCTGTTAGGGGGAGAGTTTGGGTTTCCTACTGAATCTGTGTGTTTCAAGCAGAGCAGTGTGGTGGTTCAATTTGCTCCTCATGAAGCTTCCTGACTATGGCATGGTTATGGAATTAAGGGGTCCGAGTGGAGGCAGAGACCTCTGGTCTGCAAAGGAGCCCTGCTGAAGAGCTATGAGCCAGGGAGGGCTGAAGTTTAGCAGGCAGAGCCTGCGGTTTTAGGAGGCACTGAGATGTTCCTGAAGCAAGGCTTCCTGCGGGAGCGCGTGGGCCAATCTGAGACCACAGATACATGTGTGGGAGCCTGTCCCAAAGCAGCCTGCACAACCCCATAGTATGCTGGTAAGATGAAAAGCAACTTCAAAATGTTGTCTTCCTTGGACCAGGAAGCTGAGTCAGTACTCCAAGCAATCATTTGCCTGGGGTTTTTGCCCAGGTAATGCCTGGCTTGAGCCTGAGTCAACTGAAGGAAACTATTTCTCTTAAAATCTGCACATGAAATGCTTCATGTGGTACTTGACCTTAATTAAAAGCTCAGTAACTGGTAACTTCTGTCACCATTGTTCATTCTCCTGAGTTCTCTCACATTTCTGGGAGTGTTTGAATTTTTTTAAACCCTCATGTACCAGGCCACTGTGTGTTTCGTTATCCTCCTTTGTTTTCCTTTCTGCTTCCACCGTCAGTAACGCTATCAAAAGAACATCAAAGATTGAGATCTGAATTTTGTAGCTTAGAACTTATTTAAAAGAAAAAAACAACGCAGAGATGTTCCGTGGGTTAGTCTTCATGTGGGTACCATTCGAATCCAAAACCAAACCCCAAACTCAGCGAGGCAATCTGGATATAATCCGAATGTGAGACTTAATAGCAAGCCCCATCTCAGGTGATTTTTGGAGCTACTCCCCTGGTTAAGGATTACTGCTCTCAATTGGTGCCCCCTACATATGAATTGACTTATCAGAAAACTTGGGTTAATTCCTCCAGTGGCCTTGTGCTGCCCAAAGGGCCTTACGCTGGGCCATTTGGAACTCTACCCTCTGCTCCAGAAGACTCAGGGTGAGGTCTCTTACATCATCGTTATTATTCCAAAAGTGTGTTCTGCTCCTCACAAAAGCCATTGAAATCCAGTATTGTTTCAAAGTAAACATTTAGTCTTACCACACACCACCGGCAGCCCTAACGTGTTTTATTGTCTGCCGTCTTTCTCACAGGCCAAGCTGTATTTGTTTTTCTAGGCCAAACTACTCAAAGCCACCTTCTCTGGGTGTTTTTATACCACTCGTGTTTGTTTTCCTGGGAATGTGAGAATGGCACTTGGTAAGAAGGCTGTTGTGTGGCTTTGAACCAGGCTCGGAACGGCCTCTCGGCCTGTGTTTTCACAGTTGCTCGTGACCTAAAGTCAGTCCTTTCTCTCGACAGCAAAATGCAAACCTCTAGCTCTTCAGAGCAAACACGGCTTCTTCTTGAGTTTGCAAAAACACTTCTCAATAGCTAGTCTTCTTGGGTTAGGTTTTTGTCTTTAACTGAACGGAAGGTACGAGTGCCTACAAGTAGAGGCCTGGGTGGCAATCAAAGAATTAAGATAAATGGAAATTCAGTCCTTTAAATTTAACCTTGGCGTTCCTTTGAAATGGCAAGGTTAACAGTCATTTCTTTTCACCGTCTTTGCCCTGGCCCTGTTTCCTTCATCCACTGTGTAAACTGTCTTAAATTGATTGGCTTTGCCATATTCTCCCCGCAAGCTGAAGCGTATCTCTTGATTTCAAACTGCATTGACGTTTTCTCAATTTTTAATGATGAGAGGGCAATGCAATCAGAAAGAAACTGACTAATCCACTTAATATTTTTATTATAAGCGGTCCTGCTCCCTGATAACTCCTACAGCTGTTAGAGAAAAGACCCAACAGTTTATGCTGGATATGTCTTCTCCTCACCTGTCCCTGCTTGATGAAGTCTAGTGACCAAGGGCTCTGACTTCTCCCACCTTTCCTCTTTAAAGTGACATGTCTGCTGACCCTCTCCACAACCCAGGACAGTGTCCCACCCCTCCCCTGGTTGTTACCTCACTTTTATTCTTCACTGAGTACCTCGGTCCTATGTTCCTCTAGAATGTTACATATGTGGTCAGATCTTACTTCTCCCTCCTCCCCAGACTCCCACTTCCTCTGCCTCCTGTATCTTCCCACCCCTCTCCTAGAGCCCTTTCTTGATCTCTCCCCACCTGTGTTCTCATCCTATTTTTTGTTTTCCCAGCCCCAAACCTCTTCCTTCCCCCCAAAGTGTCCATTCATTCCTGTCTTTTGCAATTCCATAACAGTACAGACCATTTTCGCCTGTGTTGTTTCACTTAAGGCTCACCATAACCCTGGGAGGAAAACAGACATCGCCCCCATTTTATAGATGGAGAAACAACAGTCAGTAGGATCAGCTCACTTGTCCATTCTTTATTCTCGGTTTTAACCATATTATCAGGATCCACAGTCAACCAACCGATATTTCACCTGCTGCTGTACGGAGGAAGGAAGAGGCTTCATGTTAGGACACAGGCTTGCATCTTACTCTTGAAGAAGGTTGCGGAGAAAGGGGCAGATAGAAAAACACCGCATTTCTCAATTCTAAGATACATGTTTTTTTTCCCCTACATTTTTAACATGTCTGAAAGTGGGATACGTATTTTTCAAGATGTCCCAGCACTATAGAGAATAGTGGTGTGTCTGATGTCGTGTTCTAACAGAAGCGTATAAAAGTAGAGAGGGGCCTTGGGGGAAAGCCCTACCTCCCTGGAGGAACAGGGGAAGGTTTCTCCAAGGAGGTAGCAGATGGGACTTTCAGTGACTTTTTATTAACCAGGATTATAGCAAGCAAAATAATGCCAACCGCTTTGTTCATCCATTTGTTTGGTTTTTTTTAATTTTTTTTTAACGTTTTATTTATTTTTGAGACAGAGAGAGACAGAGCATGAACGGGGGAGGGGCAGAGAGAGAGAGGGAGACACAGACAGGCTCCAGACTCTGAGCTGTCAGCACAGAGCCCGACGCGGGGCTCGAACTCACGGACCGTGAGATCATGACCTGAGCCGAAGTCGGACGCTTAACCGACTGAGCCACCCAGGCGCCCCTTTGTTCCTCCATTTGTACAAACATGCTTGATATGAGCCTCTCCTGTGAGCTTGGCATTTAGTGAACAAAAGTGCCGTAGAGCAGAGGAGATAGAAATGAAGCAGCAGTCACAGGAGAGCATGTGTCTCTGACGGTGACACCATAATGCACATAGGTCAGCAGTCCACGTGCTTTTGAGGGTGAACGTGAGAGAGCCGTCATGAAGGCGTGAGCTTACATCTCTTGAGAAGGTTGTGTAAAATTTAGGGAGACAGCAGGGAAAGCACATCTGAAGGCCCTGAGGTGGGAAGCAGCATGGGATTTTTGAGGATGTGAAAAGCTGGAGTGACTGGATCCCAAAGAGAGATGGAGACTGGGGCTCCAAGGGCTGAAGAATTAGGCGGGGGCTAACTCACATGGCCTCCGTGAGGATTGCAGTCCTTAAGACCCAGCACCCAATAGGCTCTCTTGCCTTGCAAGGTGATCTAACTGAGGTGGTGTCTTTTCTCCTCCAGGCTCACCTGGTGGCAGCCTTTGAACAGAGTCTTGGAAACATGACAATCAGGCTCCAGAGTTTGACCATGACGGCTGAGCAAAAGGTAAAGCAAGAAAGGGTGCTTCCCTCCTCCCTGCTTGGGATGAACAGCACACCTAAGAATAATACTCTCTTTGGTTCCAGAGAGTAGTAGAGATTTTAGTGCACTTGAACTATGGGAATTGAATCGTAAAGAGTAGGTCTGTTGAGTGCAAAAGTGACCTAAACGAAGGGGCGGCCCCAGCATCTGTGACCCATCTCACAGTCCTATTTCTACGGCTTCTGTGTGCTTATGTGCCCGTTGAAGATTGATGCAACCTAAATACATGGGACAGAGGTTTTGTGGAACTCCTTCGTTCCCTCCCCGCCCGTGCTGAAACCGAGTCGCACTTCTTTTGAGCTCGGTCCAGAATGATGGTAGGGTGACTGGTATTTTTTTCTGTCCCCCAGGATTCAGAACTGAATGAGTTAAGAAAAACCATCGAGCTGCTAAAGAAACAGAACGCAGCTGCTCAGGCTGCCATTAATGGAGTAATTAACACACCAGAGCTCAACTGCAAAGGTAAAGGAAGGAGAGCAGCCTTCTAGACCAACAACCTGCCTGCCCTTAGGAGCCCTCCCCTGACAACACGCGCTGCAGTCTCCCTGCCCCAGGGTGTGTGTCCACGTCAGTCACTCAGGTCCTGGGAGGCAAACACTTTGAATCCAGTAACTCCAGGCCTCCGGGAAGGTAGCTCTTCTGGCTCAACCTCTTCCCTGCTATGTCTCAAAAATGGAAGAAAATACGTTTCATCGGCAAAGTGGCAAAGTGTTTCGCTTCGCCTGTGTCCTTATGCCTGAAGCCCTTAACCTCAGTCATGCTCTGGTATTTCCATATTGACTTGGGCTACCCTGAAGTAGGCATCTCTTATTTGTCCAGGAAAATCTTCCCGAGCGAATTGCTTCATCCGCGTGTGTCTTACTTGCGGGGAGAAATGGAGCTGTGAGGTGGAGTTGCCCTCCCTCTCCCACAACGGTGGCCTTAGTGGTCATGGTAGAAGTAACGGTGATAGCTAGCATTTATGGAACATGCGCTGTGTTCTAAGCCCCTCCGCTCAGTGTTTTCAATTATTAGTTATCTCGTTCGTTTCCGCAACAACCTTATGAGCGCAGTGCTGGTCCTTTGCATCGGGCTGCTTGAGTCACTTCCAGAGTATAAGATGCAGAAGTGGGACTGGAACCCAGGTCTCTCTGACTCTGACACCAGTGCTCTTAGATTTCGTTCTGTGCTCGTGCAGAAAACTGGCTGCAAATTTTATTTCGGTGTCACTGCTCTTTCAGACAGTGTGATTTCTGGCGTCACCGTTATTTCAGCTGTCAGGCCTCCTGAAGAGTAATGACAGGATCGAAATGGGAGGGATTGGCAAGAGCCGGCCAGCCCGAGGAAGCGCAAGGGGCATTCCAGGAAGAGGGAATAGCACACGTTAGGACCCCGAGATGAGATGGGCTCGGCATCTCCAAGGAGACAAAAGAAGGCTCGTGAAGCAGGAGTGTACAGAGCAGAATGGGGCTCGGGGTGGCCTGATAATACAGGTGACTTGTCATGGTTCAGAAACAGGATTGGGTGCCTGTCTCAAGCTTGAGAGAGCTGGTGTTAGGGGGGGATTGTCTTGAAGCCTCCGCTGACTTCTGTTTGGTGAAGCGGATAGAATGGGCCCTCACTGAATTGACTAAAGGGGGCGTAGCTTCCACCTGCTCACGGATCTTCAAACCAGCTGCTGAGAGCAAAAGGTGGTGTCTAATGGGAAATACTCGGGTGTGTGTGGATTCAGGTATAAAAGCCATTCCCTGGGACAAAGGACTGGGCTCCAGGCAGCAGCTGCTGATCTCCTGCCTTGGGTCTCCAGGAAATGGTACCTCCCAGTCTGCAGACCTCCGCATCCGCAGACAGCACTCCTCTGACAGCGTCTCCAGCATCAACAGTGCCACCAGCCACTCCAGTGTGGGCAGCAACATAGAGAGTGACTCGAAGAAGAAGAAGAGGAAGAATTGGGTGAGTGTGCATCCCAAGACTTCCGTGGGTCCTAGCAGACCAGTGCCCCCCACCCCACCCCAGAAAGAGCCCAGGCTCGCTCTTAACTTCAGAGCATAGGCCTTTGAGAGCGGGTCCAAAGAAGCCTATGGATAGGTTTCTACCAGATTCAGTGCTGTGCTCAGCCAAACACCAGGACTTACGAAACCACCACCACCTTGTAGTTTTTCTGTTTCATGAGACTTTATGTGGCATACACATCTTCCATTTCATATACATGTTGTGTCGTCATCATCACATGCTATAGCCACAGAGTTCCAGGCACTAGAGCAAGGGTACTCTGCAGTGGTTTCTCCTTAGCTGTTCTGGGGTGGAGGGTGTGTGTTACCAGTTATCCCGTCATCATTGATAATCCTTATCTGCTTACTGACACAATTGACTGCTGTGACAGCGTTAAACCAACTTTTCTCTAAACAGTTTTTGACCGCGTCCTGTAAGTAAAAGTGTCATGGTGTAGGGGCGCCCGGGTGACTCAGTCCGTTAAGCATCTGCTCTTGGTTTTGGCTCAGGTCACGATCTCACAGTTAGTGAGTTGGAGCCCCGTGTCAGGCTCTGCACTGACAGTGAGAGCCTGCTTGAGATATTCTCTCTCTCTCTCTCCAAGAAAGAAAGAAACATTAAAAAAAAAAGCGTCACAATTTAGATGTTAGGAGTTAGGACAAGGTTTTAAACTGGAGAGTTGTACTTCAAAACAGCGAGTTTGATAGACCCAGTTTCCAATACATTGTTTCTCCATGTTTCCATAATCCCAATGAACTGCTTGAATTTCTGTGCTGTGGTGTCTGGAGCAGTTTTTTTCCCATTCTCCTGGAAATATTTCACACGCCCACCATTTTTTTTTAAGTAAGCTCTACCCCCACCATGGGGCTTGAACTCACCATCCTGAGATCAAGAGTTGCACAGTCCACGGACTGAGCCAGCCAGGAGCCCCCTACCCACCCAGTTTTAGTTGTGTGGAGGCTGTGGAGTTCTGAGACATTTGCTGCCCCCTGTCTTCAGCACAGGGATACCCCAGATTGACCTGAAGGGGGCTAGTGCTCAAAGGGCCCCATCTGTCAGTGCTGACCACATCTTGTGTTCAGAGTAGCTTCAACGTCCTCATTCATCCCACATACTTCTCCCTCATTTCGTGTTATCTTGGATGGGTGGCGAGGTCTACCAATAGAGGAGTTGAGGTTTGAGTGATTTCGGTTATTGATCGCTTGCGCTGGAAGACTGTAAGGCCGGTTCAGTGCAACCCTCTCCTAATGATTAAATTTTTTCTTTGTTACTAATGGCTTTCAGTCAGCTCCTTCGCCGTGCCTTTTAGAGGATTAACGTATGTTGCTGTTTCTAATATATTGTTGGTAACTATGGTCTGACTTGATTGTCAAGGTGATGAGAGAGAATTCTTTTCTATGAAAAACAGTGTATATCCATTTTCTCCAATTCAAAAAATAAAACATATTTATTTGCTGTAAGACAGTTCTAGGTTATCGGTAGAATTGGGGAGGATGGATAATTGACACTCTCAGATCATCCCAAAGCTTAATTCTGTCTGATCTTTGCAATCTCCTCTTCCACCTGGCCTTTGACCACAGGGAGAGGCAAGGATTTAGGTTGATGGCTTGTGTACTAGATCCTTCTGTTTCTATAACTGGAAATACGGTGAAAAGCAGGAAATGGGAACTTGATCAACCACACGCTGGACATGCCATTCGTTATGGATGAAATCCTGATGGGTAAAAAAAATCCCATTAATTATTTCAGAATGGCCTGTTTCTGAATTCTTTAATGGCTAAGAAAACCTCCAGGATGTTTTCAGAAGGAAAGAAGGATTTTAGGAAAAAGGAAATCCCTTTTTTAAAAGACCTTTTTTTTAAGACAAAACTTAACTTTTTGGCTCTAGAAAATACGTGCTTGTGGCTTTCAGAGAAGACCCTGCACTTTAACTCTTGATTCTCATTAGAATAAATACTCTCATTGGACTTTTCAGATCCGTCGCATGATGTGGGGAATTTGTGAGGTACCAGTTCCCTGTACCCAATATGGCTAATGAATTTCTCACAAACACCCACTGTTTGAGTAGTAAGCCAGGTGGCTAGTTCCCTGCTTGTTCTTACGCGTATGCCAGGATAGCGGGAACTCCTGAGGAGATCTTCCAAAGGGCTGCGATGGGGCCTAGTGCAGCAGTGAAGCCCTTCTTGCTGAGAGAAGAAGACACAGACATGCCAAAAACAAGTTAAGGCGCAGAGAGATGGCTGATAAAAGACACAGGGTGAGAAGCACAGGAAGGTGGGGGCCGTCATTTCAACTAGACAAAGAAGCTGGAAGAACTCGGACTATAGGGCCTTCCAGAAGCACTAGTCCTTGCCTTTCCTCACGGAGGAAGATGCCCCTAATGCCCTGAAAGATTCACGTTCTTACCGGAAACCTCCTGTGTGTGTGGTGTTTATCATTAGCCATGTCGTGTCTGAGAAGTCCGAAGCTTTCCCTGTCACTGGCTTTCTCTGTTAAAAATTGTCTTTTTTCCTTCCCCTCCCCCATTTTTGCTTGCGTTTTCCCTGGCAGGTCAATGAGGTAAGCAAGACCACCGTTAATATCAGATACCAAGCTAACCCATCCATTGATATGAATAATCTCACCCGCATCCGCCACCATGTCTGAGCATCCTGCTTTGTTGCTGTGTAACCTCATCCTCCTGACATCCATCTGCTGAGCCAGGCTCTGTCTTGCTGTTGGCATCTAGCCTCGAAGCAGGAGTAGGCATGGAATGTCACCCACAGGTCCAGTCCTTTGAGCTGTCAGCACCAGATAACTCTTCTTCCCTTACTGCACTGATTCAAGAGAGCTGTTGGGAACCTCTGTCATTGGTTGGGGGGGGGGGGGGGGGAGTCGTGGGAGAATTAAGTGCTCTTTTGTCTGCATGTCTCTGTGTTGCCGAGGCCTGGGTGTTGGGTGGCTGCCCGTGCCAGGCTGACAGTCTCGGATATTCAGTTACGCAGCTCCTTCAAGCAAGCCTTCGGGAAGAAGAAGTCCCCCAAGTCTGCATCCTCTCATTCAGACATCGAGGAGATGACAGATTCTTCGTTGCCTTCCTCGCCAAAGTTACCACACAATGGCTCCACGGGTTCCACTCCGCTGCTGAGGGGCTCTCACTCCAACTCCCTGTAAGTCTGTGTGTCAGGGACACACGCTGGGCTGATGATGCCTTTGGCCTCTAGGAACTCCCTCAAACAGGAAGGGCTAGGTGTCCTGTTAGGATACGTCTGCCCCTTGGGGTCTCGTATGTCATGTTTCATAGGACTGGGCATTTTCCACCAAAGTTTCAGGACTGGAGAGGTTGAAAGAGAAAGGAATCTTCCGTTGTCCCAGTGGCGTTGCTGTAGCAGCCATGAGCAAGTTGCTTGACCTCTCTGTTTACATTGTTTTATTAGCCAAAGTAGGATAATGGTTCTTGGCTACTTATCCTGTCCTAAGGATTGAACGAGATAAATGAATGGGAAAGAACTACAACCATCTTACTGGGAGGAAAGATGGTGTTATGCGTGTTCACAGTTTTTGCTGAAGTTCCAGTTCATTTTCGTGACAGAGCGTAAAGAGATGATGCCATTCTTCTGTGATCAAAATTTGGTGTTGACTCTTTTCTCCAAGGTCAACACTCAGCATTTGGAAGTTAAAAAAATGGAGAAGACTCAGTGACAGTTGTCTTTACCAAAGGGTTCTATCTTTGGTAAAATGATTCATCTCCATGAACTCGCCTAGTGAATTAACATACAGTGCAGTATTGGTTTCAGGAGTAGAATTCAGCGATTCATCATTCACATACAACACCCAGTGCTCATCATAGCAAGTGCCCCCCTTAATACCCATCACCCATCTAGCCCATCTCCCATCCACCTACCCCTGTTGACCCTCTGTTCTCTATCGTCAAGAGTCTCTTGTGGTTTGTTTCCATCTCTTCTCTCCCTCCCTTCCCATATGGTCATCTGTTTTGTTTCTTAAATCCCACCGCGTATGAGTGAAATCATAGGGTATTTGCCTCTCACTGATTGATTTATTTCACTTAGCATAATCCATTCTAGCTCTATCCACGTCATTAGAAATGGCAAGATTTCATTCTTTTTGATGGCTGAATGGTTTACTGATTAACTGAAATCTACGGATAGTAAATTTTAGATGACTCAGTTTGTACAGAGCTCCTTGGGAGCGCCGCTGCTCCTGTTAAGTGAGATAGGCGTTTGCTCACGTGACCTTGGCTTCTCTGCTATTCCCCTTGGCAACTAGGTAGGTAGAAGAGAAGAGTCGCCAACTTCCCGTGATTTCCACTGAGCACCCACTGATCATTGCTCCATCAGAGGTATAGGGAGACAGTCCTGTGCCCCATCTAATAACAGAAGGCCCAGACTCCGCAGACAGAAGTGTGTCAGGAATGGCTTGGGATGGACAAGTGGGGACCCAGGTGTCAGCTCCTGGAATAGTGAGAAAGATTACCCTTGCCCCATAGGACTGCATTCCCTTAGAGACCATGAGTATACCAGGCCAAGAGTGAAAGACCTGGAGCTCGTGTGGTTTGCGGTACCGTTAGTAAGATGAGCCAGTACCCAGGAGAAGAGAGCTGCTGTGGCTGGGGTCCAAACAGCCACTGAGCTAGGGTTGGACAAGGGGAGTGGGTCATTGTAGACACCTCAGTTTCCTCATTGGTAAAAAGGAGATTAATTACATCTGCTTCCCTGGATCCTCGTGAGGGCCTAGTCAGACACTGTGCATAAAGGGCCTCCTTCCTCTTCTCCTTCAGTCTCAGGAAGCCAGATATGTGGTGCTGACTCTAAGTCCGCTTAGCCATCCAGCTGCCGGAGCTGAAGACAGCAGCACCTGCTAATGACAGCAGCCTGCATAAGTGTCCGAAGGCCAGCTTACCAGATGGGTGCATGCCCTGTGAGCAGGGGGCTCGGCCAGGTCTTTGCAGCACACCAGCCACGTGGTCACCATGGAAGACAGAAAGTGGAAGACAGGAAAACAGCCTAAGGCCTTGAGTTTTCAGCAATCCCACCCACCCATGAAGTATGGCTCTGTTGGGGGGGTCTCCGTTTTACTTAGTTAGATTAGCAGCTGCACTGAGGACAGGGCCACAGTGCGTCTAGGCCCGTGTTCTTGTGTAAAGAATTAGGTAAATGCCCAAGAGTGTGAGTCCTATTTGACCCGCTAGGTGCCTCAGAAGTTAATAAGAGGCCAGTTGCCTGTGACACACATGCCATCATCCCAGAGCACCTCAGTTTGTCTGACCAGGAGAAAAAGGAACTCGCCTGTTCCTTATTTGTGGATTTAAACATTGTATGTAACAACCCATGTAAGCGGGGCACAACTCTAGATGTTCTGAAGAGGCCTAAGGTGATGCTCACCAGAGTCCCACCCCTAGGGATTAGGGACCAGCGGGGACACCACCCAGTGTAGCTATTTTACTTCGGAGCTTCTGCTCTGGCTCTATGCCAGTCACCGGTTACAAGGGCGTACAAGACGGATAAAGTTCAGTTCTGGTAGACCAGGGCGAAAAGGAGACATCAAACAAGTAAATCTGAATAAACTAGAAAACAGCTCAGGGTTAGGTTAATGCTAGGAATTAAAATAGGGTGTTGGGATATGGAGTACTACAGCAACTGTAGACAGAATGGTCCGGAAAGGAGGCGACATTGCAGCTGAGATCTTCAAGACAAGAGGGACCGCTGGTTAGTTCTGGTCAGTGACCCTAGCTGCTGTAATACATGGAGTCCCAAAGCTCAGAACCCAGTTCTGAGTCGGGCAGCCTGCGTGGAAGACCCCTTCCATCTGGATCCAGCCATCCCACTGGATCTGAGTCCTTCGCTGAGTGCTCTGTGTCCAGCCAGCAGGTGAGGTGGGGGAGGGGAGAGAGTGCAGGGGTTTCTAAGAGGGGTTTCTCTTAGAGAGTTTTATGGGCCAGACCTGGAGGAGACACATGTCCTCTCTGTCCACAGTCCACGGAACAGGGTCATCCCACCCACAAGGGAAGAAATGAAATCTCCACACCCAGGAGGGAAAGGAAATAGACTGTGGGGAGCAGGGCAGCCTTCACCCCAGATAGTGCAAGGAGCCTCAGGTGGAGACTGGGAACAAGGGATGGCCAGCGTGTGGCCAGTGTGGCTGCGGTATGGTTAGGAAGTAGGAAAGTGGTAAGAAAGGAGACCATGGAGATAGGCAGGGCCAGACCACGGGAGACTTTGAAGTCAAAGTAAATTTGCATCTGCTTCTATGTGTGATGGGTTATCAACCGTTGGAGAGTTTTCTTTTGTTTGTTTGTTCTTGAAGTTTGTTTAAGTAATCTGTACACACAATGTGGGGGTTGAACTCACGACCCCGACTTCAAGAGCCACTTGCTCTAGTGACCGAGCCAGCCAGACAGCCCATTCACTGGAGAGCTTTAAGCAGGAATGTAAGATCATCTGAATTCATGTTTCACAAAGATCAGTCTCCTTTCTGTAGATAAGGAATAGAGAGGAAGGGCAACCACATAAGAGGCCAATAGCACTCTCCTCCTCATCCTCCCCACGATGGCCTGGTTTGTGTCCTTTGAGCACTCTAATCACACCACCCCCTTGCCCTTTCTTTGTTCTCTGCCTGGTACACTCTTCCTCTAGATATTCTCTTCCTTCACGTCTCTGTTCAGTGTTACCTTTTCAGTAATGCCTTGTCTGTGCACCTTGTGTAAAATGACGCCCCCATGACCGCCAGCACTCCCCATCACCTCCGTTTCCCCTGTTTTATTTTTTACCATGGCACATACCACCACCTGACGTGTAGATTGCCCCAGGTTATTTGTTTTTTGTACCCCCCCCCCCCCCCACTCTGCCAACACACACACCGCCACCCAAAAATCTACAGTATAAGCTGCATGGAGGTAGATACCATTGGATTTGTAGACGTTCAGATCGTAGGTGAAACATGATAATTCATAGCACTGGTGAGTTTAAGATGTGTTCAAGAAGAAAGTTGACAGCACATGGTGATGTAGAGTGTGAGGGGAAAGAGAAGAATAATCCTTGAATATTCCTAGATTTGCAACTCGAGTACCTGGGTATGTGAAGGTATTGTTTCTTGAATCGGTAAGAGGTGCAGATGGGGCAGAGTGGGGGGAGCATCAGGAGCTCTGGTTTGGCTATTTGAAGTCAGAGCTGCTCAGGAGGCATCCACATGGACATGCCAACCAGCCTGGGACTCCTGGAGGCATAGATCTGGTGGACATGGGCTCATAGGTGGTATTGAAAGCTGGAATCTGGAGGGTTCTCTACGGGGTTGAATGGAGATGGAAAAGAGCCAGAGGGCCAAGGACTGAACTTTGGGTGCTCTGAAGAGAAAGGAGAGCAGCCAGCGAGATGAGAGGAGGTGGGAGGAAAACAGAAGCAGAGAGAAGAAACTTCTGGTAGCAGGGTCAAGTGCTGCTGGGCGGCCAGGGAGGATGAGGAAGAGAAAGAGAGGATGCCGCACTGGGCTGTGCAGCGCTCCCAGCGGCTACTGCGAGAAGGCTCCCTCCAAACCACTTTCCCCGGAGGGATCGGGTGGGGCAGACTCTGGGCACTGCTGACCTTCTCTGACATTCCACAGCATCCATGCACACTGGAGATGTTTGTTTTGGGTCTGGTTTTCCAAAGGGTGGGCAGAGAGCAAATGCTTCTTTCCAACCTTGAAGGGTTTGTAAGAATGTGCAAATCTAGATGTGAGAGGAAGTTCAAAGAAGAAACCCGAGGCAGAGAAGTGGAGGGTGGGGTAGGGGGCTCAAAAAAGTTCCTACCCTGTGGGCGAAAGGAATGGTAACATGGGAAGGCAGTGTTTCCCATACTGGAGGCATTTAAAATTAGGTATGCCACCAACCCTGCCTTTGGGCCAAGACAGTGGAAATATGGGAGTATCATGTTAGGGACTGAGTAGGAGAAAATCTACATCAGGTTGCTTCAGGAAGTAGTCCATGAAGCGGATGAGCATGTATTGAGTGCCTGCTGGATATAATTCAGGAGCATGGGCTCTAAAGTTACATAGACCCACCAGACTTGATCCTGATTTTTTTCATTTTGGGGAGCCGGGAGGCTTGTTGTTGTTTTTTAATGTTTATTTATTTTTGAGGGAGAAAGATCATGAGCAGGGGAGGGGCAGAGAGAGATGGGGACAGGGGATCCAAAGCGACCTCTGTGCTGACAGCAGAGAGCCCAATGCAGCACTCACACTCACACTCACGAACTGTGAGATCATGACCTGAGCCAAAACCAAGAGCCGGGCACTTAAACAACGGAGCCACCCAGCTGCCCATGATTCTGTCATTTTTAATGGGCCTGTTAATATCTCTAGGACTCCTCCCCCCCCCTTTTAAAAGGAGATCATGGCAATACCTCTTCAAGGAGTTGTTAGTAGATGTAGTAAATTAAATAATACGCTTCACATGCCTGGCATAGTCGTTTGTGTATTCCATATGAATTTACTGAGCACCTGTTACATTTGATCAGTGTGATCAGACACCAGAAATGATGCAGAGAAGCCTGGTCCTGGAGCAGCCGGCCATGTAGGGGGTAACCTGTTGAGTGCAACCAAATTATCAGAGATGTACAAAGGTCTAGCATGGAAGGAACCAAGGGAAAGAGTGCTGTCCTGGGCAAGAGGGATAGATAGAGACTAAAACCTAGCTGGGGCTGCTGCAGAAGAACTTAATTTTCAGGGCACATACCTGACTCAGTCAGTGGAGCATGACGCTCTTGATCTTGGGGTTGTGGGTTCAAGTCCCACGTTGTTGGGTGTAGAGATTGCTTGAAAACAAAATCTTTAAAAAAAAAAAAAAAAAAACCCTTAATTTTCAACATCTCTGTGCTAAGTAGGAGGACATCCCCTCTCATTGGCCAAGCTTCGAGAAGTAGCTCATGTGATACAGCCCACAGAGGTGGGTGCTGAAGAAGTCTTGTCTGTCTTGTTGAGGAAGCTTCTGGGGAAAATGTACAGATCATGTGAAGGAGACTGGGGCAAAATGCCTTGCCCTGGAGCACCAGACGCACCCGACCGATGGTGTGAATGGAGGCTTACTGTTCTCTGCAGTGAATTGGAGCCTTCCAAGTCTGTGCAGGGCGTGGTTTAGCGAAGCCTGGAGTGTCACAATGGAATTTTGCTCAGACTTTACTCTCCATTTAAACCAGGAACCCGTACTCCTCTCTCAAGAAGAAACTAGTGTTTGCAAGCTCCCATTGCAAACCTTGCAAACCGGAAAGGCATGCCCATTTAGTTAAACCTTACAAACTATAGCCTACTCACAGCACAGAGAGGGGTGAGGGTTGGGGGAGGGGCAAGATCTGATTTCTAGAGACATTTTCTAGCCCTCTTAGTCCCAGATCTGTTGGCCTCAGTTTGTCATGGGTATAGAATGGGAATGATCCTAATATTTTCAGGAGTCAGAGTTTTTAGAAGATTTTTAAAGCCAAGAAACTCCCTTGGCTACTGACAACTTTTAAAAATAGGAGGTGGTTTTCCTCTCTTTGTCCCTCAAATGAAAACCATTCAGGTGTAGGTCAAGAAAGTAACAACAGAACAGTTTGGCTATTCAGGTGTTAAATTTTTCTTCTAGTCCTTTCTGCCCCCCCAAATACAATTACACTTCTTTCAACGATTATAAATGGTTTCCCCCTGGCAATGAACACTTCCACACCCTCAACCCGTTTTACAGGTCAGGCTTTTTTTGGCCTCAGATCCAGAATTTGGTCTTGGAGAGCAGGCTGCACAGTTATTTCTGCAGAGACCACATGTTCATCATATCTTTCAGAGATAATCAGCTTCAGCTTTGTAACTTTAGGAACATGTCCTTTTTTTTTTTTTTTCTCCAGTCTTCAGTCCAAGAAATGTCAAAGCTTCTTATTCTGGATCACCCTTCACCCCAGAACCAATGATCTTTGAAATCACCATCTTTTTTTTTTTTTTTTTTTTATAGAGCCACCTTTTCTAACATGGAGATTTGGTCTTCCACTTAGTGCTGACCTGCCAGGTATCTGAATAGCAAACCTGACTAATCACATAGGGAACCCAGCCTAGAAGGACCACCTTTGAAGACAGAGAGACTCCATGGTGTCCCCTGATAATGGCATATGGGTGGAAAGGATGACACTGAAAAACGCTGTTGCTCAATTTTCACCTAAAACTGGCTTCTGTATCCTATCACCCTGTCTGCTGACTCTGCACGATGTTTCCCTTCCTTGCTGAGAGCTTATGAAGCAGTGTGGATGGGTGGGGGAAGGAAGGAATGTTGTTCTCTCAAGACACTTTCAAAAGACTGAGTTTCAGAATGTGACCAAAAATAGACTAACTCCCTCCACAGGAATCTTTAGGTTGCTTTCATTTGGGGGCAAATAAAAATCACTCCTCAGCTTTCTGACCTTAGAATGTCTAATCTTTAAAACAGACAGTTGACCTTCCTTCTCTGAGTGGGTTCAGATCTCAAGGAGCATGTGGTGTCGTTAAAGGGGCCCAGCTGGGTACACATTGGAGCGGGGGGTGGTTTCAAGCCCCAAAGGTTACTACTCCCTCTGGCCAGCTCCTGCTTATCCCAGATTATTGGAACTTTGTCGAAAGGCACACCAAAGCCATTCTGAGTGCCAGAGCTCTGCGAGGGAAGATGGTAGAACGGTAATACAATCTGTGAATTTCAGGCGCTTTGATCTTATTGCCCCCAGGAAGCACTGGGAAGATGGTTAGACAGGGTCACTGCTGCGCAGACCTGCTGATGGACGTGGACCAGTGGTCAGCGGAGGACTGGAGGGAGATGAACTCAGAACTGTTCTCATCAGTAACACCCACCCCCCTTCCCTAGAATTTCAGAGTGCATGGATAGTGAAGCCGAGACAGTCATGCAGCTCCGAAATGAGCTGAGAGACAAGGAGATGAAGCTGACAGACATCCGCCTAGAAGCCCTCAGCTCTGCACACCAGCTCGACCAGCTCCGGGAGGCCATGAACAGGATGCAGGTGAGCCCGGGAGCATGGGCTGGGCCCAAGGCTGTCTGGGGAGGGAGTGGCAGGAGGCTGCTCTCTGCCAAGCTAGGGCTGCAGACCATCGCAGCCCTCTGCTTTCCTAGCCTCTTTCTCTCTTTTCTCTTTCTTTTCCAAAGCAGCGAAGCTTCTCCTCTTTTCATGTCCTCCCGGATATTGCCCAAAGATGAGTCTTTTCAAGGTGTAGGAGGAACCATGCGTCTCCCCTTTGTGTAACTTTCAGTGGCTCTGCCATTGGCTCTTGCAAGTTTGTTTATTTATTTTTGAGAGAGAGCGAGCTGGGGAGGGGCAGAGAGAGGAAGAGAAAGGATCCCAAGCAGGCTCCGCACTGCCAGCACAGAGCCTGACATGGGGCTCGAATTCACGAACTGTGAGATCATGACCTGAGCCAAAACCAAGAGCCAGATGCTCAGTCTACTGAGCCACCCAGGCGCCCCCCTTTTTGCTCATAATCTACTACCCACCTATTCACAGTTCCACTTTCCAGACTCAACTCAATGGCCAGAGGGAGCCCCTGCTCCCTTTGGCTGCCCAGGGATTTCTGTTTCATCTAGTTCCCTCCACAAGGATCTCTTTCTGCACATCTGAATTGGACCCTTTCCTCAAAGTTGAGCCTCTTACTCTGCAAAGTTTTCCCAGGCCCTGCATTCTGGAAGCATTAGTGCCCTCGTCTGAATTCCTATAGATTTGTTCTTACAACCCCTTGCCTTCCATCATGGATTGGAAGGCATTTGGGCCTTTTAGCTATTTTATTTTTTTTGCATCCCTTTCTCAGGCTGTAGCACCCATGCTTTGCACATAGTAGGGTTTTCTCTAAATATTCATAAAAATGAAAGAGCCCTGTGGGCTCTGCCGAACAGGACCTCACTGGAGGACAGCGTTTTCCAAAGGGGGTTCCATGGAACACTTGTTCCAGGAGAGGCTCAGCGAAAGGAGAACTCCTTGATCAACTGTGTTGAGGGTTGCTACACAGTGTGTGCCCCTCTGAGCTCCCCAGTGCAGAGGAGTTCATAAAGCCTCTGAGTCCTGCAGGAAAGACACCTGTCAAGCCCAGGGTCACTCAAACCTCTTAGATTGTAGGCCCCTTTTTCACTTAGGACTCGGGCAGCAGACTCTGGGAAACATTTCTGAGTTCTTTTCAGAGGCCATCTCTCCGAAAGGATGGCCCTTGCCCTGCCAGACAGGTCTTGTATATATGCAAACAGCAAGCACAGCCGAATCTCTCTGGCGGTGTGACTGACGTCCTCAGCTGGGATACCCACTTGATCCCTGCAGGGAACCTTCCGATTCCTCCTCCAGAATAAGGCTCGTCTGCGTTACCTCCACCTAGTAAGTGAACCTCTCCCTTACTCTTTGCAGAGTGAGATAGAGAAGCTGAAAGCTGAGAATGACCGGCTAAAGTCGGAGTCTCAAGGCAGCGGGTGCAGCCGGGCGCCCTCCCAGGTGTCGCTCTCCGCCTCCCCTAGGCAGTCCATGGGCCTCTCCCAGCACAGCTTGAACCTCACCGAGTCAACCAGCCTGGGTGAGTGGCATCATGGGACTGGGGGCAGGTCGGGGCCTGCAGCTGGCACTCCACTCTCCAAGCAAGAGCCCCGAGATAAGCAGGTGAACAGATTAAATGGAGAGGCAACAGGCGTGTGTGCACTTGGGGTGTGTGTGTGTGTCTGGGTGTGTGTCTGCTACCAACATGAGCCCAGCCGTTAGACTGCTGTCATGCTTTGCTCCAGTGCCCCGAATTCTCCAAGCCACACGCTTGGATCCTCTCGTCCACCATGTTGAGTTCTGTTTGATCCATTTGAAGAGGCTGTGACCTGCAAGCCGAATGCTGCATAGAAATCCCATGGTAGCAGGTCCCAGTTGGGGCAATGGCTTGGTGTACGTACGGTCTTCCCGCCTTCAGGATGGATTCCAGGCCGGCACCGTAACTAGCCAACACGATCTAGGTTTTCTTTGTAAGCATATTGAGGCTGACGCTTTGATTTCTTACCCATGATGCTGCGTTGCTGTCGTTTTGGTTGAGCCTCTGCCTCGCACTTCCATTTGGCAAGGTACATCGTCAGCCTGCTGGCTCCTCGGTCGGTCCACCGTTGGTTTCTGTGGTTGCATTCTCCATTCCGCCCTCCCCCCTTCCCCGCACCCCGACACCTGGTTTGTCCCGCTGCCGTGCGGACAAGCAGCGGGGGTGTCAGGAAGCCGGCTTTGCTGTCCCCATGTGCCTAAGGCTGTTGATGTTTTCCATTCGCAGACATGTTGCTGGATGACACTGGTGAATGCTCGGCTCGGAAGGAAGGAGGCAGGCATGTTAAGATAGTTGTCAGCTTTCAGGAGGAAATGAAGTGGAAGGAGGTTAGTTGGATCCCTTTCCCTGCTCTGCTTGTCCCTTCCCCCAGGTAGAACTACCTAGCTTAGTGATGTCATCGTCAAACCGGATCACCTCAGCACCTGAGGTGATCTGGAAGTACTACTAACCCCTTCCTTCACTCACCATAATCCCCAGCAGCATCTTGACACAATTAAAGGGAGCAAACAGCTCTTCCCTCCCTCTCGTGTTTGCAAAGTCTAATAAAGGGTACTAAAAATATTCCCCTGCTGCCTTTCCACGGAACCAACTAAACGCTGCCATCAGTCAGAAATGGCCTTTCTGGGGTCATGTGTTCCTAAAGCACTTCTGAGGCAGCTAAGCACCGTGAGCACAGAAGGCACAGAAGCAAACTGACCAATCCCAGCTGACCCGAGAGCACCAGTTTTGCCCAGTGTTCAGAGACTGCGGAGAACGTGGGAGACTGAGGTGGCCTGGTGACACACGTGGCTAAAAGTGAAGCCAGCGGGGCGTCCTGACTCCCCGAAGCTGAGGAATCTCAGTTTTCTGAGGAGTTTCTGTTCTCTTCCAGAGTCTGAGGAGGCCACACCCGCACTAGGGACTATTTTGGGGTAGGGGTGGGGGTTGACAAAGTTCATTTTTAGTCACTGATTAAATCCAAATGACCACCTCATATAAGTGGAGAAAGACTTCACAAGTTGCTATTTCAAGTCCTCTTCAGTTTTTTGTTGGATGTTTCTTAGCATTCTCGCCAACACACTATTTGTACTCTCGGAGTGCTAGGGAACCCACAGTGCCCACCGAAACAAAGCGTGTGCGGCCAGACTTTCTTTGCCAGAGGATTCCACTGTGTGGCTGGCCCTTGAGTCTTAACGGGAGGGGATAGGCCCAGAGTTTGGAGCTGCCAGTGATTTTCTCATCATCTAGCCTAAAAAAGATCCAATACATATAAAGAGCTCCATTTTCAGAGCTTGACTAGTGATAGGACTATCAGGGGAAAATCCATTCTTGGAACATTCTTATAAAAAAAAAAAAAAAATCAGGGGATACCTGTGGATTTGCATCATTCTCGTGGTCCTCAACATGAACAGGTAAATTGTACATTTCACAAAAGTTTGAGTCCCTCTTAAAAATTGGATCACCACAGCATCCAGATGAAGTTGGTTGACCAGATGATGTCACCTCAGTTTACAACTGAGAAACATAATGCCTGAGCATCACTTACTTAAGATTACAAGGGAGCTGGGGAGGCCAGATCTTCTCACTGCAAGGCCGGTGCTCTTTTCTCTGCTGATTTTGCTTAATTGCCACATGTGCCACTGTCCCCACCCCCTGCTGCCACCCTCATATTTCTGTATCCTTATGAGCATGTCAGATCTAAGATTTTAAAATCCAACAAAACGGAATGTTCTGTTAGTTTTTGTTACTGTCGTGATTAGTTAGCCCTCACCATGCAGAGCCCTGTGCACACAAATTCAAAAGAAATAGAAAAAGAGTATTTTTTTTATGAACTTCCCAGAGTTTTGTTTTCTGAATCGAGTATGTTTTAATTAGCAGAAAAGCAATACACGTTCTTAAAAAGAAGACAGAAATTGAACATACTCTATCCTGAGGGAGTTTAAGATTTGGCAAGGAGACAAACTTGACTTACAAATAAGACATAGATACCTAAAAATAAACAAGTATAGAAGATATCAATATATAAGTTACGTACGGAACCACTGAAGCATGTCAGCTCTGAGCCTGGTGGATTAATCATTGAAGGCTTCTTAGAAGAGGTGAGTTTGCAAGCAAGGTTTGGAAAGGGAGAGATGGCAGATAGGAGAGGGGAAAGCATTCCAGGCAAGGGATGTGATCTACGCACCTACACAAGGTATACCTTTGGTAGAAGGTCCTAGATTCCAGAGAGGAGATCCTCTTTTCCTGACCCACGGATTGGTATTTTTGCAGTGGTGCGGGGAAAGATTTAAGACCATTACATTCGATCTAAGTTGTATTCTGGTGTTAAAACAAATAGGACTTTTATTTCCCTCTCAAACCATTGGTGGAGTTCTAAGGCAATCTGAGTCCTTGCTAACGTGTGTCAAAAAAGATTCACCTGTTTTTCCCCTGCATACATTTCCTTACCCTTAGGATTCCAGACCACACCTCTTTCTTATTGGCTGCATTGGAGTTAGTGGCAAGACGAAGTGGGATGTGCTCGATGGGGTGGTTAGACGACTCTTCAAAGTAAGTGTCTAAGAAGACAGCTGCAGTAGTCTGCCTGAAGTGGGTGCCTGGGCTCAGGGAGGGAAGGGGCGGTTTGTGTCCTGAACCTGGCCACTTCTTGGGCCTGCTCCCCACCCCATCCTTGTGTTGCTGGGACTTGTCCCCTGGCACTCAAGTAATAGGAAAATGGTAAGTACAGACTGATGATTGACCACACTGTTCTCGGATACCCTTGGCAGTGATTGGCCGGCCAGCGAGGGTCATCTCCCCAGCCTTGATCAAGTATTTGAGCCTCTTGTGGTGAGCTGCTTATGTTCAAATTCTCCCTTCACCTTAGAAGCGTGTCCTGTTGAATACGCTTTGGAGTGAGTGCCCTGTGGCCAAAGCTAAAACGTCAAATTTCCATTCTTCATTTCGGGAGGATTTGACCTGACTTGCCCAGCACCCTTGCCAACACTGCAGAGTCTGTGATCTGTGCTTCATGTAACATTAACATCTCATCAATGGCCAGAGTCAAAGATGTCGGCATAGTTATTTTTGTAGTTGTTCTACTGGAGTGGGTGGGTGTTTGTCACAGGAGAGATAACTAATGAGTCCTGAAGTGAACCTTCAATCACAAGGTGGTTTTGGAAGAAGCTTTTCATACATGTTTTTTCTATCGTTCTGAAGTGAGTCAGCAATCCTATGTGTTCATTAATCATATCCCCTGAGCAATAATGGTAACCTATATTTTTGGTGCTAGAGGTCATGCTAACATAACCCCAATTTATCTTCAGGCCTGTGAGGAAGGTCCTATTAGTTTCCCACTTAAAGAGGAGGAAAGTGAGGGTCAGATCACGTTACTTGCCCAAGGTCGTGGACCTAGAAGTCAGCCATGTTGGTCTAATTGAGCTGGTCTGACTTCAAAACCTGACTTAACTAGTATACTCCAGTCTTTTTCTAGCATCTGGTTTCAGGTGGTTTCACACATAGGAACTTCTGTTCTCTGACCAGAGATCATTCCCCATCTTGGCAGGCTGCAGAAATGTGACTGGGCAAGAGATGTGAATGGCTGAGGGCAACCCACTCCTGCCTAGAGCCAAAACCTTAATTCTGCTGATGGGCAGTCGGGACATCCTTGGGTCAAAATGACCAACAGTTTGGGCTGAAAAGAGCCTGTTGGGGCATCATATGTGAGGAAATGAGACCATTAAAGGTAGAGAGGCCTGTTACCAGTATTTCACATCAAGTCATTGTCCAGCCACCACCTAGCCCACGGACCTTTGGTCCAAGTTCACTGACCTAAAACCTTTTGGTCACTCACCTCAGAGGGAACACCTTCCAAATTAAACCCAACTTTTCCTGTTTAAAGATCAGGAGCTGTTTTTTTTTCTTGCAGCCCCGGGGCGTGTTCCCTTTGTCATCGGTGTAGTCTTTGCTCTTAGCCAAGGAAAGGGGCCAGTGGAGGGATTTCTTGTCAGAATTACTTTCTCGTGCATTTTCCAGCACTATTCACAGGCCCTGGCACCTTAAGGACTTCAGCTGAACTGACACAACGCAGCCTAAGTTTTCCTTGCTTGGTTCATCCAGACTAAACGTTCACGACTGTGTTAGGGCTCCCCCCACATCACTAACCAAATAAATCTGTACTTTAAGAGGCCTGTGATACTTGGGAATCATCCCCATGGAAAGCCAGCTCTTCTCACCTCGTTCCACAGCTCGATTTCAACCCAGGCGTCAACTGAGAAAGAAAATGACCATAAATCACCCAAGGAAAACATGAGTCATGGGCAGATTCTAGCCACATCTTTGATAGGGTCTTGATTTTATTCTTCCCAGGAGTACATCATTCACGTCGACCCCGTGAGTCAGCTGGGGCTGAATTCAGATAGTGTTCTGGGCTACAGCATTGGGGAAATCAAGCGCAGCCACACCTCGGAGACCCCCGAGCTTCTTCCCTGTGGCTATCTGGTCGGAGAGAACACGACCATCTCCGTGACTGTCAAAGGTAACTCGGCCGATTGTGGAGGTCGGAGTTTTCAAGAATTGAGCTTTTGTCTTGTGACTTGGCAAAACATGGTTGGAAACCATGGCCACAGTTTTGTTTGCACATGTGGGGGGGGGGGGTTGGTTTCTCCTCCCCCACCCCCGCCCCACTGCAACCGCAGTCATTCTTACCTAAGCAAGTTGAACGGTTTTTAGCTTTTTCAACCACCACCGGAAACAAACACTTTTAGTTTATTGCCGAAATTATATAACAAAACGTCCCATTAGCCTTCTGACTCTAAGATGATGGAATCTTAATAACCCTGCTGAAGTGGGGCTCCACCAATACCAGTGGACTCCTCTTGCCAGCTAGCCTTGGACGTGGTCCCATACTATGGATGGGAGCCGCAATCTGCTCTAGAGGCATTGCTCAGAGCACTCTGATGAAATTTCTGAAGCTCTTGCCCACACACAGTGCTGCTGGTGCTTCCGATTGCCTCATCACCTGGGGATGTTAAGCCCCAGGCCAAAGTGTATTCCATGGAACTCTAGGCCCACAAAGTATCTTGTGGGGGGAAAAACAGTGTCATGGCCAAATAAGTCTAGAATACTACATCATTATACCCATTTGGACGTAGGGGCAGAAAGAGAAGAATGTGCTGGTGCACTGACTCTATAACTTAATACACTAACTCTTGCCGTTAAAAAGGCTGTTTAATCCAGTCTGACACAAATGTATTTGAGTGCAACCCCCTTTTTTCCCCTGTATTTTATGAACCCACAAAGAATAGATTAATAAACAGTATATGAGGCTCAGCATTCAGGTTGTCCCATTTCTTAATTCCCTGGAAGGCACAGCTCTTGACTGGAGTTTTAACAGTGCACTTTTGGGGTGGTTTGATGCAAGCTTTGTTTCCTGGTTGCAAGGTTTTCCAGAAGCACCTCGCCATTCCTTATCAGCAAAAATCTATATGCTTGCTCTGACGATGGCGAGCTGTCTGTTACCACTCCTTGAGCCTCACCCACAACCTTCTTATCTGGCTAGCGAGCAAAATTGCACAAACGTGGTCTCAGGCTGTAAGTGACAGAAACCTACCCCAAACTAGCTTTATCAAAAAAGGAAACGCACCTGGAAAATCCTGTAATACGCTTCAAACACTGCTGGATCCAGGTATCCCAAGAGTGCCATCAGAACCAGACCCGCCTCAGCCTTGCGTATCATCTGAGTTCTCTGCATGTGGCTGCTAAAATGGCCCTGGTAGCCCTGATAAATCCTTCTGGCTTGGGATTCACCAAGAAAGAGAATGTCCTTCTGGAAAGGTATGACAGAAAATCCTTACAGGTGATTCTGGCCCACCTGGGTCAAATGGCCATCACCGAGCCAGTTACTATGACCAGGGAGATGGTTTGGCCCAGCCTGGCCCCACATTCGCCCCTTGGTGGCTGAAGGTGCTGGGTCGGCCCCTCTTGAACCACCTTGAACAAGCCCCCCATGAGAAAGACGAGTCCTGCTATAAGGGGCAGGAGGAGGGGGGACCAGGCACACCGAAACAACGCTTCAAGGAAAGCCTCTTATGTCACCAGTTCAAGCCGTGTCTCATCCACGCTGGTGAGCACACGTCGTCACTTGTAGGCGACAGCTACAGGCATTGAGGGGTGAAAGAAGTGACCCACTGCAGAGACCAGACCTCTGCACAGACAGTGACAAGGCGGTCTGCTACAGTGGAACGTGCCACCCCACCACGGAGCCCGATCTGCCACTGTCAGCACACCAGGTTGTTCAGCATCTCGAGGCATCAGCTCAGGTTTATTTATTTAATTTACTTTTATTTTTTAGAGAGAGAGTATGAACAAAGGAGAGAGGCAGAAGGAGAGAGAGAGAGAATATCAAGCAGGCTTCATGCTCAGAGCAGAGCCCGATGTGGGGCCCAATCCTACAACCCTGGGATCATGACCTGAGCCAAAATCAAGAGTCAGACGTTCACCCGACTGAGCCACCCAGGTGCCCCAGCTCAGGTTCATTTTTAAGTGACACCTGACTCTTCTGTTTTCTGGTGGTGCTTGAAACTTATGCCTTCAAGGCATGATAAACCACGCAAGGGTTTGAGCCAAGAGGTCCGTGGGCTGTGGATGGTCCACCTAAGTGGTACCAGAGGCAGGGATGTGACTGAGCATGCCTGAAGTGAGTTCATCTGCAGAACAGTCACTCCCGGGGGGTTTTAGGGCAAAAGACCAAAAGAGCAGCCTATATGTAGAGAGAGTTGTTTTTGTGGGTTTTTTCCTCCCTTACTATTAAGTTTAGACGAGAGACCTTACACTCTGCACTTCGCATCAAGTTTGAGCCAGTATAGACTACACTGAACTCAGTACCAGGAAAGTCTCGGGCCTATACCCAGAAGCCAAGTCATTCAGGAACCTCCACCTTGGTCATTCTGGAATAGTCCCTTGCATTTAGGGACTGTTCTCGGTTAGGGGAGGATTAGAGACAAGCATATAAATGCATTTGAGGGGTCTGTTTGCAGTGAATTATTATGTGGAAGGAAGATGCTATTATAAAATCGAGTAAATGGGGAACCTGCCTGGCTCAGTCGGTAGAGCATGTAATTCTTGTCACAGGTTGTGAGTTCAAGCCCCACACTGAGTGTAGAGATTACTTAAAAATAAAATCTTTAAAAAATAAAATAAGAAAGAATAAATGCTCTTCTTTTTTTTTCACATACGTATACTGGTTTTCTTGAGGTGAGTTTTAACAGAATTACCTTAGGTTTCAGACAGGTAACCTTGGATGGACCTTCTTTTGAGAATGGTATCAAGACAATAACTCTTTTTAAAAAGCCAACAGCCCTGATTGGTGGAGATGTCTCAGGTGGGAGAAGGGAAGAATGCATTTCCTCTTGACTTTGAGACTCAGAGGTCTTAGCATTTTGCCTTTGTGGCGTATGTGAGTGTGGGCAGCAGTGGCACGTGGGAACAAACAGGGTGACAGGGCAACCCCTGGGGTCCTGGCAGACACGGGAGACCCAGGTTTGGTTTGGGCAAACCCCAGTGGGTAAATCCAGACAGGCAAGCAGAGCCCAGTTTTAGGAACTCTGCAGAGGACAGACGGGGGCCCAAGGGCCCGGGTGTTAAAGCTGAGTCTGCGTCCAGCCAGGGGCTGGAGCACGTGGTACTCGTGATCAGGGAGCAACGGCCACTTGTGCCCAGCCTGCCACGTACCTGGGTGGGCAGCGGTCTCCAGACGAGTGGCCGCCACGGAAAAAGATAGGCTGTCCCAGGTGGCAAGTGCAGAGCTTCCCTGGGGCTTCAGATGCTTCCCGTCCCTCTCCAACGCAGGGCTCACGGAGAACAGCCTGGACTCGCTGGTGTTCGAATCCCTGATCCCCAAGCCCATCCTGCAGCGCTACGTCTCCCTGCTGGTGGAGCACCGGCGGATCATCCTCTCCGGCCCCAGCGGCACCGGGAAAACCTACCTGGCCAACCGGCTGTCCGAGTACCTGGTGCTTCGGGAGGGACGGGAGCTGACAGACGGCGTCATCGCCACCTTCAACGTGGACCACAAGTCCAGCAAGGTGAGAAGGTCATCCAGAGGCTGCTGTTTGGCCCTTTCAGAAATGTTGATGCAGAGTGCCTAGATGGCTCAGTCGGTTAGGCGTCCGACTTCGGCTCAGGTCGTGATCTCGCGGGTCGAGCCCCGCATCGGGCTCTGTGCTGACAGGAGCCTGGAGCCTGCTTCTGATTCATTCATTCTCTCTCTCTCTCTCTCTCTCTCTCTCTCTCTCTTTCTCTCTCTCTCTCTCTCTCTCTCTCTCTCTCTCTCTCTCTCTGCTGACAGGAGCCTGGAGCCTGCTTCTGATTCTCTCTCTCTCTCTGCTCCTCTCCTGCTTATGCTCTGTCTCTCTCAAAACGAAATAAACATTAAAAAAAAAAAAGAACTGTTAATGCCACTGCCACCCTGATGGGAAAGCAGCATTTCCTCTGTGTTCTCCCTTGGTGGTTATGAAAGCCTGGTGAAGGAAGTCACGGTGGGAGAGCAGAAAGGAAGGCTTTCATCCACAGCTTCAGTGAAGAGCGCCATCTGTAAGGCGAGCTGGCTCATTCCTCACTCGTCCGCTATAAGCCGCGTTTGAAGCTCAGTGTTAATAGGTCTTTAGGTTCGCCCCCAATGCATCTATTGTAGTTTACCAAGAACTTGTCACTCGCCATCTCGGTGCTGTCGTTTCTCCCAAATGTAACCTCTTCAGGAACAGCAATGACACTAATAATAACAACAGCTCACATCACACACTGCTTGCCATGACCAACAAACTGACTGCCTTACAGCAGTATCCTCACAGGAGAGGTTGTTGTTACCTTGGTATCACAGAAGAGGAACCTGAGGCTTGAGGCAGGTGGCCATGTGCCTAGGACCCCTTGAATGGTACAGGGCAGTGGACTAGGGCTCAAGTCGGAGTCTTAGACTCTAGAGCTAGCAGATGGGCTCAATCCTGCTTCATGGGGACCAGTGGAGATGTTTAGACCTAGGCCCGGGCGAGGGTTGGGAAATGTTTTCTCAAACTTGATCACTGTTCAACACAGTGGGAGGTGATGGATGGTTCGCTCTGGCTGGCCCTGAGTCAAAGGTGATTGGGAAATGACTCTTCTGCCTTGAATCACCTGGCATGCTCAAAGATGTAGATTCCTAGACCTCATTCCCAGATGATTGCTTTCAGTAGGTTGAATGGGAACCAACTGGCCAGGAAATTGTGCCAGCTCAGTCTCTTCCTCCTCCTCTTCCTCCCCTGACACACATCCCTAACCCTAGCCGTGCTGGGCTGTATACCAGCTCCAGATCAAGCCAATCCCCCTTGTGTTCTCCACAGTTCAGTTCAGAGCTTACCCTTTCCACCAGATATCCCGGGGCTTCCCGTGCATGTAGACCCCCTGCCCCTGCACTGTTGGTTTTCTGTCTGTGATGGCACCAGTCAGCAGTGCTTACCTCTCTGTGGGGATGGCTCCTTTGCTATATTGATTCGTCGAGGGCTTCTGTGTAAACAGCTCTCAGGCAAATGCGAGCTTACTGGAGGGTGGGCATGATAAGCAATATCAAGAAGAATGACAATACTTCTAGGAAAGTGTCAGAGCAGAGACAAAACTATGCCTGGGCACCCCATGGTGCTGTGCTCCTGCCCCAGGCGGAAGGAATTCTGTTACCTGGTGAATTCCAGGAGTCTGGACCCAGGCCTTCCCCACCCCCTCCCCAGCCCAGTGCTGGGCAGTAGATGGGCACGCAACACTTGTTCATGGCCTCCTGAAAGGCCTTTGCACCTGCGTTGACCTGGGCAAAGTGAAGGCTCCGAGTATGTGCATCTTTCCAGGATGCGTTCACCCACTTATTCTTTACCTGGCCTCCACAGGAATTGCGCCAGTACCTGTCCAACCTTGCTGACCAATGCACCAGCGAGAACAACGCTGCGGACATGCCCCTCGTCATCATCCTGGACAACCTGCATCACGTCAGCTCCCTGGGCGAGATCTTCAATGGGCTGCTCAACTGCAAGGACCATAAATGGTAAAGGCCAGTTCTGGGCCTCCCGGCCCCCAGGAAGCCGGCGGCCACATGATGTGTGCTGCGTGGGCACTGTGCTCACGTGGGGGTTGGGGTGGGGGTTGGCGGGGGGGCAACCAGCCACCTGCCTGGACGCTCAGACAACACGGGCTTCTGTGAGCACCTGCTCTGGCTTGGCTTCGAGTCACAGAGCCTTCTTTTCCTTCCTGTCCCCCGCAGCCCTTACATAATTGGCACAATGAACCAGGCTACCTCTTCTACCCCCAACCTGCAGCTTCACCACAACTTCAGGTAAGGGATCGCTTTTCAAGGGCCAGCACTGGGTTGGGCGTCGTGCTGGGGATCCTCCCCAGCCTCACTCATTTAATTCTCATGGTAGCCTCACTAGTTTATCTTGCTGGTGGGGAGACCGGGGCTGAGAGAATTGATTAGTGTGAGGTCACACAGCTGGCCCGTGGAAGAGCGGAGACAGGAGCCCAGGTCTCCCCGACTCTCCGCCCCAGGGGTGGCAGTGTCACGATGGCAGCTCTGGGCTTGCGTCCCCTGTGCGTTTCTTGCGACGCGTCTCTCCATCCCTCGTGAACTTGAGCAACGGAAGCTCTTGCTGATGAATGTCCCCTCGTCGCTGGGTCTGTGGGCCTGCGAGTCCCCTGCGAGTCCCTCTGCCCCAGCGCTGTAGTAGGGGGCCGTCCCTGTGGGGGTGCAGGAGGGGCTGTCCAGATCAGTCGTGCGAGGTTGTGTTGCTGCTTGCCTGGGCCCTTATGTGCGGCTGAGAAGCCGCTCTGGGGCGACCCCCCGCCTGCCTTACACTGGCGGCACTGCACGCATCCTAGAGGGCGATCTGTTGGAAGTGGACCTGCATCGTAACCGTCAGAAATGGCGATGCCCCCGGGCCTGACATCATGGCCACCTTTGCACCCAGGCTGTCCTGTCCCGTCCACGCTTTCTCCTCCTGCCCCCGGCACCACCCCATCTCCCAATACACCGCTGTGATCATTTTGTGGCCAGTGGGCCTGCCTGCAGCTTGGCTCCCTGCAGGCAATCTCCTGTGCCAGCGGCATCCGAGTGAGCATTCTAGAATTCAAAGCTGAACATAAAGCCCTTGTGCTTAAAGTCCTTCAGGGGCTCCCCATTGGCTCCGGAATGGAATCAGACTCCTTAGGTGGGCTGGTCAAGTCTAAACGCTGAATTACACTGGTTGCTCTGGATCTCTGGCAGTTTCCCACACACCCCACGTACGTGTGCAGATGGTGCAGCATGGCCTGCGGCCCGCACCCCAGCCCCCTCCTGGTCTCAGGCATCCCCTCCTCTGAGAAGCCTTTCCTAATTCTCCAGGTTTCATTATGTCTCATTCCTCTGTTTGCTTCTCTGCTTCCTCCCCTGGGCTGTGTGCTTCTAGGGAACAGGGACTGTTTCTTAGTCTTGGTTATAGTTCCGGAGGCCGACACGGGGCCTGACTTCCAACACGAGAGGCAGCAGCCTTGGTGGTTAGAGCCCAGACACTGGGGCAGGACTGTCCTAGTTCTAATCTTAGCCCTTCTATTAACTGGCTGTTTGATCTCGGACAAGTTGTGCAACCTGTCTATGCCTCAGCATATCTGTCTGTGAAATGGGGATGGCAGTCATAGGGCTGCTGTAATGAATTGGGAGTTCATGTGTGTCCAGCATTAGAGCAGTGTTTGTTGTATAGTGAGGCCTGTCCTAGTAACATAGACACTCTCCAGATCTAATGAGCTTTGGGGGGGCTGGTGTCGTTTTTATCAGTCATCATCATTGAAAATTATGGCTGACTTTCCTCCAGGTGGGTGCTTTGTGCCAACCACACAGAGCCCGTGAAGGGCTTCCTTGGCCGGTTCCTAAGGCGGAAGCTCATGGAAACAGAGATCAGTGGGCGGGTACGGAATGTGGAGCTGGTAAAAATCATTGACTGGATTCCCAAGGTCTGGCATCACCTCAACCGCTTCCTGGAGGCTCACAGCTCCTCGGATGTCACCATAGGTAGGTGGGAGGCTGGGCAGGGGCAGGTGGGTGGCCTGGCTGGGGGATAGGCACTGCTCCTGGAGCTCTGGTGTTCTCAGATGAGTGTCCTCAGGGCCTTGGCCAAGAGAGCACTTTGCAGGTACAAGTCAGCTGGACGCTGCACTGTCCATATGGATGAGAAGGGGACAGAGGGACAGTCACAGCCCAAGGCAGACCCTAGACTGGCAGTCATCTGCGTCCGGTGCTATGTCTCCACCGCCCCGCCAACTCGGCCCAGTGCACCAGGGCTGATCAGCAGCAGAGAGGGGCATCCAGCCTTGGCCGTTGCCAAAACTCCTGGCTCAGCCAAGAGCCCCCACGACAAGGCTCCCGCAGGAGCAAACCACCCTGCAACACTGGCTTTGTTTTAACAATAAAGTGTTATCAACATTCCTGAAGCTTAGGGTTCAGAGAAAAAAAGGTCACCGATCATTCCCACATCCTGACGTGATCATCTTAATTTGAACTTCTGTTTTCTGTGTCTACACAGACGTGCTTCATGTAGTTACGATCCTAGTGTGCACACAGGATGCTCTTTTCACTTTGTCCTAAGAGCAGTCTCCGTTTTTACAGTCCTTTTCAAAGGCTTGCAAAATAGGCAAATGTAGGTGTACCTCTGTTTGCTTAACCGTGTCTCTTCTCTTGGACATTTCATGCACTTCTGTTTCAAAGGTCAGGATTAATAATACTGCAGTGAACATCTTTCTCTGTAAAGCCTCTCCTCTCTTCGTGATTTTTCTGGGGGAGAGAGATCCCAGGGTAGGGTTAGGGATCCCGAGTGTAATGCCCTGTGCCCACCACCCGGCAGTTGGCATTTCTGCTGTCATTCAGAAAGATCACAGGAGCCCTCTGTGGGGTTTGTTCGGAACGTGGCTTAACACCCCAATTTCAGCTCTTGATTTTTCCCTCTCGTCCCCAGGCCCCCGGCTCTTCCTGTCCTGCCCCATCGATGTGGATGGCTCGAGGGTGTGGTTCACCGACTTGTGGAACTACTCAATTATCCCCTATCTCCTCGAAGCCGTCAGAGAAGGACTCCAGGTGAGGAACATACTTGCCACTGGCCTCAAAATCGGGGGTCATTCGGGTGACCAGATGAGTTGTTTTCATCTCCTCCTCTAGGGGTCTGACGTGGGGTGCCAACGCCTCACCGGTGAGGCCATCAGTCCAGCACAGAGTGGGACACACACTGAGCTGTAAATCCGGGCCCTGCCACTGTTATGTGTGACCCCAGGCAAGTTGTTCAGCCTCTGTGCCACAGTGCCCTCACTGATGGAAGAGGAGAATGATAATCCTCTGCCACGAAGGGTTATTGCGAGCGCTAAATGCGGTCATGGCCGGGAAGTGCTCAGCACAGTGCACAAGAAATGGAAGCATACCTGTGTGTAGCACTTCACAGTTTGCAAAGTATTCTCCTGTCTGCTGTTTGATTCAAGCCCTGCATTAGTCACGGGACTTGAGCAGAAAACATTTTTGGGTCTTCATTTTTCAGAAGAGGATAGTCGAGGCTCAAAGGGAATAAACGACTTGCCCAAGAATATAAAAGTGAAACTTGAGGAATCTGGGATTGGAGTCCAGGCCTCTGGCTCAAATTCCAGGTTCTGAGGCCTCGACCCCGTGCACTTATACCTGTCCCAGGACCCCTCCCGGGTGACCCTGGGGCCCACAAGGCTGCAAGTCCTGGCCCTGCCGCGGCAGGAAGGCAACACCCTTTACGGCTCATTCAGCCCAGCATTGAATGCCAGGGGCTGAGCAGTAAATTGAAGCTTTCAGTGGTGCCCCTGTTGAGCCTGGAGGCCCCTGCAGCTTTCTTGCTGAGTTAACAGCAGGCATCAGGCACAACTGAACCAGCCGTGTCCCCAGGGGCTCCTCAGTGTTCTCCATACTGGGCAACGGGAGACACAAGGTGCTGTCGTGAGCCTGTGGGGGGTGTGGGAGGGGCATGCCCACATGCACGTATGGGGTAAAGCCCATTAACGGCTGCGGTCTGTGCTCATCCCATCTGTACGTTTGGCTGAGCCTGGCTGCTTTCTAACGTGCAGCAGCACCTATGGTTTCAGAAGCGTTCAGGACGATGTGTTTATTCCCATGATCTGTTAGCACCACACACCCAAGCAGCCACGCAGTCACTCCTATTTTGTGGGGCCCGTAGAAGCATCTTCCTACGTGCTGGATTCCTGACGCCTGTTTCGTTTCAGAAGCCCCTCTCTGTTCTCCATCAGGGGCCTCCAGGGGCTGTGATGTCCCCTGCACCTCTGGGAGACCCACACTGCTGAAAAGCAGCAGGGGAGTTAGAAGTGGAGGAAGCGTACCGTTTCCTCTTATTCTTGCCTCACCTGTCAGTTGTCCATTTGCTGCTTCTTTGCTCCAAATCTGTCTTGTGATGAGGGATGGGGAGTAACTTCAGAGTGTGCTTGGAAGAACCCATGGGCTCTGTTGGGTAAGGGCCTCCTTTGCCCAAGGAGGCACAAACCAGCAGTGGGAAGGCCGTGCTGCAGCCCCGGACCACATACACATCAGCTGGCCCTTTGTCCTCACCAAGGATGGATATGCCAAGACGCTGCTCCCTTGGACCTGAATTTCAGAGAAGGCCTTCTGGGCATGGCTGTAAAGGTGGAGTCTGAACTCCCTTCCCTTCCTGGAGCTCACTGTGAAGGAGCACTTGGCCTCTTTCCCACCGAGAGTAAGGAGGCAACAGGTTGAAAGAATTTGGGGACGGCTATAGAACAGTCCATTGGGGCAGGGAACAGAGACCTGCCACCATCTGATGGGACTCACCAGTTCAGTATGAGGCAAGAAAAGTCGTTGCTTCTCTGTGCTGTGAGGTCATTTATTTTTTTATTTTTATTTTTTATTTAAAAAAAAATTTTTTTAACGTTTATTTATTTTCGAGACAGAGACAGAGCATGAATGGGGGGAGGGTCAGAGAGAGAGGGAGACACAGAATCGGAAGCAGGCTCCAGGCTCCGAGCTGTCAGCACAGAGCCCGACGCGGGGCTCGAACTCGTGAACCACAAGATCATGACCTGAGCCGAAGTCGGACACTCAACCGACTGAGCCACCCAGGCGCCCCTGTGAGGTCATTTAAAAGACAATCTTTTAAGAGTGTGGGAGCTACCAGGGGGAGGCAGCCAGAGTTAGCATTTTCATTTTACCAAATTGCTCAAAAGTGAGCCAGCTTGCCTGTGACCTCATCCTGAGGAGCCAAAGGAAAACCCACAAAATCTGCTGGTTCATGAGGAAACCTGGCGTGTTCTTCATGCCTCTGGTTTTGAAGGAAAAGGCTGCTGACGTTTATTGAGGGCCTGCTACTTGCTGGGCACCGTGCAAGGGGCCTGATGTGCATGATCTCATTTAGTTCTAACAGCTCAGCGAGTATACCTCATAAACGAGACCAGGCTCACAAGAGTTTTTGACTGTTACCCAGGTTCACACAGTGGGGTATGATGCACCAGCATTAGAGCCGGGTCTGGCTGACCCCTCCATTACTTCTCTGATTTTCAGGCTGTCTCGAGGACCCCCATAACTCCCAGAAGCCTCAGGTGGCTCAGGGAACAAAGTGTTGTGTTTTATACAATGGTTTTCTACGTGAGATGGCATGTGACAAAAGGGTTCCTCGATCTTTTTTTTTTTTTTTAATTTTTTTTAATGTTTATTTTTGAGAGAGAGCACAAGCAGGGGAAGGGCAGAGAGAGAGAAGACGACACAGAATCTAAAGCAGGCTCCAGGCTCTGAGCTGTCCGCACAGAGCCCAATGCGGAGCTCAAACTCATGGGCTGCAAGATCCTGACCTGAACCGAAGTTGGACACTTAACCGACTGAGCCGCCCAGGTGCCCCAAGGATTCCTCTATCTTAGAAAAAGTTTGATTCCCTACTGTCCTTCGTGTTACCTTGAGTCCACACTTATTGTGTACTGGGCGCCGTGTGGGGTCATTGGCTCCTCACCTGCCCCTGCAGAGTGAGTGTCATGGCCATGAGGGGAGTGCGCTGCAGAGTCAGAAGGCTCACAGAGGCCCAGCTTTTAGTTCCCAGTGTTTCGGCCCACAGTTCCTGAGCCAGTGGGCACGGCAGGCTCCTCCCTGCCTTGGGGCAAGTGCATGGCCCATCTGTCTGTCTCTCTTTCCATCTGTCTCTGCTGCTTCCCAGAGCTGCCTCGGGGCTCTGCAGTGGGGCCGAGGAGCTTTTATGATAATTCCTGTGCTTGCCATGGTACTTACCCAACCATTCATCACCTGGTCTTGAACATGTCTAGTGGCAAGTGTGGAGGCTTGTAAAAATATTTTCTGTTCTCGCAGATGATGTTCACATGCGCCTGATGTACATTTGTCTTATGACTCAGTTCCCAGTCCTGTTACCCTTTGGAGCTGTCACTGTTAACATTTGCCAAAGTGTCCCAAGTCTACAGAGCAGCTCAGAAGACCTGCGTCCCTCTGGTGGCCCCGGGGGGGAGAGCTTTAGGCCTTTTATCAGATGGCCCAATCTGCTCTGAGACCCTGGGCAAGTCTCCTGTCTGTAAGCCTCAGATTCCCTGTCTGTGATCTGAAAAGCTTAGACTAGAAGTATTTTCTCGTATTTTCTCCAGCGGTCTTCTGTGGAGCCCAGAAGGTGCTCAGATTCCTCGGTGGTGGGGAAGAGTAAATATTTGAAAAACCACTGGGCCATATTATGTCTAAGGGCTTGATGAGCTCCACATCCCGGCCTCTGTTGCTCTGCAGCCCGGAGCCTCTCCTCCTCCAGACTGGCTCCAGAAGTAAGGGTCTGGTTCAGCCTCACCCAGGTCTGGCTTGGGAAAGCTGGTCCAATCCTCCCTTTGGAGGGGGAAGCTTCTAAAAATTGCAGGAATGTTTCTAATCGAGACCAACCTTCTTCAGTTCTGAATACCCTCCACATGCGGGTGTGTTCCCTCCCTCCCTGGCATGCACGCACGTGTACACACACACTTTCCTTCAAGTGATCCCTTCTCACTCAGACTATGAGTTGCCTTTAGAACACCAGACTGAATGCTCAGGCCTGAGACTCACCATTGCCCCAGGGTTAAGGAAGGTTGAGTGACAGGGTCAGAGCGCTAGACGGGAGGGGTGCTAGCGTCTGAGAAAGCAGTGAGGTCATAGGAGGCTGTGTATGTGTGTGCTGAGTGCAGAAGGAGCCAGTGGCTGACGGGGAGAGATGGGTAAGCGTCTCTGCCCTGCACGCAGGGCGGGCGGCTTCCTGGCAAATCATACGTAAAGGTCACAGGTGCCTTAGGCAATGGTGAGTCAGCCAAGTTGACACATCTTTGTCTGGTGGACAGTCTGGTCTGCATCTCTCTGCTCCGGGTTTGGCCGAGTCACGTGGCTCTCGCTGATACCGAGGGGTTCAGAGTGGAGTCATTCAGGAGGGCTGGAGAGGGGAAAGGCCCAGACAAGGAAACTGAGGTCCTAGGTCTGATCCAGCTCCGCCCCATAATCTTCCACAGCTGGTGCTTCTGTCTAGGCCCCGACTTCCCCATCCGGTCAGTGAGGCTAGGTGACCCCAGTTCCTTCCAGCCGGGGCAACCTATGACTTGTAAAGATGTGGTTTTGTCAGAGCTCGGCTCTGTTCTGTTAGCCAGTCCTCTCTCCCCTCTCCACTGGGAGAGCAGAGGGAACAGACAGGCTGGGGGCTGGGTGCAGTTTCACTCCGGTGCCCCCTGCGCCCTTGTGGTTCAGGAGTCTTCGGTCTTTATACCCGTGGTCCCCTGGAGAAGGGGGCGTCTTCCAGAGCCACAGCCGGCACCACGCTGGGCGAGCACATCTACCCCATCTCCTTAGACTCAGTGCTGCGTGGAGGCGGACAGACTTGGACTCCAGTTCTGCTGTCTTTCCTCCCTGGGCCTGTCCCGTCATCTGGGAGACTCGGGTCGTAGGGTCATCCCTGGGAACCACATGGTAGTTAAACAAGATATTCGTAAAGCGCCGCTGGCACACCGTAACCTATGAGATGTGGCCGTGGTGCCGGCGTTACAGAGAAAGGATGGAGACGACACCTAGCCATGCCACATTCAGAGCCTGGCCTTGGGAGGTGCTGCAGCCTGGGCTTCTGTCCTTGAAAGAGTATATGTGCCTCTTGACATTGCTCGTAGAAGTCACTGGAGGGGGCACCTGCCTGGGCAGCTCAGCCTGTTAAGCATCCAACACGCGATTTTGGCTCAGGTCATGATCTCACGGTTCGTGGGATTGAGCCCCACGTCAGGCTCGGCACTGACAGCACGAGGCCTGCTTGGGATTCTTTGCCCCTCCCTCTCCGCCCCTCCCCTGCTCGCATGCTTGCTGACACCCACACCCACTCACTCTCCCTAAATAAATAACTAAACAAACAAATAAATATTTTTGAAAGTCACTAGAATAGCTGTATCAGTATTTAAGGCTTAAGAAAAGGCCTTGAGTTGCTCATGTAGTTTTCTGTGTTAAGAGCAAATTAGTTGTTGGTTTAGAAGGATACGTGAGAGATTTAAAATTCCAACGCCCATGTGTAACCTCTGTTAACAGTCTGCTGTTTTGAAAGTGACCAGCGCTGCTATAGAGGGCCTCGGAGAGTCCGACCTGCTTCAGGAAATGGGGTTTTCTCAAACCAGGGCTGTTTGCGACCCCTCCTGTGGTGTTGATGCCCAGCACTCAATCTGTGTGGGAGGTCATCTTTGCAGAGGGGTGTACCGAATGGGATACTAGAACCAGCCTGTGTGAGCTGATGGTCAACACCTCCTTCCAACTCCAGGTTCAGTGATACCATACTAGTAGTTTGAAATTGGCCGTAGTAGGTCTATTTATACCACAGAAATTGGCAAACGCTTCAAATTACATGGTGGTCGTTCCCCCATCCCAGGTGGCTACTTTTCGGATTAGGTCAGCAAAGCTTAAAGCTTAGGGTGACACGGTGAGGCAGTGGCAGAGCTAAGAGGTGAACCCAGGTCAGCCGAACTCCAAAGTTGGCGCCTTTGACCCCCAACCCCCCTCCAGGTCATGTTGCCTTCAGTCTTAGTACATCGAACTGTGTGTGCCTTGGGTGACCTCCTTAAGGTAGAATTCTGGAAGTGGAATTGTGCCATCAGGGAAGGCATAACGCTGGGCTTGAGGAGTTTTTCAGATGACTGCTACACCAGGCCTGCAGAAGAGGTCTCCAGCCACACCCAGACTATTCCTTCTTTGCCTGTTTTCAGCTCTACGGAAGGCGGGCCCCCTGGGAGGATCCTGCCAAGTGGGTGATGGAGACCTACCCCTGGGCAGCCAGCCCACAGCAACACGAGTGGCCCCCCCTGCTGCAGCTCCGGCCTGAGGACGTCGGCTTTGATGGCTACTCCATACCTCGGGAAGGGTCTGCGAGCAAGCAGGTGCCCCCCAGTGACGCTGAAGGAGACCCGCTGGTGAGTCCTCCGCTCCCAGAGCACTTACTGTGTATCCGTCATCATGCAAGGCATGCTGGGAATACAGACATGACCGAGCCCGGATCTTGATTTGGAAGGCCAGACCCATCCCAAGATTAGTCACATTTTTGCCAATATTTTCTTCTATGGTGTCAGTTTTTCACTGTCCTTTAACCCTCTGAAATGTGTTCTGGTATAAGGTAAAAGGTTAAGAATTTGATCCCCCTCCCCCCGAACATCCCCGTACCACTCTTTGCCTTCTGATTTAAGTGCCACCTTTATCAAGTACTGTCCTTCTCCATTTATCTCTCCCCCTAGTAACGGGGCAGAGGCGGGGAAGATTCCTAAGGAGCAGAAGCCCAAGCCAACTGATCAGGAGCACAGGCAGGGAGAGGTTTGAGGGCAGGAAGGACTCGCAAAGGACAGGGAGGCCTGAATACGGGTCCCAAGGCCAGTGATATGAGTTAAGCCTTTAACACTGCCTGAGTTTCTTATTTACCCCAACCACTGCTAAAGCAAATAAAGGTCCTTTGAGAAGAACCTGGACCAGAGACGATAACACTATAATTACAGTGTTCCCTGCCTGTGAGACCCGTACATAGTCCTACTGCGAAATTACATCTAATAAATCAAAAGCTCCATAAAAGAAGGTGGAAGCACATATCCCAGAGCCTCCCATACTTAAATGACCATTATCATGCCTTCAGTTTACCCTTGAGCTACCTTGGCAGCTAAGGCAAAAGGAATAACACAGAAGAGAATATTACTTGCATTACTTAATGAAAGAACATATTCATAAGGGATGCAGCAGGATTAAAAGGCAGCTAACGTGTTGTTCTATGCCTGATGACTAACTGATTTGCTAGATAAAAATAACAATAGCTGCTTTGGCTTGTCTGCCATCCTCCCGACTGGCAGCAAGGAGCTGTGGTCCTGTGGAGACTTTTTAAACAGGATCTCTGTTCTAAATGGTGTTATTATTTGTTATATGCATGACCTCATTTACAGCGTTGACAAACAACAGTGTTGCAGAAGAAAGGATTCGGCTTGAAGAAGCCGTTTCTAACATTAACGATGGCTGAAAGCCAGAGTCATGGCGAGCTTTTTGTGGCTGCAGGCTCATGAGATCTTCCCTCAGGAATAGAAGAGAACTTAGGAGATATCTAGAGGGAGGAATGGCTCCCTCATCCCCAGACCCTCTTTTCTTACCCAGGAATATTTGTGTCCCTGATTAAACCTGAGGGGACTTAGGTAAAACCCGGAGCTCTTGGAACAGTTACCCAGAATTCTCCCTCCAACCCCGGGCCCTCAGAAGGGAGTTGTGCCAGCTCCGTTCCCCCCACTTTATAGTTGCTGTTTCTCCCTGCCCAGCGCCAGAGATCTCTGTTAGAATAGCTCTCTTGTGTCCTGGTCTGTCTCCCTCATGAGACTGAGACCTCCAAGAGAACAGGACTGACTGGTTTTTGCTCCAGAACACCTGCTGTAAGTGCCGGGGGTGGGGGGTGGGGGTGGTTGATGAGTGAGGAATCACGGCCGCAAACGATCGTCCATGGTGCCACAGCTCCATCTCTTCCCCCCTCTCGGCTTTGCCGGTAGGCACTAGCAGATGGTGTTCCCGTGCCCTGGCTCACCCTAGGACGCCGCACAGCATCCTGAGGGCCAGCTGGCGAGGAAGCAGCTGGATTTCCTGCCCAGCTGCATCACGTCCTGGCCTTAGCTCAGAGAGACCCTACTTTCTAACTTACTTGCTGCATAGAACATAAAATACCCAATTGGCGGTTGCAAGTAAGTTCCCAATTCCCCCCTTCACTCCTAAACAAATGACCAATAGAGTATAGACCAGGGAAGGTTGGAGGAACACCCTTCAAGCTCTTTAAGGCAAAGGATGGCACTTGCAGATCTCGTTTATTGAGCACTTAACCAGGCGCCGGGCCCTATTCTGAGGGTCTGATGCACATCACGTCATCTTGTTCCCTATTTCAACCCTCTGAGACACAGGCGCTATTGTTCTCTCCACTCTATCGATGAGGAACTGGTGGCTCAGGTATCTTAGGTAATTGTTCGGAGTTCTCTGACTTGGAATCCAGGTTTCTGTGTGCCTCGTGGCTCTGCTTGTAACCGGTGCTGACCTTTCTCTCCCGTGGCGGCCTTGACAGGAGCGGGCACACGGCCGGCTCCGGGCTGCCCTCTGGCCAGAGCCAGATGCACCCATGGGCTGGATGCTCCCTGAATGGGGAGCCGTGTGCGTCATATGTCAGCAGCAGGGACGCTGGACTGGCCTCTTTATCCAGTTTGAGGCCCGTGTTTGAGTAAGGTGTGTCCCTTCCAAATAAAAAATAAATCCTGTGTTCATAGACGACTTCCTATTTTGTTTTCTGTGCTCTACATATGTGAACTCAATCCACACCATAACGTTGTGGGACAGGTACGATTATTGTTCGCCTGTGGCCAGTGAAGAAACTAAGGCACAAAAAGGTTGAGTAACTTACCCATGCTTATGCAACTAGTAAGTGGTAAAGACAGGATTTGAACCCTGGAAGCCTGGCCCATAGCCCACACCTGTGTCCACAGCCCCCACTATGGGCGGCAACCCGGAGCGAGTGTGGAGGAGGTAACGTGAGCTTGGAAAAGGCCAGAGGTGGGCAGCTGCCAGACTGAAAGCTGCTCATGCTCTCCCTCTCTCCCCAGATGAACATGCTGATGAGGCTGCAGGAGGCGGCCAACTACTCCAGCCCCCAGAGCTATGACAGCGACTCCAACAGCAACAGCCATCACGATGATATCCTGGACTCGTCCCTAGAGTCTACTCTGTGACAGGGGCCAGCCATGGAGCCCGCCCACCTCCCCCCATCCCTGCCCTGCTCCACCTGCATCCCCTGCACCATCCTGAACATGCCCTCCTGAGCCAGCCCCCCCACCCCCACCCCCGGCCGCAGCATGAGAGCTGCAGGGATACCCAGACCCCTCATCCTCCAGCCTTGGCCCCGGGGGCAGGCCTCCCGGGCCGGCCGCCTTGGGACCGCTTCCTTCCACAGTGAGAACGGCACTATCTTCCGTTTATTTTAATTATCGTTTGCCTTGTTGCTGTGACCTCCCTAAGACACTGAAGATACTTCTCGGGAAAGGATCATCACCGTTGAAATGAAAAGATTATAAAAGAAAAAAAAAAAAAAAAGGAAACCAAGAACCCACTAGAAGCTCTGAAACCAAACAGCATCCTGCCAAGGAGCTGCCCTGGGCAGAAGAGGCCAGAACCAAGCTGGAAATGTGGACTCCCTAGCTTCCACTCAGCACAGAAACCGCAACCGGGTGGTGTCGCCAGCACCCCCGCATCTGCCTCCCCGCCTTCGACCCTGCCGACCCCGGAAGAGAACTGTGTTAACTAGGGCACTACAGAGCTACAACACAGGGAAACCTTAGGGAAAAGCAAAGCGCGCTTGCTGTTTTGTTTTGCTTTTTTAAATGGTGCTCTCCTTACCCGAGAGGTATTTTGCCTGTTCCAGTTCAACCACACCTTTCAGATCCGTCAGCCTCCAGTCGATCCCTACGCGTGAGCGGAGCGTGCGTGAGCTGATGTGGCCGCAACGCAGACAGCACGTGTCTACTTCCTCCTCCTCTAGAAATGAATCAGGTTTTTCTTTCTGCAAACACTGTGTACAGTGAGAATTGGTCTATTTTGGAGAACTGGTTACCCCTTTGCCAGTGAGGTTGAGTTTCCCCCTTTCTGACTCTTTGATTTTGAAGATTTCCCCCCACCCCCCAACCCCAGCCCCACCCCTTTGGTCAGAATCAGTCCTTTGGTGAAAGAAAGAACCGCAGGAGTTGAGTTTCGGTTTGGTCCTGCTGAGTTCTGGTTTTTCAGTTGTCCATCCTCACGGTTTTACACCTCGCCGCCTCCTGCTGTGGCCGGGGGGTGGTTGTGTCCTTCCTGGTGGACCAGGACCCCATCCTCCACGCGCGGGTGAGCCGGGACCTTGCCTTTCCTTCTCGTCCTTGAGGCTTCAGAACGCACATTGACACCTCAGGCGTGCCAGCCCCAGCCTCAGGTGGGGGTGCTGAGGTCACCTCGCAAAAGACTTGCACTTTCCTCAGAACCAACGCGACGCAACTCAGCAAGGGGCCGGCGGCCGCTCCTTTCCAGAAGCCCCGGCCTCTGTCCGGACGAGTCTTGCCTGACCTCTTCGGTGCTGACCTTCCCAAAGCAATGCCTTACTGGTTTTGTACTAACCGTGTTCATTTACAAGTGTTGTGCCTGCCTGGGGTCCATTTTTTGTTTTCCCCATCAGCAAACAGGGCTAAAAAGTCATCTACCCATTAGGAGGACTCAAGTTGCTGTGACTTTTCTCATCCAAAAGACTCATTTGTATGGATGTGTGACCATGAGAAAAAGAAAGAAAAAAAAAAAAAAAAGATGCATTTTTTTTTTTTTTTTAGGTTCTTCTCAGTCTCCAGCTAACACTCTGACTGGACAATGATCTGTCTTGTGCAGGAAAAGGCAAAAGTTCCTACAAGTTCACATGACATTGCTGATACACACCCTGCTAGTATGCGTCTTCAACATACTGGTATTTTCTTTACGGAGAGTAGTAAATCTTTAAGTTGTTTGTTTCTGCTTTATAAAAAGAATCTTTATTGGACCCCAGTGGGGGTGTCTCTGTTAACGATCAGGGTTTTTATTCCATCTTTCCCATTCCTATTTCTGAAGGTCCATCTCTATACACTTTCATTTTCTTATCACAAGAACTTGACCTGAAACTGCTCACATGATATTGGACGACACCATTTTCTTCCTCCTTAAAGGAAAAGGAGAATGTGTCCCACTAGCTGGTGAACGGAAAACCTCTCCGTGCCGACCTTGCTTTATTCACCGTAAACTCAGACTCTCTTGTGCGCAGCCTTCATTAGCCATCTGGGTGTGTGTGTCTTGTTCTGTTGTTGTTGTTGTTGTTGGTTTTTTTTCTCCATAAAAATTTGAAACCATGAATTTAGCCTGTGACCACGGGCCACACCCTGAGCCTTCTGGTAAACCTGAAGAGTGGTCCTTCTCAATCTGTTTCCCAACGATGACCTTACACGCTCATACTGTGAATTTGGGAGGAGGTAAAATGGACTTCTCCTTGGGGGCAGTTTTCCCAGTCACCTTGTGAGTAGACACCTGTCAATATTGTTTGAAAGTTTTTAACTTTTTTTTTTTTCTTTTTTAGTGATACCTTCTCTTTCTCTTCTCCCCTCTCCTACAGACTTCCCTCCCACTGGGTCCAGGCTCAGAACCAAGATCTCTGTCCCTGGTGCTGCCTGACTAGTGACTGGTGATTTCAAGTAGCGTAGCCCTTGTGTGATTCACAACTCGGTGTCCTTCCTAAAGTTTCGGGAAGCAGGGTTGTCTGATATGCACAATTCTTATTTTGGCCATATTTTACTTTAGTGTCACTCACCTTTGACAAAGTGACTTTGTACTCATTTAGGGCTCTGTCCAAAATGCTTCCATTTTGCCTTTTTCTACAGTTAGGCTAATCTTGAAATGTATGAAATTCTATGCAACATTTATGTTGAGTTACCAATGGAAGCCAAAAGTCTTCTTCCCAAACTGCCAAGAATTATACAGGCCATAAATGAGAGGGGAATATCTTTTAATTTAAATTTGGGGGTGGGGTAGGGGTGGGACAAGGAACGAGACTTACCTAGACCTTTGTTGTGTCTTGGGGACATTTTTTATTTTACTGTTGATGCTTCAACTTCAAAATTCTGTGTATTCAAATTTGATCGTGGCGAATCTACTTCAAAAGGAAAAACTAATCCAACTTTGTGGATATTAAATGGAAGGTTTGCTGTTTTAATCTAGTTTCCAGTGGAGCAGTTTATGAAATATGTCCTATAAGATGTACATTTTTTCATTGTAACATAGAAATTGTAAATAATTGATTAAAGTGCTGCATTTTGATGAATTTTTTCTAGCCATTTTTAAAGAGAAAACTAGGAATTGAGTATTTTGTGTACGGTATGTTTCCTTCCTCCTTCCCTCCCTCCCTCCCTATTTAATTTTCATTTGTCATGAGGTTTTTGGATTTGCCAATGATCTACTGGAGATCATGCCCCACGTCATAGAGAATAAAGCTGATGATTGTACCAGTCTTAAATTATTCATGATTCAATAAAATTGATGCTTATTTATTCAGATTCGTGGTTTGGCTTTTCTGTGCTGGAGGAAGTCCTGGTCAGAGTTCAATTTCATTCCAACAGGAAGCCATTCTTCCTTGGGTGCAGCAAACAGGGAGAGCCCAAAACACTTGCAAACCTATCTTTGCCGCTATGTCATCAACACCCTACCTCTTCTCAGTTTCTCATCTAAGTGACTACTTGTGTGGCGCTTTTTGGAAATGTAAAGCTCCAGACTCCTCTCCACCTTTATGAATCATTGAGGATCTTGTGGAAATGAAGATTCCGATTTGGTGGGTCCAGAGTGGGGCCAGGTTCTTAATTTCTAACCTCCTTCTAGGCAGTGCCAGTGCTGTGGGCCCTACACCACACCTTGAGCAGCAAGCTAGATCAGTCTCCAGCTGGACCCCCGGTCAACTCCTTGGCACAAGAAAGATTTTTTTTTTTTTAATGTATTGAGAACCTATTAATGGTCAACTTGCTTTCCCAAGCGCCCCAATATAACCTGCAAAATGACCCCGAGGAGGTAAATATTCTTCCATTTTACAAATGAAAAAAAAACCAGGCTCAGAGAAAACAATTGGCCAAGGATCCTGTCGGCTAAGAGGTGTGGGAGTTGGGAGTTTCAGCCTCATCTTCCCAATCCATATCCTGCCTCTCTGGGCCGCCTCTGAGGGGCCCCATTCCACGCAGCAGCTGGCGTGCATTGCAGAGCACAGGCGGTGGGAGATGATATCACGCCTTAGCATTCACGTTTAATAGCAACAACAAAAATTTTAAAGGCTTGAAGTGAGGCCTTTGGTTTTGCTCTGAACCCGATTCTACACAGCTAGCTCAACTGCTAGCCATGTGAGGTGTCCAACTCCTAAGGCACCGCTCCTATAATGCACTGCAGTGGCCCAGCCAGGGAGAGAGAATCCAGATGTTTAGCAGAGGCAGTTTTAAATGCCGGTCCAAAAAAACGAAGGGGAGCTGGTACAGTGGTCTGGCAACTAGATCTCCTGGTTTCTGAGCGTTTCCACATCAAATATTCTACCCGTGGCTACACAATCGTTTCTGATGTTCTCTAGGAAGTGGGGTCGGCGTATATAAAGGACGTGATTAGCTGGAGGACTTCAAAAAGGAAGAAGGAACGGAGCTGCGCATTGAAGTCTTTCCTGTGTGCTGGACGCCGTACCGAGAACCTCACTTCATCACGCACAGTCATAGCACCTCCAAGAGGTGGGCGCTCTTGACTCTGTTTCACAGGGAGAAACCTGAGGCTGAGTAACGTTACAGGACTTACCGTATTGTAGAAATGGAGTTCTCGGTGTGTCTGGTTCTAAAACCCCCGCCCTTTGTGCCACATGATGCTAGTCTCTTAGGTTGGACTTTGAGGGGGAGGTTTACACATCCCTTCCGCGCCTGTTACTTATTGCTGTGTAACAAATCACCCTCAGAATTTAGCAGCTTCAGGCAACGAACATCTTCTCTCAGTTTGTGTGAAGCACATGTGGCGTGGCTGGGTCATCTGATTCGGAGTTTCTCACAAGGCTGCCATCAGCACGTCTTAAATATTTACAAGGAATATTCAAAAGCAGGAACTATAGACAGCATCGTTTAATTTTTAAGTAATCCCTACTCCCAACATGGGGCTCGCATTCACACCCCCAAGATTGAGAGTCACATGCTCCACCCACGAAGCTAGCCAGGCACCCCAGAAATCGTATTTAATTATAAAATGTCAAATGTTTTCCTGTGTGGGAGGCAGATCAAGTGCCTGTCACCACTTAATATCACAGTAGAAACCATAATCAGCAGAGTGAAGCAAAAGGAATAGAAAGAAAAATTACCCTTTTTGTTCACAGATGACACTATGCAGTTAGATAATCTGAAAGAATTCACAGATTATTAGAAATAATGAGTTGGCTACATTTGCTGGATACAAAGTCAGTACACAAAAATCAACTGAACAGGGGTGCCTGGCTGGCTCAGTTAGTAGAACAGGTGACTCTTGATCTTGGGGTTGTGAGTTCAAGCCCCACATCGAGGGTAGAGCCTACTTGGAAAAAAAATTTTTTTTTTAATTTTTTTTTTTTTAACGTTTATTTATTTTTGAGACAGAGACAGAGCATGAACAGGGGAGGGTCAGAGAGAGGGAGACACAGAATCTGAAACAGGCTCCAGGCTCTGAGCTGTCAACACAGAGCCCGACGCGGGGCTCGAACTCACGGACCGCGAGATGGTGACCTGAGCCGAAGTCAGCCGCTTAACCGACTGAGCCACCCAGGCGCCCCGAAAAAAAAATTTTTTTTAAATCAACATCTATATGCAGCCCGAGTTTAAAAACTGAAAAGGTACCAGTTTCAGAGCATCGAAAATATCTGATACCTTGGAAAAGAATGTAAGATGTGAAAGACTTCTCTACAGAAATATATAAAACATTGTTGGGAGAAATGGAGGAAGACCCAAAGAAATGTGGAGATACCTATTATGTGTGCGGATTAGAAGAGTTAATGTAAAGAGGTCAGTTTTTCCAAAATGGACTATAGTTTGATGAGGTCCCACTCAAAAGCTCAACACAGTCTTACAGAATTGACAAGATGATTTTAAATGTATTTTGAAATGCAAATGGTGAAGCGTAGCCAACGAAGAAGAAAACTGAGAGATCTCTCTACCAGATATCAAGACTGACTATAAAGCTGACAATAGTTCAAGAAGATAGAATAGACGTTCCCCAAATAAGCCCAACGCATGCTTGCTTTCCTACTTGGAGTTGTGAACAACATCTCAGACCAAAGGACCTATTTCATGGAGAAGGGAACTTGACCAAGGACTCATGACGGTAGGATCTACTGATCCCTACTGTAAAGCTGGAGGTTGAACTATCCTCTTAAAGACTCAGGACACCAGCTTGGGAAAGGCATTCTGTGTCAGAGCATTGTTTTCCAGGAAACAGTACATTTGCAACCATTGTCCACTATCTGTTGCTGGCACCCAATACATGAGTTTGGTGGGGCGGGGCGGGGCGCCTGGGTGGCTCAGGTTAAGTCGGTTAAGCGTCCGACTTCGGCTCAGGTCATGATCTCACCGCTCACGAGTTTGAGCCCCGCGATGGGCCCTGGGCTGACAGCTTAGAGCCTGGAGCCTGCTTCAGATTCTGTGTCTCCCCCTCTCTCCGCCCCTCCCCTGCTCATACTCTGTCTCTCTCCCTCAAAATAATAAACATTAAAAATTTTAAAAATAGAATACATGAGTTTGGGGAATGAGGAGTGGAAGTGGGAGTGGCCCCTCCAGCAACCCGCTTAGGGAATTTTTTACTTCCTGTCCTACAACTTTAGGCTCTGCAAAATTAGAGGTGCCTGTCCCTCGTGTGTGTGGGCAGACAGGGGAAGGTGGGAGGAGGGATACTTCTCTTCTACCACTGCATTTAAAACTACCTCTGCTACCGGACCACTTGGGACCTCCGGTGCTAAGTGACTGGAGGTACTGTGCTGGCAGGATAACTGACCCTGATTATCACGAAGAGCTAGGGCTGCATAATGGGAGCAGGGGCAAGTATGTCCCTGCCTGGTGATAACTGTGAATGGGCATTTGCAGCCAGCATAGCCCAGCAAGGCCAAGTTAGTTGCTCAGACCCTTCAGGAAGGAAGCGCTGGCTGAGGGTAACACAGAAAGCAGGACTGAGAAAAGAGATGCTGAGTATCAGTGATGGCCCAAGGACCAGCTGTTAGCATGTTCCACTAACTCTCCCACCGGAAGTGTTCTCTTTAGAGATTGTGACGAGCAATGACCTTGGACTGTCAGCAACAGAACAGGCTCGATGCACCGAGTGAGACATGCAAGAGAACATTGCAACGTTCTCTTGCGAGAACGTTGTTCTCTTTGTGAGAACATTGCAAGGCATGAGCTGTAGCAGACACTGCTGATGCTTCAATCCATACCCCTGAGTTCATCCGAGCCCGCAGTGGACAACTGGCGTGCTGACGGCATCCCGCCACAAGCCCCCAAGTGTCCCCGCTCCCCTGACACCCTTCTCCAGTGCCGCTGAAGCTTCTTCAGTCCAAGTGCAGAGCAGCCCACGGGAGATTTAATGCCCTGCGGAACAACCTGCAACCAACAAGGTATAGGAGTTGGTGGGAGAACACCCAGCATTCCCATCCTGTGGGATAAGTGGGAGGCACGGTCTCCAGGGCTGTTTTGAAGCTCCCAATGGGACTGAGTCCCAATTGCCCACAGTGGCAGTTAAGGAGCTCTTTATTGGCTTTCCCTCTTCCTTGTCACATCTGTCTCCTCCTTCCCTCGGGGCTGCTTGAGGATGACGGAGCGAGGGCATACCCTTGAGAGTGCGTCTGCCTTAAACTCTGTACCCCGGACAGCTCACTTACCTCACCTTGGTCCCAGCCCTACCCTCATTTGTGCTTCCTGACACCACAGGACAATTCAGCTATCTACACTTGCGTCCTTTCTCAGAATCGGATGAGCCAATGCAGCAATTCCACTCTTACTTGCTATTATGGTTTGAATTGTGCCCCATGAAAGGATATGTTGAAGTCCTCACCCCCAGAACCTCCAAATGTGACCTTATTTAGAACTAGCGTCTTTGTAGATGTGATTAATTAAGATGAGGTCATACTGGAGTAGGGTGAGCCCTTAAGGCAGTATGACTGGCGTCCTCATAAGAAGATCGTGTAAAGATACGAGGGAAGAATGCCATGTGGAAATGGAGGCAGAGACAGGAGTGGTGTAGCTGTAAGCCGAGGAGCACTAAGGACTGATGGAGGCAAGATTCTACCTGGAGTCTCAAAGGGAACTTGACCCTGCTGACACCTTAGTTTTGGACTTTCAGCTTTCCAAAATAGAAGGGAATACATTTCCGTTGCTTTCAGCCAGTTTGTGGTACTTCATTATGGCAACTCTCGCTGATCGATATAGTTATATGCCGAACAGCAATGCACACACATGTATTTACGTATAAAGAAATATACACACAATTGTTAATAGCAGTTCTAATATTTACCATAACAAACCATGGGAACAATCCACACACGTCCACTGGCCATGGAAGACAAATAAAATCGCGATAGGTCTGTGTCACACAGCAGTGAAAATATTTGTAGATAAATGTTGAGTGAATGTTGAGTGAAAGCAGCCAGACGCAGAAGGATGCCAAAAGTATGATTCAGTTTATATGAAGTGCACACCACCATTCAGGGGTGGGTGCGTGTGTAGATGCTAAAACTATACAGAGAGCAGGGGCTGGGGTCGGCAGGGGTAAAGGGCCTCGGGGCTGCTGGCATCATCCTACTTCTTGACTTGGATGGTGATCCCACAGGCAGTTGCTTTGTGAGAGTTCACTGGGCTGCGTGTCTTTATTTTTTGTGACCTTCTTTTCTGCGAGTGTTATACTTCAAAATGAGGTTTTGAGGAAGTAAACACTACTCTACTCCAGGCGGCCCGCCTGGCCACCACATTCAGTGAGCGCTGCAGGGAAGCCAGAATGCGGCTCTTGACAATGAACAGAGGAAGGTTTTGACCCTGATCCCACCGCTGGCTCATGGTTTGAATTCTCAGAAGTTGGTTCCTGAATCCGTAAATCGAGGGCGCGGTTTTCCTACACCTTTGACACTGATGGACGTGGGAACTTGGACAGGTTAATGCCACTTCCCGAGGCCTCAGCCCCCCTTGAGTGAAAGGGGACTAACCACACGTGTCTTGCAGGAGCCAGCGGGGTGATGTGTGCAGACCGCGCCAATGCCGTGAAGCACTTCCTCCATTTTCCTTGTCCTCCGGGCTCGGCCTTTTCTGGCCTTGCGATCTCTGCAGTGTCAGAGGCTGGGGCTGTGGGGCCTCAGAGCCTGGAACTGGGTGCAAAAGGGGAGGATGCAGAGAGGCGTGCGGGGCTCCAGACAAGTGGAGACTTCCTACTGTCACAAACAGGGAAGAGGCTGCTTTTTAAGACAGTGGGTTCACCATCCTCATGGGAGTCCAAGCGAAAGCTGGAGGGCCACCTGACACGGTAGCAACAGAGGGATCCCCACCCTGGTTGGCAGGTGAGTCCAGGGTTTAGCTTGCCTGGCAGGATTGCTTCAGGCAGGACACAGTGGAAAGAGTGTCAGGGTGGAGAGACCTGAGTCTTTGGCTCCTACTCTGGCTGTCTGCCTTAGAGATGTCCCACCGACTCTCGGGGCCATGGTTTTCTCATTTGTCTAATGGAAGGATTAGACTAGCTCAGTGGTTTCCTAGTGTGGCTCATCACCACTAGCCCAGGAAGCAGGACAGAAACAGACTGTGGCCTCCCCTTGGTACTGGGGAATTAGAATGTGTCTGGGACAGCTGACCTCTCCCAGCTCCTGCATTGCAGGCTGCGGTTATGGGCGGCTTATTACCCTTCACAGTGGCCACGAGGGGGCAGCAAAGCCCAGGCAATGCTAATCCTCCGTCCGGCTGGCTTGCCTTTCTTGCCAAAACTCTCTAAGGAAAGGGCATAGAAACACTGATATTATCGTACAACTAAGCACACTTAGCAGCCAGATGTTGATTTCTAAATACCATCCTCCACTAAGAAAAAATAAACCTGAGCTTCTTGGAGAAGTGGCTGATTTCAGGCATGGCGCAGAAAAATGACAAGGTAAGCCCGGTGCTCAAGAACCGTTGGAGACATATCTAAGGGACACAGGAGCCAGCTTCAAGGGGCTCCTTTTGGCTAAGTCCAGAAAAAAAACTGCGCATCAAAAGAAATACTAGTGGTGATATATTATGACATAATGGAAAGAAACGAAAATCTGCAAGTCCGTTTCGATAACAAAAGGCTGAGAGTGTCATTACTCAGACACATACAACTCAGCCATGAGCCTCTTTCTTTGCCAGGCGGGCATAAAAGGGACCATTTTAAAGAAGCTGGGGGAAAGTAGAGGAAGTGTCCACGGTTCTGTATACGCGATGTCATAGAGACTTCTAGGTAGAGACGTAGACAAGGTCTCCAAACCCAGTGGCTTAAAATCCTGCAATCACCCACAGATATGTGTCCTCACCAGTTTTTGTTTTTTTTTTTTTTTAATTAGGAACATGCACTTAAATTCTAGATTTCCAGCTTCTCTTAAAAACCAGGCAGGCTGACCTACATTCCCACATGGAAACAATCAGCTAGAGCAAACAGGACTTAACCTGTTCAGTGTGCTCCACATTCTGCGACTCACCAGGGTCCCCACCAGAGCCCTCTGCACTGATTTCTGTCACCTGCCTGACCCCCAGAGGCATTAGAATTCAGGTTTCTACTGGACTGCCTCTGAGAGGTCGTGTCTGTCATTAGGAGACAAGTGCGTGCGTGACAGTATTTGATTCAACGTTGCTTAACAGAACAATTGGGAGAATGAAGAGGTGAACTCCCCCTTATAAAGTTTAGATTTGAAAAGATTCTTCCTGGACTTGAGAAAAATGAGAGCATCAAAGTTCTCTTTCCTAGACCTGGAGCACCCCACCTGCCCCATTTGTCATACAGATGCCTCTTTACCTCCTTCAGGGTTGAGGGAAGGGATGGTCATGTAAAACAGAAGGAGAAAAGGCTAGAACTGACGTAAGACTTTTCCCTAGGGGTAAGGAGTTTTGCAAAAAGTCAATGGAAAGCTTTCTGATCAGTGTATGAAGAGGGAAGTTTTTTGAAGAGAGACCAAATGCAATGATGAGGTAGAGTTGGAGGGCAAAGTTAGGAACAGAAAGAAGGACTTAAGTTCTTAGCTGCTGCAGAAGACCCTGGTGGTTGTCTGCCCAATCCTTCTCCTACCCTTTTTGACTAACAGACTTCCAATTTTCTTCAGGCAACAATGTGCCCAAACACAGAAATTGATCATAATTGGCCAAAGCCAAACTGACAGCTGCTTTGCCTATGATGCACAAGGGTCCAGTTCTGTCCAATGAGACGTCAGATGTCGGCTGGAGGCTTCTGGGAAGGATTTGCCTCCAAGGTAAAAGAGATTTGTGTGTGAAAAAAAGTTCCCTTTGCCGTTGTCCCTCTTACTTTCTATTATGAATGCTGTCATGTGAAGTGATGCTTAGAACTGCAACAGCCATTTTGCCACCATAAAAAAAAAAAAAAAATTTAAACCCGCGCTTATACGGTCAGCTAATCTGTGACAAAGGGGATAAGAATATACAACAGCCTGGGTGGCTCAGTCAGCTAAGCATCTGACTCTTGATTTCAGCTCAGGTCATGATCTCACATTTCCCAGTTGGTGAGTTCAAGCCCCGCATCGGCTCCGTGCTGACAGTGCAGAGCCTGCTTGTAATTCTCTTTCTCTCCCTCTCTCTCTGCCCCTTCTCCGCTTTCTCTCTCTCTATAGTAATTATTTAATTAAGTAATTAATTAATACTTTAATTAAGTAATTAATTATTTAATTAATTAATTACAAAAATAATATACAATAGGGAAAAGACAGTCTCTTCAACAAATGCAAAAGAATGAAACTGGACCACTTTCTTACACCATATACAAAAGTAGACTCAACATGGATTTAAAAACCAAATGTAAGACTCAGAACAATAAAATTCCTAAAATAAAATACAGGCAATAATCTCTTAGAATTGACCATAGCGACATTTTCCAGATATATCTCCTGAGGCAAGGGAAACACGCATAATTAAACAACTGGGACTACGCCAAAATAAAAAAAGTTTCTGCACAGTGAAGGAAACCATCAGCAAAACAAAAAAGCAATCTACTGAATGGGAGAAAATACTTGCAAATGATATATCTGATAAAGGGTTAGTATCCGAAGTATATAAAGAATTTACACAACTGGGGCACCTGGGTGGCTCAGTTGGTTGGGCGTCCGACTTCGGCTCAGGTCATGATCTCACGGCTCGTGAGTTCAAGCCCCACGTCGGGCTCTGTGCCGACAACTCAGAGCCTGGAACCTGCTTCAGATTCTGTGTCTCCCTCTCTCTCTGCCCCTCCCCTGCTCATGCTCTGTCTCTCTCTGTCTCAGAAATAAATAAAAACATCAAAAAAATTTAAAAAAAATTTACACAACTGAACACACACACACACACGCACACACACACACACACACACACACAAATCCCACAAATAATCCAATTAAAAAATGGGCAGAGGACCTGAACAGACATTTGTCCAAAGAAGACATACAGATGGCCAACAGATACCTGAAAAGATGTTCAACATCACTAATTATCACAGAAATGCATACCAAAACCATGAGTTATCACCTCACACCAGTCAGAATGGCTAGTACCAAAAAGATGAGAAATAGCAAGTGTTGCTAAGGATGCAGAAAAAGGAACGCTTGTACACTCTTGGTGGAAATGTAAATTAGTATAGCCACTGTAAGGAACAGTATAGAGGTTCTTCAAAAAACTAAAAGGTGAAATACCATATGATCCAGCAATTCCACTTCTGGATATTTTCCTGAAGCAGATGAAAACACTAATTCAGATATATCCCTATATTTATGTTGCATTATTTACAATAGCCAAATATGGAAGCAGCCCAAATGTCCATCGATGGATGAATGGATAAAGAAGATGTGGTATATATACACAATGGAGTATTACTCAGACATAAAAGGAATGGGCTCGTGCCATTCATGACAACATGGATAGACCCAGAGAGAATTACGCTAAGTGCATTAAGTCAGAGAAATGCAAATAGCACATGATTTCACTTATATGCAGAACTTGAAAAACAAAACAGACAACAACAAAAGAGAAGTAGAATCAAAGAGAACAAGCTAGTGGTTGTCAGAGGGGAGGTAGGTGGGGGGATGTGTGAAACAGGGAAGGGGATTAAAAGGTACAATTTTCCAGTTATAAAATAAGTTCTAAAATAAATGAGGCGTAGGGATGAAATGAGCCAGCTATGGGCATATGGTCAATATTGTAGTAACTTTGTATGGCGACAGATGGTAACTACACTTAACCGTGCTGAGCGTAGCATAACGTGTACGATTGGTGAATCACTATGTTGTACACCTGAAACTAATACTTCGACTATTTTTCAATTAAAAAAAGCACCTCAAAAGCCCACATGCCGAGGAAGGTTGAGTAGAGGATGAAGGATGAACAGAAAATGGGCCTCGCTGGGGCGCCTGGGTGGCTCAGTCCGTTGAGGGTCCGACTTCGGCTCAGGTCATGATCTCACAGTTTGTGAGTTCGAGCCCCGCGTCGGGCTCTGGGCTGACAGCTCAGAGCCTGGAGCCTGTTTCCGATTCTGTGTCTCCCTCTCTCTCTGCCCCTCCCCTGTTCATGCTCTGTCTCTCTCTGTCTCAAAAATAAATAAAACATTAAAAAAAAAAAGATTTAAAAAAAAAAAGAGAAAGAAAATGGGCCTCGATGATAATGTTGACTCAACTCTAGGATGCCCTACATCTGATTTTCTTATGAAAGGACATAATAAATGCTCCTACCATTTAAGCCACTGTTAGTGAGATTTGCATCCGAAACACTCCTAACTAGTACACCTGCTTTTTTCAAGGATTAAGGGAGCATCGTGTTTGCTGTTCAGCTGGAAGCCTTCCCCCTTTAGTGATTCTGCCCTTCAGAAAGCATGCGTAGGGGGGTGTAGAACCTAGGGACACAGCAGTAAGGGGAGCATGGCTTGGTCCACATTCACTCCTTCATCAGTGCCTATGGGGAGGTAGCAGGATCTTAGAAGAGGAGTCCGAGTGTCTTAAATGGTGGTGAGCCAAGAAATGAGTGATGGCCCTTGGGGAAGCTCTAAGTGGCAAGAGGGCTATTGTGGATGCACTACCAAGCAAAAACTGGAAAGAATTTAAGGGGAAAACCTCCTTTTTCCCAACGAGAAGCTTAACATATGAGGGAGGTTGATGATGCCAAATGGTAAGAAAGGATAAAACAATTGTTAGTAATGCAATATTCTACCTACAGAGCATGAAAACCATGCCAGAGAACTCCAGCTTCAGTTTCTTTTCTGCTAAAGAAACATGGCATTTGATCACAGACCTCCACACCCTCTGTGAGCTGCTTGGTGACTTGTTGGTCTGTATTCATTTCTTTTCTTATTTCAACAAAGATGTGTGATCTTATTCAATGTTAATTGGTAGATCAAAACATGGTCATTTAGAGCCAACTCAGCAAGCTGATCTTTGTTTCCTTTCTTGTTCTCCTTGGCCCCTGCCAATATTCTGCCATTTTAATTATGGAAACACTAAACACTTGAGTGTCTTAGCCAAGGTACAGTAATCCATGGCAGACTTAGCCAAGATACACATGGCAATAAATGGCAGAGATAAGACGTGAGCCAAGATCTCTGTCTTCTCATAGATCATATTGCCTCTCTGATGATACATTTTACCTTAAAAGTTAGTTCAAGATCAAAGAAGTCTTGCTACTCTTCTCAGTCAGGCCACACAAGTATGCTTAGCAGAGGTTTTATGGGCAGTGCCTTAACCAATTTCAGTAGCATGCCTAGCACACAGCACATGCTCAGCAAATGACTTGTGGCTGTAATTCAGACCAAATAGCAAGTTTGAGGCACAAGAGGACAGACACCGAGTGGGGGAGGGGGTTCTTCCGTTATTTTCCTAATAATGCCCTTCCTCTTGTGATCCAGTCATGTCTGGAATAACTGTGTGCCATCTACCATAAAGTAGCTAACTATTGGAGGTGGTATAGACTAGTAATGATTAGGAGCATGGCCTCCGGGGGCAGGATTGCTTAGATTTGAAGCTCTGCTTTGCCACTTCTAGTTGTGTGACCTCCAGCAAGTGTCTTAACACTTTGTACCTCGGGTTCACTATCTGTAAACGTGAAACAAGTATATTCAACAAAACCGACCATCTAGGGTTGTTATGATGAGTAAGTTAGGAAATAAATGTATGATTTGTAGACTGGTACCCAGGAAACAGTAAGAGGTATTTACATGTTATTACTCTGTCTACCTGTAACTTGGCCTTGAGTATGAGAGTGCCAGCTTGGCCTCCCCGGTCCCCATGTCTGGACTGGAATTTAAAGCCCTGTGCCTGTCTCCCCTCTGTTCCCCTTTATCAAAACCCACTTCTTTCTCCCCACTCCCCCTCTGCAGGAAACCCAGATTCCCCAATGTACCTTTGCTACTTGCCCTATTCAGCGTCTATCCCTGAGTCTACCCCAAGGTACACGACCCCTGAGAAAGTTCACCTCCTAGATCACTTTCTCTGTTTCCGGGGCATCTGCTATTCAGTTCACTTCCCTTTGGCTTACACCCCCAAGTCTCAGGCAAAACTGATCCTCCCAGGGTCCCCGGTGATTTCTATCTAGTCAAGCAGCTTCTACTTTCGTCTTTATTGCTGTTTTAGAAATTTTGGGTACAAAGACATGCCCCTACTTCTTGAAATGTTTATTTGCCTCTGCGACAACATATTCTCCTGGTTTTTCTCCCACCTCTACGGCTGCCTCCCTTCCTTCTCCTTTGGTGGTGCCTTCTAGTCTACCCAGTCCTGGCACAAGCTCCTTCTCCTTCTCCAATCCTTCTTTGGCTTAAAAAAAAAAAGTACACAAATAATGCATGCATGCGTTCCCAAAGTAGACAAATGAAGCAAAGCCTGACCATAAGGGGAAATGTGAAATGTCCTTCCATCAGTGCTTACCACCTGCTTCCCCAACAGAGGCACTGTCGACAGCTGGGTGCACAGAGCAGAGAATGAGAGTTGCCCACAATATTGAATCTCCCCTTCGTCTTCTGTCATAGAAGCTCCCAGGAGTTAGATTACACTTCCCTCCCTTGCAGTTCTGTTCATTTCTGTGACGGAGTTGTGGCTCACGGCAGCAAAGTGGAATTAGCACGAACAACTGCAGGGACTCTTCTTTTGAGGAAAGGACGGGCCCTTCTCCTTCTCTTTTGTCCCTTCTACTGTTTGATAGCCACAGCCAGAGCAGCCTGCCGGGACCCTCCACTATATGGAGTTTTTCCCCAAACCAAGCAATCTGTGATGCCAGCTGGTTGTCCTACAGTACGACTCAATTCTGGCATTCTCTACCCAGAGACAGCGTCAGATCCCACAGGTAAAGGACTCAGTCCCACGAGACTATGCCCACTTCAGATACCAGCTGCCAGACCCGGTTGTTAGCTGTGCTGCTGATCGACTGGCTATAAGGTGGAGGTTCCCACAGTCCCTTCCTTGGCTTCCATTAATTTGCTAGAGGGGCTCACAGAACTCAAGAGACCAGTTTACTTACTAGATTACTGGTTTATTACAAAGGGATAGAACTCAGGTGGGACAGACAGGTGGAGGAGATGCATAGGGCAAAGTCATTGGGGGTGCTCCCTCTGTGTTCACCACTCTCCCCAAATCTCCACATGTCCACCAACCCACTAGCTCTCCAAACCCCATCCTTTGGGGTTTTATGGAGGCTTCATTAGGTAAACAGAACTGATTAAATCATTGGCCATTGGGCATTGAAGTCAATCTCCAGCCTTTCACCCCTCCCCAGGCGGGGGTGGCACTGAAAGTTCCAAACCTGTAATCACATGGTTGGCTCCATGGGCAACCAGCCCTCATCCTTAGGTGCTTTCCAGAATTCACCTCATGTCATTAACATGACTTTATCATCCTAATAATCACTTACAAAATCGCAAGGATTTTAGGAGCTCTGTGCCAGAAACAGGGGCGACAACCAAATACAAATTTCTTATTATAAATCACAATATCAGAGACCCCAAAATGGGAGCTGTGTACTGAGGAAAACAGAGAAAGTTCCAGAAGGTCTGAGATGCTGATGAACTTGGAGCCACCATTCCAGCCCCATATGTGTATATAGAAAAAGAATGTGTATATTTTTGTAAACTGTTGTCATTTGGGGTTCTCTCTCTCTCTTACACCCAAAATTGACTTACCAGCTCTGACTATATATTCTTTAGAATATTTATTAATAAATGTACCTCTTCTTTTTCATAAATGAATCCACATATGGTCTGTGGCTGATCTCTTTACTGAACAATACATTCCTCTGACTCCCTCCCCTCCCCCATTTAATCGATTCCTACAACCTGTTGATTCTCCTTTTAGCCCCTGATCTCTTTTCACCCTCACTGCACTCGCCTAGTCCAGGCCACCGTAATTCCTAACTAATGCCAACTGATTATCCTGCTTCCACTCTTGCCTGAGATAGAACTAGATCAGTCTTCAATCCATTCTTCATCTATGTTCAGGCCAGTTTTTTAAAAACACATATCAAATCATGTCAATCCATACTTAAAGCCCTTCTGTACTTTCCTGACCTGCATGAAATGAACCTTAAGCCCCTTAATGGGCCCACCAAGCTCTGAGGGATTCCCTCTTTGCCCATCTCTGACTCCATCTTGGTCCAGGCTAGCCTTCTCTTTGACCACATCCCATCTCTTAGTTCCCTGGAAGCATCTTCCACCTCATCATGCCCTTTGCAGGCTCCATAATAAGTCTGGAACATCCTTTCCACAATACATGTCCCACTGGTCCTTCTGATCGCTCGCTGCTAAAATGGCATCTTTTTTTAAAATTTTTTTTATGTTTATTTTTTTATTTTTGAGAGAGAGAGATAGAGACAGAGCATGAGCGGGGGAGGAGCAGAGAGAGACACACACACAGAATCCGAAGCAGGCTCCAGGCTCTGAGCTGTCAGCACAGAGCCCGATGCGGGGCTCAAACCCACAAACCGTGAGATCATGGCCTGAGCTGAAGTCAGACGCTCAACCGACTGAGCCACCCAGGTGCCCCTAAAATATCATCTTAAAGAGGCTTTCCCAGCTAGCTTTGCCACCTGTTTCCCTGATGGCCCTCAGGATAATCTGTAATTGTCATTGCCCTCACCAACTTGGTTATTCTTTTCCTCTTCCACTGGACTATAAGCTCCCTGAAACCAAGGTCTGTGTTTATTTCAGGTACCCCAGGAACAACCAGAGATCTAGCCATAGAGGAGGCATTCAATAAATATACTTGTCAAATGAAAGATCCCTGACTTACAGTTAAGAAACCTTGGTTTAAGCACCTTTACTATTTACAAGCTGTGCCAACTTGGGGAAATCAATCGACCTTTCTGAGCCTGTGTGGAACATGGAAAAAATTAATCCTGCCCTGATTATCAGAGGGTTTGCTGCAAAAACCAAAGGAGATGATGTGAGGTAAAAATGTGAAACTCTGAACACATATGAGGGGTAATTTACTATTGGGGCAAGGAGCCCTTGGGTGAACTTCGTATGACAGCCTACTTTCTCAAATACTTGTACATAAAATAGGTCTCTGTAAACTAGTCAGTCCAGTGCCTTGTCAGTAATTAATTAGTGTTCATTCCTGGTCATCTCCCCTTATAACTACAGCTTCCAAATGGGGAGTTTTCTTGGAATACAAACCTTAGCACTACTTAATCATCAATCCCAGTGGGAAAAAAAAAAAAGTCCTTTTGACTTGAGAATGAGGAGTTTAGTGACAGCTGTTAGTTGGAATGAAACTTTTCCCTAAGAACAATAGAAACTCAGCTCTCTCACCCCTTGATCTGCTTTGCTTAGTTGGTTAGTGATTGCTGGGGTGTGGTATTGACAGAAAAGTTTAGGAAAGTGTAGGGGGTGGCCTGTCCTTTCACGTAGGGATGCCTATGTGGTGTAAATAATCCTCTTTCCATCCCAGTCTACACATGGTCCTAAAACAAGATGTTTGTGCCAAAAGGAATTCCAGGAGGCATTATCCTGGTGGTGGGGGGTGGGGGTGGGGAGTAAGGATGAGTGGGTTAAATAATAGAATCATCAGCCCCACGGAGTTCGGGCAGGGGGTGGAGTGCACACTTTTGTTGCTTTGGATTACCAAAGAATGCATTGAAACTTCGCTTTTCCTCCTCGTAAGCACCGCGGTTGGGCAGTATTTTTGCCATTTAAACTAGACAGAATGTAGTCACGTTTTCTCCTGATCACATCTATGCAAACAGATTTGGATTCAAATTTTTTTTTAAAATTTTACAAGTTTTACTTGGGGATAATTTTAGGTTTACAGAAAGAGCTGCACAAATAGTACAGATGTTGGGTGCTCATCTTCCCCAGTGTTGACACCTTACCTTTCTGTGGTACGCTTGGCACAATTAATAAGCCAATAATGATACATTTTTGTTAACTGAAGCCAATGCTTTATTCCGATTGTCTCAGTTTTTACCTAATGTCCTTTTTCTGTTCCGGGATCCCATCTGGGATTCCAAATAAATCTGCATTTAATTAGGTTTGGTTTTACACTAGCACCGAAAAGTCTGTTTTCTTTCTTTCTTTCTTTTAAAATCTTTTTTTAAATGTTTATTTTTGAGAGAGAGAGAGAGAGAGAGAGACAGACAGACAGAGCATGAGCGGGGGAGGGGCAGAGAGAGAGGGAGACACAGAAGTGGAAGCAGAGAGGGAGCACAGAGCCTGACACGGGGCTTGAACTAATGAACTGTGAGATCAAGACCTGAGCTGAAGTCAGAGGCTTAACCGACTGAGTCATCCAGGCACCCCCTTTTTTGGCGGGCCCCTTTTTTTCTTTTAAAGTTAAGCCATCAACTTAACATCAGGGAAATGTTTTTCTTTCTGAAGAGTGTAAAGTCAGAGACTTAGGCAGGTCTTTGCCAGGAAAACCATTTCCATAGTTAGTTAATACTGTCTTTCCAAATTCAGATGGTGAGGCTCCAGCTAAAGACACTTTTCTTTTTTTTTTTTTTTATTTTTATTTATTTTATTTTATTTTATTTTATTTTATTTTATTTTTTATTTATTTTTTAATATATGAAATTTACTGTCAAATTGGTTTCCATACAACACCCAGTGCTCATCCCAAAAGGTGCCCTCCTCAATACCCATCACCCACCCTGCCCTCCCTCCCACCCCCCATCAACCCTCAGTTTGTTCTCAGTTTTTAACAGTCTCTTATGCTTTGGCTCTCTCCCACTCTAACCTCTTTTTTTTTTTTTTCCCTTCCCCTCCCCCATGGGTTTCTGTTACGTTTCTCAGGATCCACATAAGAGTGAAACCATATGGTATCTGTCTTTCTCTGTATGGCTTATTTCACTTAGCATCACACTCTCCAGTTCCATCCACGTTGCTACAAAAGGCCATATTTCATTCTTTCTCATTGCCACGTAGTATTCCATTGTGTATATAAACCACAATTTCTTTATCCATTCATCAGTTGATGGACATTTAGGCTCTTTCCATAATTTGGCGATTGTTGAGAGTGCTGCTATAAACATTGGGGTACAAGTGCCCCTATGCATCAGTACTCCTGTATCCCTTGGATAAATTCCTAGCAGTGCTATTGCTGGGTCATAGGGTAGGTCTATTTTTAATTTTCTGAGGAACCTCCACACTGCTTTCCAGAGCGGCTGCACCAATTTGCATTCCCACCAACAGTGCAAGAGGGTTCCCGTCTCTCCACATCCTCTCCAGCATCTATAGTCTCCTGATTTCTTCATTTTGGCCACTCTGACTGGCGTGAGGTGGTATCTGAGTGTGGTTTTGATTTGTATTTCCCTGATGAGGAGCGACGTTGAACATCTTTTCATGTGCCTGTTGGCCATCCGGATGTAAAGACACTTTTCAAAGGGTGTAAATATTCACCGAAAGAACCCGGGTTGAGGCTGAAGTTCGTAGTGGGGTAGGGAAGGGGGTGGAGGTTTGGGTTCTGTGGCGCCTCTGCCCTTTTCAGAAAGCAAGTGTGCTTGAATCTCTGTCATCTGGATAGCTGGGGGGATAACTCAGCCTCAGTTTCCCATACTGTCACCTGCAGATGCTGAGAACTCCCAAGCAGGGTTGTAGCAAAGGTTCCATGCAAAGTAAATGAAAGCTTTAGCATTCTACCTGGCCCACCAGGGCTGAGTAGTCATTGTGGTTATTCTTTTATATTAAAGAAAAGGAAAGAGGCATTTTTGGAAACGTTTTGCTCAGCGGTTGCTTGTTTTAACTCATTGCCTCCAAGTAGAAACATCTCCTCATAACATCAATGTCCTCAAACACATTCCAAAAACATTCCGCCCTCTGCTCTCTTTTAAGTCTTTCTTGAACTGGTCTGGTATATGGTTGTCTCTTCCTACCCCCTGAAAAAAACATACCATCCCTCAAGGCCCTGGTCCCGTTTCTCCATGAAGCTTTCCCTGATGCTCTCAGTGCTGGGGAAAGGGGATAATCAGGAAAATCTCTGAGTCTGTTTCCTCATCTGTAAAATGGAATTAAAAAGTCATCATGTAGGGGTGCTTGGGTGGCTCAGTTGGTTACACATTCGACTCTTAATTTCAACTCAGGCCATGATCTCACAGTTCGTGAGTTCAAACCCCAAGTCAGGCTAAGCACTGACAAAGCAGAGCTTGCTTGAGATTTTTTTTCTCTCTCTCTTTCTCTCTGCCCTTCCTCTGTTCTCTCTCTCTCTCCCTTTCAAAATAAACTCCAAAAAAAAAGTCGTAGTGTAGATTAAAGGAAATAATATATATATAATGCCAGTCTGCATCTAGCCTATAAAAATAATAATAAAATAGCTCTTCTTTTAGATAGTAGCAATAAGAATGAAAAGAAGAATAGAAAATCTCTTAAGGACTTAATAAGGGACAGGCCTTAGTGGTTGATTCCTTGTACGGAGTGGATGAGAGGGGAAGCAATGTCAGGAACAGCACTTGGGTTTTTGAGCAAATTTTTTTTTTTTTTTTTTTTTAAATTTTTTTCAACGTTTATTTATTTTTGGGACAGAGAGAGACAGAGCATGAACGGGGGAGGGACAGAGAGAGAGGGAGACACAGAATCGGAAACAGGCTCCAGGCTCTGAGCCATCAGCCCACAGCCCGACGCGGGGCTCGAACTCACGGACTGTGAGATCGTGACCTGGCTGAAGTCGGACGCTCAACCGACTGCGCCACCCAGGCGCCCCTTGAGCAAATTTTTTGAGCAAGGGAGATAAAAGCATTTGTGGAGTTAGGGGCAAGAGTATTTTGTTTTGCTTTCCTTTGTTTGAATGGAGTGTTGCAACTGGAAAACACAGCACTTAGTCCTGGGCATGTGGAATTTAACAAGTTCTTGGGACACTCAAGGCCAAATATCCAAATCCTGTTGATTATCTAGGTCTGGAACTCAGGAGAGAGATCTCTGAGATTGGGACTCATCAGACAGATGTTGGCTGGAACCAGAGAGGAGAGATCACTGACGTTGCTTGTATGGAACAAGGCAGCGAGCGTTAAGGATAGAACCTTTGAGGAACATCGACAGTTAAGGGAAATACAGAGGGTGAGGAGACCCAGAATGAGGCTCAGGCAGCTCTGGGGGCTGAGAGACATCTATCTGGCAGTAACTAGAGGGAAACAGCAGAAGGAGATGCTTTAGGGTGTGTTCTGGGAAAGGGATAGACTTGATCGCATTTAAATGCCCCTAGGAAGGTCCCAGGTGAGAAAGATGGGCTGAATGTGGATGGAGAAGGGGTTACTCCAGGGAAGACAAGAGCTGACAGAGGAGGGGGTGAAATACGGATGTATGGAAGGCACATGTGGTTTTAGCTAAGTTTTGTACATGGGGCAGTAGGAACTTGGCCTGCTCGTTTTCTGCCATCTCTCCTCTCGCAAATCTCTATGGTTTTAAATAAGTGGTTCTCAAAGTGTGACCTGGGGGACCCCAGGAGTCTCCCCAAGTCCCCTCCAGTGGGATTTTCCAGAGGTGGCATGTATCATGGTGTCTTCTTCTGACAGCTATCAGAATATGTGATTACAGACTCTGTGTTTCTTAGAATTTTCTAAGATAGTAGACTTAGATTGATGCGCGTTTTTAGTGTTTAACTCAGTTTCTTCTCTCAGTACTTCTACTGTGCTCTTACTCTTTTCAGTTATATCTGCTATAACATCAGTAACCTCATAATCTTCCATTAGATTATTGTTTTGAAATCCCAAGATTTCCTTGAGTCTACACCAAAACACAAGAAATAAGTACACTTTATTGTCTTGTTTAGCAACAAATATTTTAAAACTTCTTGAAAATGTTCTGTACTGTAAGATTTCCCCCAAAAGTGCTATTATTGTAGAGTCCTAGATTTTATTGTAAAGTAAAAGAAAATGTGTCATATGAGTTCTTATATTTAAGGATAAATTGTTGGCTTTTGAAAGAGGTGCTAGAACTCTCCTTTTCTTAATCCATGGCTGCACGGTCTATTTCCAAAGATACCAAAACAGATGACAGTAACACATCAGGAATCTCTGACTGCAGAAGGGAGGAATATACCCACTCCAAAAAAAAAAAAAAATGGATGCAACTGTAAATAAGAAAGAAAATATGTTGGGGCACCTGGGTGGCTCAGTCATTTAAGTGTCCGACTTTGGCTCAGATCATGATCTCACTGCTTGTGAGTCTGAGCCCCACGTTGGACTCTGCTGACAGTTCAGAGCCCAGAGCCTGGTTTGCATTCTGTGTGTGTGTGTGTGTGTGTGTGTGTGTCTGCCTCTCCCTCGCTCATGCTCTGTCTCTCTCTGTCTCAAAAGTAAATAAACATTTAAAAAATTTTTTTAAAGAAAGAAAATGTATCCAAAGTTATCTCTCCCATCAGCTTCAAGGATGTCAGTAACTTACCTTTATTGTCTTACACAACAGACAATTTTTGGACAGTATCATTGTTCTAATGAAATTGTGCTATCCTTTCGAAACCAACTGTTTTTTTTTAAACAATTTTTTTTAACATTTATTTATTTTTGAGACAGAGAGAGACAGAGCATGAACGGGGGAGGGCCAGAGAGAGAGGGAGACACAGAATCTGAAGCAGGCTCCAGGCTCTGAGCTGTCAGCACAGAGCCCGACGCGGGGCTGGAACTCACAGAGCGCGAGATCATGACCTGAACCGAAGTCGGACGCTTAACCGACTGAGCCACCCAGGTGCCCCTCGAAACCAACTGTTGAAGTTTAAAGAAAGGAATTGAATTTTTAAGACCTGGATGTGAGACACTCTTTAAGAACCAGAAATTGTTACAACCTTTCAGACTAGAGATGAAAAGGCCACTAAAGCATCTTACAGAGTAAGTTGGCATATTGCATTATCTAAGGAAGAATTCTCAGTAGCTGACAGTAGAGACTAATTAAGTAATAGAGACTAATTAAACCCTGTACACTTGGCATTGCTGGATGAAAAGTCAGTAAGAGAAATCACAACACAAGAAAAGAAAAGTCAGTAAGGGAAAGTAAGTGCCACATTCCAATAAGAGGGTAACTTGTCAAGGACTGAGTTAACAAATCATCTGCAAAATTGTGCTTTTGCTTAGAAAATGGACAAATCGAGAGAAGCGCCTGGACTTCCTTTTCTGCTTGTGTTTGCTTAGCATTCGCAACACCTAATCATCAAAGAAGTTACATGCATTCTTGACAACAAGCGCAAGGGTGGCTGAAATATTCAAAGTGTCGAATGCCTTTTTGAATCTCATGCTCTATCCTGGAACAACTCTATTGACATTTTTATTGGTAGTGCAAAAGCCACCGTCAGTAAGACTTCTGGCACCATAGCACAAATCAAGGAAATGCTGTAAGTGACTAGTGGTCACTGCATTCTCTACTGTCTCATCTTACAGACAGCCAGCTTCCCCTAAGGATGTGCCTGATGGCAGGAGGTGGGTGGGGGGTGGGCGGAATGGGTGATGGGAATTAAGGAGGACAGTTGTGATGAGCACTGGGTGTTGTATATAAGTGATGAATCATCAAATTCTACCTGAAACCAATTTTACTATAAGAGTTAACTAAAGAGAATTTAAATAAAAACTTGAAGAAGCAAAAAAAAAAAAAAAAGAATGTGCCTGATGGGCCAGTAACAATTATTGTCATTAAATTTCAACACTTAAGGATAGAGTATATAATCTTTTTTTTAAAGTATGTTTATTTTTGAGACAGAGAGAGCGTGAGCAGAGGAGGGGCAGAGAGAGACGGTGACAGAGGATCCAAATTTGTTCCTCACTGACAGCAGAGAGCCTTATGGGAGCTTGAACTCCCTAATGGTGAGATGACAGTATGAGCTGGAGTCGGTCACTCAACCAACTGAGCCACCCAAGTGCCCCTAAAATATACGATTTTTGGATAGTATGCACAATGAAATGAGAAGTGTGAATAAAGCACTTCTGCTACGCACTGAAGTGTGATTTTTTTTTCAAAGACTAGGACTTGTGCAGCTGTTTGAACTAACACATTTTTTGTGGTACTTCATCTTGAATGACTGACAGTAGTATCTCATAAACATTTTCTCAAAAATGAATGAAGTGAGCCTTTTGTTTGAAAAACAAAAAAAAACTTGTCTCAATAATAAAAACTGAGATTTCAAATACAGATGTAAAGTTTGGAAAACTTGTATCTACCACCATGAACTTAACAGCTTCTCAGTACTTAAAGACTTTTATGATGAGATGGGTGGTGATATGAACAAATGTGTTATTTGATAATACATGAAAGTGTCAACATTTAGCCTAGCAGCATGACTCAATGAACCAATGTTTTCCAAATGACCGATGCATGATGTTACAAAACCATGCGTGGGTAAAATATCCATTCAACATGCAAGATAGACCAATAGATGACAGAGTATCACAGTTGGAAAGTTCACTGATAGGATTTTAGATTCCAAATTGTGACTACCCTTTAAAAAAAAGACCTACCACTTGTCAAGTTTTGCCATTGTATCAAAGAATAGCCACAATTATCTAAGAAAGCTGTACAAATACGCCTCCCTTTCTAATTACATATCTGTGTGAAGACAAATTTTCTTCATATCATGATAGAGTGAAGAAATAATTAAGAGAGGGGGCCTGGGTAGCTCAGTTGGTTAAGCGTCCAACTTCAGCTCAGATCATGATCTCACAGTTCACGAGTTTGAGCCCCCCATTGGGCTCTGTGCTGACAGCTCAGAGCCTGGAGCCTGCTTCAGATTCTATGTCTCCCTCTCTCTCTGCCTCTCTCCTGCTTGCACTCTCTCTCAAAACTAAGTAAACATTTTTTAAATTAAAAAAAAAAAGAAATAGATAAGAGAATCCAGTTGTCTTCTCTTAAGCCAACCATGAAAGACATTTGCAAAAATGTAAAAACAATACTCCTTTATTTTTTTGTTAAATAAATATAATATGTATTTATTTTTCAAAAATATGGTATTTATATTGATATTTGATGAAATTGTTTTAACAGGAAGCGATGAATAAATATTTTATTTTCCTCGATCTCAATCTCTTCTACCAAAAATGTAGATAGATAAAGCTCACGGTTACAAAACATCTTTTAGATATTCAATGATTTTTAAAAGCATCAGGGCGCCCGGGTGGCTCAGTCGGTTAAGTGGCCGACTTCGGCTCAGGTCATGATCTCACGGTCTGTGAGTTCGAGCCCCGCGTCGGGCTCTGTGCTGACAGCTGTGTCAGATTCTGTGTCGCCCTCTCTCTGACCCTCCCCTGTTCATGCTCTGTCTCTCTCTGTCTCAAAAAATAAATAAACGTTAAAAAATAAAAAATAAAAAAAAATAAAAGCATAAAAGAGTTTTAACACCAGTTTGAGTATCACTGATTTAGGCCACAGAGAGGCAGGCTGGTGATACAGTAGGAGATTTAGGAGCATAATAAAGGTTTTAAATAACCATTGATTTTTTTTTCCCGGTAACTTCAGAATATTAAAATGCATAAAGCTCTAATAGAGAGTTCTTACTGGTTGGAGTTTGGTTAGGTGGAGTTTTACCAGTTTAGTCAAGGGAGCAGGATGGCGTCGTAGAGTTAAATGAAACTGAGTTTGAATTCTGGCTGAGGTACCCATGGGAAATCACTCAAACTCCCAGCCTCAGTTTTTGCATCTATATATGGGGATAATAGTATCCACCTTAGATGACGTACCACAAGGATAAAACTCATGTGAGTATCAAGTCGTTGCTACTTAAAGTGTGTTCTGAAAACCAACAGGGGTTAGCCACGTTGCACACCCAGAGCTCTGAATCCTGATCTACATTTCGATGAGATCTCCACTCAGCAGAATGCACCCAGTGGAATGCCTGCCTGCCACACATTTTAGTATTTTTTTTTTCCTTCAGCGGAGAGGTACAACTATTTCAGTCTTTTGGATTAAGCTAATTGGCTTGACTTTGAAAAACACATTTGACCAGGTTATTTAGTCTCATTGTCTTAATTATTGACCTAAGTTATCCTTCAACTCATTTGAAAGATTTATAACTTCCAGACTTATGGTCTAGGCTCTTGAGTGTCTCACCTTTAATTTATTTATTCACTCAACAGAACTCACTCAGTATGTGTCAGGGGCTATGCATATCACCAGGAAACAGTGTGCAAAACGGGCATGGTCCTTCATCCTTTGGTTCAGCTAAAAGAGACACTAAAAAGCCAAAACATGGCATTTGTAGTTCTGAAGATGTAGACCTTTGTGATTATAAGGGAGTAGCATACACATTTTAAAAAGTTTAGGGTGGTTTTTCTTTCTTTTTCTGAGTTTTCTTAACTTCTCTCTTTTTCTCTCTCTTTCTTTTTCTCTCTCATTTCCCTTTTCTTCTTTTCTTTTCTTTTTTTTCAAATTTGAACATAGTCCTTTATTAACTGACCAGATTACAAAAATAATTATGGTGGATACCTTAGTTCATCCTTCTAAGAAGCCTATTGATCTGATTTTCTCTGTTGCCAGCATCCACAAAATGGGTAGTCTTTTTCTTCATTGCTTCTTGTGGAGAAGATAATTTGAAGGGCCATAGGAAGTTGCTTCTTTGAAACATTCTCCAACAGTATAGATGTCAAGAATCAGATCCGATGCCATATTTACCAGGAGACAGAGCGATCAATGTGCTCTCTGTCGGGGCAATTCGCTTCTTGTTGATTTTTCTCTAACCGTGCTTGTAGATCAGTTCATTCACTGACTTCTGGTTTGGGTACCCCCATGCTATAGATGGTTCCACAGTCCTCAGCAAGTTATCTGAAGCCTTGTTGAGCTTTACAAAGGTGCCGTTGAGTATCTGACAAAGGCAAAGGAGCTGCAACACCTTTCAAACCTTTGGGCTCACACTATTGATACCTCTGATCCTGATGACAAAAGTCAATTTGGGTTCCTCAGGTTTGTAGAAGTTGCCAGCTTTTCTGGCAACAGAATCTCATTTTTGTCCATCTGCCTATATTCCTTGTGGTAATGCTTAGCTTTTTCATAGATAAGCTTCCTCCTTGCCTTTCGAAGCATCTTTTGGGCAAACTTCTTTCTCAGATGGTTGATTTTCAACTCTGCAAAATTCCTTTGCTATTTTTAAAGGGTTTCTGCCACAGCAGGAACCTTCTTTTTCTTCTCTTGTGCACCCTCCATGAGTCCATCTGGAAAAGAGGAAATTCTGTCTCTTCTTTTCTTTTTTTTTTTAAATTTTTTTTTCAACGTTTTTTATTTATTTTTGGGACAGAGAGAGACAGAGCATGAACGGGGGAGGGGCAGAGAGAGAGGGAGACACAGAACCGGAAGCAGGCTCCAGGCTCCGAGCCATCAGCCCAGAGCCTGACGCGGGGCTCGAACTCACGGATCGTGAGATCGTGACCTGGCTGAAGTCGGACGCTTAACCGACTGCGCCACCCAGGCGCCCCTGTCTCTTCTTTTCTTACCTAAACCCTACTGCCAACATGGGGCTTGAACTCATGACCTGGAAATCAAGAGTTGCATGCTCTACTGACTGAGCTAGCCAGGTGCCCCGTTAACTTTTCCTAATATAGAAAAACTTTTACACCATATATTGCTTCTTACATTATATTATGCAATACATTCACATTGTGTTATGATAATATTGCTTACCATGAATTTTTTCATTTGGTCATAATTTTGACCATTACTGGACTTTTAATTCTTCTAACATGTGAGTTATTTTTCCAGTTTATTTAAATTTTTTTAATGTTTTAATTGAAATTAAAAATCACACATTTTCCATCTTAATTGTTTTTAAATTACATTTCAGTAATGTTAGTCGTATTCACATCGTTGCACAACAAATCTCTAGAACTTTTTCATCTTGTAAAACTGAAAGTCTGTACCCATTGAACAACTGTTTCCCCAACTGACCCCAACCCTTGGCAACCATAATTCTACTCTCCGTTTCTGAGTTTGAATGTGTTGGATACCTCATATAGGTGGAATCGTATAGTCCTTGTCTTTTTTTTTACCAGCTTATTTCACTTAGCATAATGTCCTCAAGGTTCATTCTTGTTTGGCATGTGACAAGATTTCTTTCCTTAAGCTGAATAATAATCTGTTGTGTGTATATACCACATTTTCTTTATTTATGCATCCATCGGTGGACATTTAGGTTGCAGAAGCTATTGTGAATGATGAGATGTGAATATCTCTTGGCTATTGTGAACAATGCCACTTTGGGGTGCCCCCAAAGTACTTTGAATGTAGACACTAATCTATCCCCATGCCTGAAAATAGTTCTTGACGGTAAGTAAGAACTGTGGACTTGAGCTAGCAGGGAGGGTAAAGTGGGCCACTCTGGTCAGGATCCCATCTATGGATGTCCAGACAACAGTGGAGGGAAGGAGAAAAAATAGCCTGAATCACTCAGAGCAGAATTTCTTATCTAAAAGATTATAGGCCTACCATGGGCAGAACACCATGCTAGGTGCTTTCGTATGTGTTGGGGCGGGGGGGGGGGGGGGGATGTGGAGGGTTTCTTGGATTAAGATAATTATGACAATAAGATTTTTTTTTCAAGTTCTCAGGATCATTTCTAAATAATGAAAATAGTGATCACCAGTGTCAGGAACAGGCCCAGCACAGGAAGATATCAGAACCTTACATGGAGAGAGGGCTCGTGTTATTTGGAAAGAGAATTAAACTGAGAATAGAAAAATTCAGATTTCAGATAGAATACAAACTATTGAAATTTAAGTTTAACACTTCCTCCCCCCCCCCCCCCCCGACTATTGGGGTATGGGTTAGGATAATTAAGTGTGGGTCTGTGTGGCTGAGGCAGCAAATACCAATCTCTGAAAGCCCACAGAAGCCTTTACCAGGGTTCTACCTGATGTTTTTTGTTCCTACGTTGCTGTTGAAATTGTTTCTGTTGAAAGCTAGTTTTAAAGAAATTTAGTTTCACTTGTGAGCCCCAGAGTCTGTATCTGGGCCCACAAGTCATGGCTATGGATGACATTCCTGAGAAAATCAGCTTACACACAAAAGATAAGACCAATTTTGAGCTTCGCTGGGGAATAGAAATTGTATAAACTTTCAAGAAGGGAAAGTAAAGCCATCATAAACTTGAACAGCTTAAACTGACTTTCAATGATTTCAGGCCTTAGAGAAGAAGGATTACTGCAGACTCAACCTGTTGGTACCACTTTACTGGAGCTCCTTTCCTCGTCACCATAGCAAATGTGGTTATCGATGGTACAGGGAAGCAGAAAAGACACTGGCCTGAGAGTCAGAGATGGGTTCTAGTTCCAGCTCGGCCACTAGACAGCTGGATGGCTTTAGACATGTGCCATTCTCTCTCGAGTGTCAGCTTCCCTTCCTGAAATCCCAGTAGCACTTGGATGAGAAGCTCATCATCCCTTTCAGCTCTGATATTCTATGAATTAATGATATACTTGACCACTATGTCCATTCTACTGTTTATTTGGCATTTGTTCATTTGATACATATATACATATATAAAAATCTGTACAAGGTAAAAATACAAAATAAGTATTTCTTTATAAGTTATGCAATTAAACAGCTACCTTTTTAAAGTTTAAAAGCCATTGCAGAGAGAGACAGAGAGAAAAGTCTAGTCAATCCTTCATAGTCATTCACAATAACATTGGTATAAAATATCATACATGTGTACAAAATAGTGTACAGTTCATAAAAGCTGTGCAAAGACAGCAAAGTTCTGTAAAAAAAAAAAAAAATCAAAATCAAAGAGGCTGTGGGTTCTCTCTCTGCTTATGTCATGCCCAGTGCTCGAGTCTTGCAGGTCAGTGTAATCTCCCTAGAAATAATAAAAGGGCACAAGGTAGAGTGCTTGGTGCATATACTATGGATGCAGAAATTAAAAAGAAAAAGCTCTGAAAGACACATACAGAAATAGAGACTGACTCTTCCCTCAATAACTCACTTCTTTGCCCAGAGAGCATTTGGAATACAACAGGAAGGACTCGGTATTTATGTTGTGCCTTAGACCAGAAGGTGTATATGTGTATAAAATTTAAAAAAAAAATTTTTTTTAATTCAGATATCTAAGGGACCTGCTATGGAAAGACTGGGTTACCAGAGTCGACATGGGTAGGAGACCGTTCCACCAAAGACAGGGGGGTGGATCTAGGAAGTCACAGGTCTTAGAGTTATATGCTTGATGTTGTGACTCCTAACTTCGTTTCCTTCTCCATAAAGAGTTTCCTGTCTTACAGAGTTGTGGCTTCTAAAGACCAGCAGGGCCTGGCTCACAGCAAGACCCAGGCTATAGGAGTGAACACCCCACTGTGTTTTAAATAGCTGGCAATAAGCAAGATAGGAGCTCCGGTGGGAAGTTAAGGCTGGGACCAAGACCTAAACTTCACTTACGTGGAGAGAGCTGCTGGGAGGTGTGTGGGGCAAGGAAACGCCATTTTGGGCAATGGAAGGGGCTGCGGCGCCCTTGACCAGGCTGAGGTTCTGCAAAGGGAAGCGGCAGCGTCTGGACAGCGGGGACTAAGCGGACAAGCAGACTGAATCACACCTCTTCAATTTCAAAGTACTTTGAAACAGTACGCAGGGCACGGGAGGGCTTCTAAGACACGGTGATCTCCTCCTCTTCGCCCTCCTCATCGTCCTCGGAGTCGGAGAAGTCCGAAGGCTTGCCGGGGCTGCTGGAGTGAGCTGGTGAGGCAGGCAGCGGCCCTTCCAGCTGCGGGTCCCGCAGGTGCCGAGGGTCGGGGGACGCGTGATAGACCAGGCGGTGGCGGGGGCTGCCCGGGCCGTCGTCTTCCTCCTCGTCATCCCCTGGGCCCTTCTGGCCCACGTCGCTGAGGTCCGGGTGCGGATTGAGTTTCGTGGGAAGGGTCTGCTCTCGGCAGCCCCCGCTAGACAGAAGCTCGCGCTCCTTGGAGTTCCGCCACTTCATGCGTCGGTTCTGGAACCAGATTTTCACCTGGAGCGGGGAGGAGAGAGAGCGGGGGACAAGCAGCGGTTATCGCAGCCGCTCCCCACCAAGGGCGTGGGGGAGGGGCTCCGGCAGGACCGTCGGGGAGGTAAGAGGCTCTGTCCTTCTCCCCCTCCTTGCCCGCTGCCCGGTGAGTTCAGATGGTCAAGGACTCACCCTACCCTCACCCCCTCCTCAGCTTCTCGCTCCTCTAGCCCCATCCTCACGCACCTGACCCGGCTGGGCGCAGGTGGGGGGGGGGGGCGCTGAGCCGGGGAGAGAAGCAAGTTGTCCCGAGTGGCCTCAAGGAAGCTGGCTCGTGCGCTCATTCCCTCTCTAGACTTTACTTTCCCCATCCGTAGGAGGGGACCTAACGGGTTTCAGAGGACCCTCCCAATTGCACGATGCGTGGGGGAGGGGTGAAGCGGGGAGGGTGGGGCTGTGGGGAGACCGCCCTCACTTGTGAGTCTTTCAAGCCCAACTTGGCCGCCAGCTTCTTGCGGTCGGGCTTGCTGATGTACTTCTGCTTCTGGAACATCTTCTCCAGCGCTTTGCGCTGCACGTCGGAGAACACGGCTCGTCGCAGCATGCCTCGGCGAGGCTTGCCGCGGGCAGCAAGCGGCCAGGAGAAGGTCCCCGGGATGGGCACGACGCTCGAGGACGCTGCGGAGGGGTGGGGTGGGGGGTTGCGAGTGAGTGGGCGGCGTCCCGCCGCGGCAGTAGCGTCTGCCCCTCCCTCGTGGCCTCCCTCGGTTTTTCTCTCTGATCCCTTCATCTCTTTAAAGCTCTCCTTTTTCTCCCCTTGGAGAATAGACCAGGAACCTACAAACCTGCGAGACTGAAAGGCGCTTTCCGCCCAAATAACTTTCCCTTTCAACCAGGCAAACCCGGATTAGGTAAAACCACGGAAACACAGAAAACAGCCTCCACAATAGCCTGTTTCGTTTTTCCATTCAACAGTCTCAGGGGAACAGTGTCAAGGGAACAAACCTGCGTATATCGGCTAAAATAGCAAAAGAAAAAATTTACAAAAATAAAAATAAAAATATCCAGCTGAGGCCGCTGGGTTTCCCCCTTATGCTCTTATCACCTTGGTGGCTTTTGCATTCTTTAGATGAAAATGAGGTGCCTTACTTATTTGACAGAAGAAAATCCGCTTTGGATTTTTTTTTTTTTTGAAAAATCCAATCAGCATTCATCTTTTTCATATTAATCTTTCTTCCCCTCCCCCACAAAACGTAAAGAATTCGGCCCGAATACATGAAAAGTGGCAGCTAATTAGCACATTGACCGCTCCCCAATGGGTATTGGCATGATAAAAAGGGGGAGAGTTTTCCTTTAAGGGAGGGAAAAAAAAAAAAACCCAAAAGAAACAGAGACTCTAATGAAGCGTGAATGGTAATTGTGTAGTAATGAACTAACAGAAAAAGACTGAGGACAAGCAGCGAAAGCCATATATTACTGGGACAAAAGAGATTTACACTTTCAAACTAAACACAACTGCAGGCCAAGACCATTGGGAGAATACTGATGGCAGAGGCTTCTCTTCCCGGAATCATTTTCATTAAATGGACATGAAAAGCTATTTATAAAGCTCGGGTTGTTTTTGTTGGAGCATTGAGATGAGGGAGAAAGGCAGCAAATTCCATTATCAGCAGCAGCATGAATGGTGGTGGGGGGCTGTTGGTGAATTCTCTCTCCCCCTTTTAAAAATCAATTGCTTATTTCTTTCTCTGATATTTGGGAGTGTTGTCGTGGTTCTACCCATCCCCCACCAACCGTGCCCAGTCTCCCTTCTCTTTATAGGCTCTCCTCTGTCTCCTGAGTCTTGACTGGTTGCTGAGTTTTCAGCTATACTTTGAGGCACCACTGGGATTCCAGGATGGATAAAAACCTCGTGTAAACTGTTGAAGGTGTTTCTCCTCCAGACTAGGACCCCATTACGGGCTTCCCTCAGACTTATTTTAGAAGTTGAAGGTCTTTAAAAAAGATAAGGCGGTGGGGGGAAGGGTAAGAGAAGAGGTTGGGAAATCAGGTTGGAAATAGAAGGTTGGGGGTGTGGGAGGATCTAGTCCCCCTCCCCCTGGGCGACCCCAGGCATCCCACACAAGAGGGCACCCCATGTGGTCTTGTGAAAAGCCCGAAACCCTGAATGAGTCTTAAAGAGAAATTAGCCCCGGCTGGTAGGTGTCTCTCGGCGGCGTGGAGGGGCGAGGGCCGGTCTGTGTGTGGCTGCCCGGAGGAGCTGACCAATTGGTCATGGTGCTGAAACCTTTGTGGCGGAATCGTGGCCAAGTGCACTGACTCTGTGGGAAAACGGCGGCGTGAAGGGATGCCAACAGCTCCTCGCCGGGAAGGGAACCGCCTCAAATTGGGACCATGACAATTCCTACTAATTTGTAGAGCAGGGAATTGGTGCAAAGTGTCAAGCAGTCACTGCTTGTGCTAAATAGGGCATCAAATTGGCGCGACGGATTCGTGAATGTTGTACGCCTCGCAACCTCTGAACCAGAGCATAACCCCGAGGGGTGGACGGAGAAATATGGCTTTCGGAGCAGGGAGCGACGGGCTGGGGCTGGGGCGCCGCCCCCCAGGAGGGGGAATGAGACCTACCTGGGAAATAAGAAGATCTGATGAAAGGCTGGAAGGAGCCTTCAAAGTAGGGAAAGGCGAAGGTCTTGGGAGGGACGCTCTGGAGTAAGGCAGGGGATGTTTCTGGCAGAGAGTAAAGGAGAAAGGAAAAGAGGGAGAGAGACAGAAAGGGAATTTGATTAGGTACTTGATTATTGTACAGAACATTGAATATATGATATGATTAACCCTTCAGCTGGCTTCAAAGGCATCTTTCTCAATGTTTTGACAAAGTAGAAGAAACCTTTTCCTAACATCATGTCATCTGTGGAATCCTTCCACCACCACCACCACCCTCCCCCCCCCCCTCCCCACGCACCTCAGAGTTGGCTCCCTGTCCCGATTCTCATCCTAGGTACTAACGAGATATGCAGTATTAGGGCGGGTAGGAAAAGAATTGTAGATCCATTATACTAGCTGAGCTAGTAAATATATTGTCTTGGGTTTATAAAAACTGGCTTCCAAAAGTTTGAGGGCAGAAACACAACACGCCTAGGGGCGGGCGCTCTCTCCGACTGCAGGTAATCAAGTTCGTTCTGAGGGTGGGGCGAACCTGGAGGCTTTTCTTCCGGGAATTGGCTGGACCGGAGTCTCACATTGCGCGAGTGGGGTCCCGGGGATCCTGCGTAAGTGTATGTGCGCAGATGTGTGAGTGGGCGAGGAAACAGGAAACCGGGGCAAGAAGGACTCGCACCTGGACCGGCCCTCAGTGTCCTGCGCTCACTTACCGGTTCTGGGAGCAGAGGAGAGGATGGCGTTAACCCCAAACTTCAGAAACGTTGGCTCGCTGGCAGGGGCGGCGGCCGTCTGAGGTGAACCGTCCGGTCGGCTGCCTGGACCCGGGGAGCCCAGGTCCGAGGTCCCGGTGTCTGTGAGAGTCGCGGGGGCCCCCTGCCTAGGGGGCGACATGCTGGCCGTGGGTAAGCTGCGGGGCAGGTAAGCCGGAGGCCGGCTGATGCGGATCAGATCCTCCACCAGGAAGCTCGAGTGGCCGGAAAATGCCGACTGCAGGGACTGGGGCAGCGTTAAGGTGGGCGTGGGGCGCAAGAGGCTCGGGTACCCGGCGGGGGGCGCGAGGAGGCCAGGGAACATCATGTTAGGCGCGGGGCGGGCGGAATAACCCTTCTTCCAGTGGCCTGAGGGTAAATGCCTCGCTTCCCGCCCCTCCCGCCCCCGCGATGCCCTCTCTCTTGGGCTTAGCAAACGTCTCCAAGTAATGATCCCACTTGGGCGTCTGCGAGTCCTCCGTGGTCCTCCCGTCGAGGTGATGGTTTTATAGTGGCCCGCCCGTTAAAGCGCTTTGAAAAGTGACAGCTCTGACAATGAAGTTCAACAAAGTTCTCCACTCGAGCTTCATTCGCCGGAGGCTCTGGGCGCTCTGATTGGCGCAGGGGTGCAATTTATGATTGGATTAGTCTTCATAAGCATGGCCCGCACAATGGGCCGGCAACAAAGGCTGGCGCGCATCAATTCTGCATATCGACCGCCTCTTTGCAATACAGTGCGCCCCCAAAGCTCTCGCCGGGAGTTTTTGTTCCGAAGCAACACCCGGGCTAATTAAATGCCTATTTAGAAGTTTCAGATGACATCTTGCCTCATAGAAAAGGAATTATTTAAAGAACGCACTAAATTTATTTGCAGCTCCCCTGCCGAGTCTGGAAAATAAATCAATAAATATTCATAGAAATTCGTCTCCAGGCAATCAGTAAAATAGCCCTCCCCCTTGTGGGGAGGGCAACGGAAGATTTCAAGTCAGTGAACACGAAAATATACTCCCTCTTCAGTCTCTAGCTGTATAGGTTACTCCAGCTGAGGCATAAGGCAGATGTGAGGGGTGGGTAAAATCAGTGTTTGTGGGGTGCCATTCTGACAACACAGGGAGATTGGGAATTAATGCTTTGGGGTTATTGGGTGGAGTCCATAAGGATGGAGGGGGAGGTCTGGATTTGAGTTATTTCGGGTCGGGAAAGTAAGAGTTTGAGAGAGTTGGTAGATACCTGAATAGTAAAATGTGTCTCCTGCAAACTCCCAGAAACTTGGAAAACGGTTTCAGCGAGATTTCTTTAGAAGTGTCAGCAAGGAGCACTCCGCAGCTTGCCTGGGGGAGGATCAGAGGGGAGCAACGCACAGGGTCCAGGCTGCTGGATTCCACTCGAGCAGCCTCAGGCCAGGTGACCTGAATGCTAGAACTGCTATGCCGGCCCTTTTCCCACCTCAAGGAGCCCTCAGAAATTTCATTTGAAACTTACGGCCTGGACTTTTGAAGCCATAGCAGCAAAAGTTGAGATTCCTCGAGAGAGCCCTACCCATTGCCGGGTGCTTAACTTTGGCCAAAGTTTTGCAGCTTCTTAATTAACTGCAGTATACAAACGCCTGAAAACAGCCTGGGAAGAGCGCAGTTCTCAAGAATGCTGGTCCCACGTCAGGAGACCCGATGCTTAATCGGGGACCTCAAACGAGAGTCTTCCCGGAGACAGTCTTTCTCTTCACTGGGGGGTTGGGGCTGAGGGAACGCTGAACCTCAATCCCCCCCGTTTCTCTGTTCGGCGAGATAACAGATGTGTTAAACGTCCCATTCATTTCTCTGGTGTGGCTGAACCTCCCCAAAGAGAAGTGTGCAGCCCAGCCAGGCCGCCCTGATCCTATTAACCATGAACTAACTGTCACCTTCAGCTGGTTTTCCTTTTTGCTTTTTAACACAAAGCTTTCTCAAAAATCTTATTAACCAGCTTTATTTCTCTCGATGGTTTTGTTCAGGGCGTTTTGTGTTGATGATCTCCATGTCGCTGCTTTAACCATTCAATAAAAGTGCATCTGCGATTTATATCACATTAAACCAGAAACGGAGCCCGCTAAAGCTCTCCCTTGATTCAAATTAAAAAGTTATTTAGGGCCAGGCTCTGGAGCCGAATTATAATGCTTTACGATGACGCAAGTATGGAGTTTCTGAGCCCGAGACTCTTATGGAGGCGTACTGGCCAGGCAGGCTGTCAAAAACCTCTAAGGAAAGGAATGACTTCTAAATAAGTGGGTATTTAAATATGGGAAATGCATCGCTCCAGTTAATTGGAGACCTCTGGAAACGGACGAGGGACGTGTGTGAAGAACTTCCAAAGTTTCTCTTTTTGAAGTCTTGCAATAAAATAGGGGAGAAAAGTCTAAACTGTTTGAACACCTGCACTTTCATCTTGCCACAAGACGAAGTTTTCCATCGCAGTCCATTTCCCCCTACCCCGGTCCCCAACTGCTTTGTGGAAGCTGGAAGATCGGCTCTGTTTTTTTGCATTCTCTCCCTCCAACTCTTCTCGTCTCTAATTCTCCATCGCCAACGCCTCCTTCTCTTCCTCCTCCTTCCACCTTCCTCCACTTCTCCCTCCCTCCCTCGTTCCTTTCCTCCCCGCCTGGAGCCGTTGCTTGTTCCAGGGGTGGAGAAGAGCGGTAACTACCAGTGTTGAATTACCCATCAGAGAAGCGCTTGCCCAGGTCTTCCGGAAGATCGGAATAGAGCCTCGGTTTGCAGGGGTTTTAGCGAGGAGGAGGGGAGTGCTCAGAACTCAAAGCTAGTCTGGGGCCTTCCTAGTGCCATCCTCTTCCCCAGGCCTCCTCTCCTGCTGGGGTATTTCGCTGGGTGTAGTTTTTAGTTATTATCCTGTAGATTGACACGCTCCATTGGCCCTTTACTATCACGCGCGCGCGCGGGCGCGCGCGTACACATGCCTCCCCCCGCTCCCGGGTCATTCTGCCTTACTATAGACTAACTGCTGCTAACTTCGCCGCTTGTAAAAGGGGCCCTGACATTTTTGGAAGGTGGGTCAACCCCTTGCTGAGATCCACGTGGACCTTGCCTCCAGCGGTCCGTCTGCAGAGTCCCCTAAGGAATTCCTAAGGCGAAAAGAGGAAAAGTGAGGGCGGGGGCGAGGGCTGGCCGCCCGTGAAAAGGCAGAATAAATCCTAAGGAAGCAAGAAATCGGACGAAAGGATCTTACTTTAAGTGATCTCCTTGAACGCGTCTTTTCAAACTCCGCGATAGCCTAAGGGGCTGCGCGGCGCGGCGTCTGTGGCTAAGACCTGTGACTAATGCCGTTTGACCTGAGCCCATGGGGTTTTGTGTGTCCTGCCATTCATTGTAATGTCGTTATCTTCAAGTTTATTTCAAAGAAGTCGCTCACGTCCTCTCTCCCAGAGCTGCGTTGTTTATTTCTCTTTCAAAGGAAAAAGCGCAAGAGGCAAAGAGAGAATCGGAGGCCCTGGCTGCCTTTAAGGTCCTTGCCTGTGCCGCGGGCGCTACTGCTTGCTGCGGGAGGCTGCAGCAAAGCTGGCTGGACTCCTGGGGCCTACAAAGCCAAAGTTGCCAGAGCCTCCCTGGGACCGCAGGGTGGGCTCTCAGAACCCGCTATGGGGAATTTCTTTCCTCCCCGGCAGTGGAGAGCGGGCGGGTCCCAGCCCCACGCGCCAAGCTCTTGCAGTTGTGGGGCCCCTTGCAATATGGGCGGAGCCGGGAGCACCTCGGTAACCGCAGGCCGCAGAGGGAGAAGGGCCTGCAAAGTAAAGTGACTTAAGATTCCCGGCCAGTTAGGGAAGTTAGGGAAGGTTGGGACCTCAAGGTAGCACTTTGCAAGGGTTTGAACCCCCTGGCCGTGGCTCTCTGGGGCTGGGGCTGCAGACAGTTGGAGCACGCCTCGGAAGTCAGGACGCGGAAAGGCGGCAACGGGGAAAGGGCCCCGCTGCCTGGTTTCTCCGGTCTTGGGGGAAAAGAGGGAGCTGACCCCCTGGGCAAAGGAGGAGGGCGACGAGGCTCGGGCTGCACGCGCTTTCCAGTCGTCCCACCCTCTAGGCAAGCCGCTCTATTAAGACACCTCTAAGGGGTTCACCTTCAGAATAGGCCACTAGGAACTACCGGCCTCCCCAGCCCTTTCTGTCGTCTCTCCCCACCCCTCATTCCTTTCACACTCACTCCCCCCCTCCTTTTCCTTGAAAATCCTTCTATTGTGCCAATCAAGCAGATGGTTTGCAGGAAATATAGCTTGGCCTCGCTGACCGAAACTAATTTTAACTAGCTTTCCAAGCCTGAAACGTTTGTTTTGCTCTTACAAAATAGCCCCCAAAACAGCTGGCAAGGGTGAATTAAACCCATTAAAGACACATTTATAAGAAATTATATTCACATAGATTGCCTGAACCCCCCTGTGCAGCCTAAGAGGGGAGATGAGCGCATTTAAATGAAAATGTCGCCCAACGCTCCCCTCCTTAACGTAGCCTGAAAGTCTCAAAACATTTTACTAAATAGATTAACTTGACTATTGTCTTGCATCACATTTATCAGCTTCATTAAGTGAATAGCTGAACAAATATATTACGCATGCATGAAAAGCTCTTTTTCGAGGAGCCTCATTGTATCCTCAGCCCTGACAGGTGGTTAACTGTGTGTTGTGTTTTTTTGTGGGTTTTTTGTGTTTTCTTTTTCTTCTTCTTCTTCTTTTTGAACCCGAAGAAAGAGGATCTGTGTAGAGCAGCTCGGCGAGCAGTGCCTGCCTGGCGGGAGTTTACTTTAACCCTGGGCTTGGACGCCGAGGCCCAAGGATATTAACACGGTGAGGCGTCGGCACAGGCGATCTCGGCCCATTCAAAACGATCAAAATTAAATTTAGATGAGTTGGGCCTTGACTACTTTTTCTCTCCATCACACCACACCATCCCCCCCCCCCCCTTGTCTGGGAAATCACTTTCGTATTGTTTCTTCTCAAAGCTAATGTTTCTCGCGCGCGCCTTAAAAATAAATTGCCTTCGCTTTTCCTTGCTTGACCAGCTCTCCCTCAGACTGCCGAGTTAAATATCCTTTTAACTCACATTTGGATTCATTTCACTTCACTGGGGGTCCTTAGTGACAGCCCTTGTCTCCCGGGCCTCAGTGTCCCTGTGTGTGAAAGGAGGGACTCCCCTAGCGAGCTCTCTATAGGCCCTTCCTTCCAGATCTGACCTTCTAAAGTTTAAAAACGCTCAGCTCTTTGTCGCCCCACCGCGGGCCCCATCAGCTCCCAGAGCCTCGTCCCGTCAGGCCCCTGGAAAGACAGCACTTCCGGGTGCCCAGGGCGCGCCGGGCGTGGAGAGATCGAGCGCCCAGTGCGCTGGGGGCTTCGGGGCAGAGCGGCCAGCCCGGGAGGACTGCGCCGGCGCGGTTCCTGCGCCTCGGGTATCGTGATCCCCTCGGTGCGGAGAGCAAAGCCCCGGGGCCCCTGGGCCCTCGGGTCCAGCCCCGCGTCCTACCATGCATCGCCCTCTGAGCGCTCTCCTCTTCCGTCTTGGTCCCGCCATGAAGTGTGGCCCGACGCCAGGGGTAAAACAGGTGATCCCCCCCCCCACCCGCCCCGCACGCTCCCCTGGTCCTGGAAACGCCTTTCAGCCGCTTTAATTACCCGTAGAGGCCCCACAACGAACCGCTTCCTCACCGCCTCGCCACCTCCCCACCAACCTGTCCCAGCTTCCCTTTTCTCCCCGCCCTTTCCCCTCGCCTCGAGCTGCAACTATTCATTTCCTGTCCCAGAGTCCTTCTGGATAAAGAGGCTTGGATGAAGGTGAAGTTGGCTGACCTGACGGGGCGCTGGGTGGGAAAGGGTATAGGACCTTTCCCTGGGCCTGAAAGGGCCGCGTTTGTCGACGGCTGGAGGGAGAAGAGAGAGTATGGAATCTATTCCGCCTTCTTTCCAGGCCCCAGGCCCCCGGGATCCGGAGCAGAGGCCTCTTAGCAGTCTGGTTTTGTGTTGGGGTGGAGCTGCCCCCTAGGGTGCAGGGGGGGAATTCGGTCTAGTGAGTTGGGTGACAGGTCCTGGAGAAATGAACTGGCCCACTCCCCACCGCCCCCACCCCCACACACGAACAGGGGACCCCAGAGGAGACTGGTCTTGTTTCCTTTGAGTGGGTGTGAGAAGTCGGTGTTGTGAGGTTCATACCAATGTTAAAACTACCTCTGGGTTTGTTGTCTTGATATTAAACCCACTCGTGTCCAACACTTAAGAGCCCACAAGGGAAAAAGATGTTTGCCTATGCACTGAGACACTCTTTTCCAAAACAGAATCTTGTTTCACCTTCTCCTTTTTCTTCCTCTGTTTGTTAAACAACAACAAAAACAGATGGTATGTTCTAAAACATAAAGGAAAAGGAATCATTGTTAGATTTAGGGTCAGTTGATTGGAGGGGGTAGCAGGGGAAATATCCTTGTCTAAACATCCCAAATTCTTAAACTCATTTTCTCTGAAATTGAGAGATTGCTTTTTTGGGACAAAGAGGTGTTTTTCCAGTGCAGATACCCATGGGAGGATTAGAGGTAAGACTACTAGTTCTTTATAATGTGGTGAAAATTAGCTGTAAGAAATATTTTTCTTCTAACGGTAGGGAGTCTTGATTTGGTTAGAGGAGGAACCTATCAGATAGAAAGACTTAAAAAAAAAAAAAGTTTGTTTATTCTAAACCCAACATGTGGCTCGAACTCACAACCCCAAGATCAAGAGTTGCATGCTCTTATGACTGAGCCAGCCAGGTGTCCCTAGAGAGGCTGTTTTGAATCATGAATCCGTATTTCAGAGGTAAGTATTCTGAAGTGTGTGGGCCTCTAAGTTGCTGGAGGTTTGTTGGCAGAGGCTGAGGTGGTTCTAGAGGTAATTTCAGGAAAGAGGGAAAGGAAAAATCCTCCCAAGACTTTTACCTGCTATGTGGTTCTGTTTAATGTAGGGAAAGGAGAGGGAGACTTGGGAAACGTGACATCTCTTACATTGAGAAGGCATGTGGAAAATAGCCTTCCTTATCTTAGGGTATTACCTATACTGTACAATGGCCTTAAGTCAACCGCCATCTACAGGCGTTAAACCAAAACATTCCCTTGCCTGCTTACCTCATCCACTATCAACCTTTCCCTCTAACTGCAGAGAGCAAAAGAGATGGTTATTCGACATAAACGCCTCCCATTTCCTTCCTGCCAACTTCCTTCCCATTGTATTCACATTTCCACTTAGTTAAGTCATCTTCTGCCTTCTTGGGGACAGTATTACTTATTTATTCTTTGTTTGCCCTTCCAAATTTACTTGCAACCTTTCTTTCCCTGCTTTTACCTGAAGAGGCTGGCCTCTAGGGAATGCATTGCCTCCGGGATACTTTGCTGGCTGGTTTGTTCTAGTTGGTTTCAGTCCATGGCAGGCAATTGCACCAAGTCAAGGGCTGGAGGAGAGGAAGGCTGAGGTATGTATTCCTCTTCCTTTCTTCTTGATTTGTTGAATTTCTGGGAGTGACTGCAGCCGCAGATCCCAAGCTCCCTAGGCTCTGGCAATATTATCTCGACAACCTACTGCACTTACAGGCCTAGGGATATAATGGGATATAATGGCTTCTCACTGTTGCTCGTCTTTGGTGCATTGACATCCCTTCTTTAGTTCCTTAACCCTGTCCCCATTTCTGTAATTGGTTTCTGTTTTGGAAATAATTGCTGCTGAACTCCTCACCGATATGGGGACCTAGTTTCTCTATCTGTAGCTTCAATATCCCCTTTACCACAGATTTGTCCAAACGATGCTCATTTTGGGGGCACCTGGCTGGCTCCGTCAGTAGAGCATGTGACTCTTGATCTCAGGGTTGTGAGTTCAACCCCCCACACTGGGCGTAAAGTTTACTTAAAAGTAAAACAAAACATCAAATAGTGCTAATTTTCAAAAGCACCCTCTCTTGGCCTCATTCCATCACCAATAATTCCTTCTTACACATTTCCTCTAAGTTTTCTGAGGCCTGAGATAAGACTGTAGGTGGAAGCCTGTTGCACACCCTACTTCACTTCCCATGCTGACTCCATCCTACATCATGAATGGTCATGCATCCAAGAGTGCAGATGCCTGGTCCACATGTCCAAGATCCATCCACACCCTTCTACCCCTAACAGTCATCCGTTATCTGTGCCTCAGGTTTAGAAATGAGCATGCAAGGGGCTGAGTTAACTCATGGAAAGAGAGACCTAGGAAGAGGCTTGTGTAATCTTGGAAAGTAGACTTGGTTCCAACTGAGTAAAGAATTCCAAGGCCTAAAAGGGAGTGTGCGGGCTCTAGGTGAGCATGTCCCCTTAGCCACATGGACATGGGTGGAGCTGGCGGGGGGAGCCAGACTGGGGGCTCTCCTTAAAGTTCAGGGCCCAGGCAAGTTCCCTGATGGTTCAGGTCTAAGCATGATGCTTTTTTTAACAATCATACTTTTTGAAAACAATGTCTACCCTTGGGTTCTCTTATTTTTTCCACTTCCATGACCTTTCTCAACCTGCTGCCGTCACATTCCATTGAAATGGCTGTTGTCAGTGTCACTGATGTCCCCGTTAGGATTGTCAGTGAACTCACTTTACTTGGACCACCTGCAGCCTTCATCACTGCACATTTCTCCCTCCATCTTGGCCTCACGGTTTTCTTTTTTTCCTTGTCAGACTGCTTCTTACTCTTTTTATGAACTCGCTTTTCTCTGTTCATCCCTTAGCTTGTGGTGTTATCTTGGATTCTGACTTGGGCTTTTCTCCTACTTATTGAGATTATAACCTATTAGTTACTCTATTCCTGTTGAGCTACCTGCTCTTCCTCAAGTGTGCCCTGCTCTCTCAAACCCCAGTGCCTTTGTGCACATCACTCCTTCCATACTCTCTTTGCCTGGTGAACTTCTGCTGGTTGGGAAAGATTTGGCCTAAGCCTTGCCTCCTCTGTAACCTTTCTCTGACATGTACTCTGTGGTCTGCATTCCCTTGGAGTACCTAATATCCCCTTTGATCATTGCATTTTTTGACCTTGTATTTAGAATTGCCAGATAGAATTCTAAATGCACAGTTACATTTGAATTTCAAACAAATATTATTTTTTGTATAAGTATGTCCCAAATATTATGTGGGATATACCTATACTAAAAAAGTTATCTATTATTTATCAGAAAATTAAATTTAACGGGATGGTCTGTATTTTTATTTGCTAAATCTGGCGGCTGTACCTAGAATGTTAGAATAATTTACATGTTTGTTTCCCTCGTAGACCATAAACTCATTGAGGGCAGGCACCATATCCTTTGTCTCTGTGTCCTGGTGCCTGGCATGTGGCATGCATTAAGAGAAATGTGTGCAGTGACAAGTTCTTTAAGTTCTGGGAGCACTCTCCTGTCTCATCTAAAAGGACCTTTCCTGCCTTAAAGTTCAGTGTATTTCATTCACTGATCTCTCTTCTAGCCTCTTATAAAGTCTTGTCGTTCACAGTTCTTCATTTATACAGTTTGGTTCTCTAGATGATAGTCAGATTGGGAAGCTTCAGATTTTGTCAAAAGGCTGTCTAATTTTCATCTGTATGCCCTAGGCGAGTCCTCTTTGCTGATTGAATGATTAGGTGATGACTTTAGTTAGTACTGTTGGCCATTAGCAGACATTATCAGTGAATATGCTTAGTTGACAAAACATGTTTAATAAAGAGTCACATCCCATAGCACAGGAACCACACTCAGGGTAACACATATGTACTAATTCACAGCATTAAATGGAGTAAATGCTTAATTTTTATAGTGTAATTAATGGATGTACTGGCAGATCCTTAACCAGCCCTCATTTAGGTTCTTAGACAGAAACTATGCGTATAAATATGTGTCTGAATGAACTCATCTCTGAGAGAAATTATGTGACCCGGAAAGCCAAAAGCTGCTATTCTGATAACTGGCATTTGCCAAAGAAAGGGGTTCCAGCTAATCTTTGTGCCCTGGGTGCTAAATTAGCTGACATGAGTCAGAAGCCCAGCACAGGGTACAGAGTAGCAAAATTGATTAATTCTGGTGGAAAGGAAGGTAAATAAAATGGGAAGCCAGAGGTGGGTAAATAAAATGGGAAGATTCAGAGAAGTCCGTTGTATTATCTGAAAGAGTCAGAGTGGAGAGCTAGTGCCATACTGTCCAATTCAGTAGCCAATAGACACATGGGACTATTCAAATTCAAACTAAATAAATAAAATGTAAATAATTTAAATGTAAATAAAATTTAAAATATAGTTCCCCAGTCACATTAGCCACAATTCAAATACTCAAGAGCCACACATGACTCAATAGCCACATAAGACCACCATATTAGATGGGACAGATATAAAACATTTCCATCATTGCAGAAGTTTCTTGGACAGTATTGACTAGAGTTCCTGAATATGGGAAACTGATGCCAAGAAGCTGAGGCTGTCGGTCTAGGGACGTGGAGACTGCGGGGACATGACTGCCATATTCAAGTATTTGAAGGGTTGCCGAGAGAAAGAAAATAAGCAGCCAGTTCTGTGTTAGTAGGAGGAACCAAAGAGAGGGAGGAGGTATACTTTACAGCAACTAGAGATTTTGATATATAAATTATATCTTATCACCCCATCCTTTCCTTCAACCAACAAACGTTTATTGAGATTCTACAGTGTACCAGAAGGCACTATTCAAGGCCTGGGAATACTGGAGTGAACAAGCCAGACACAGCTTGTGCCATGATGGATCTTCCCATTCCACTTAGGACCAAGTAGAAGGAATGAGCCCCACACAGTTGCTGTCCCCGCCCATCCTCTACCACAGTTCTGCCTCCTCATTCTCTTCCCTCCTCTAAGGTGCCAGGCTCTTTCTAATCAGTATACCTTTGCCTATATTATTCTCTCTGCTTGATTCATTTGGTTAGCTCATGCTCATCCTTCAAATTACAGTTTCTTTTTTAACTTTTTATTTTTAAAATTCTTTACATCAATAAATGTGTATTTATTTTGAGAGAAAGGGAGATGGAGTGAGCGAGCATGTGTGCACACGTGAGCAGGGCAGGGGCAGAGAGAGAGAGGGAGAGAGAGAATCCCAAGCATGCTTCCCACTGTCATCACAGAGCCTGACTTGGGCCTTGATCTTACAAACCATGAGATCATGACCTGAGCCCAACTCAAGAGTAGGATGCTCAACCCACTGAGCCACCCAGGCGCCCCCAAACTGCAGTTTATTTATTTATTTTTTTAATTTTTTTTTTAACGTTTTTATTTATTTTTGAGACAGAGAGAGACAGAGCATGAAGGGGGGAGGGGCAGAGAGAGAAGGAGACACAGAATCGGAAGCAGGCTCCAGGCTCTGAGCCATCAGCCCAGAGCCCCACGCGGGGCTCGAACTCACGGACCGTGAGATCGTGACCTGAGCTGAAGTCGGAGGCTTAACCGACTGCGCCACCCAGGCGCCCCCCAAACTGCAGTTTAAATGCTACTTTTTCATCACTCAGTTTTGATCACCCTGTAATTTTTTCTTCTTGGCCTTCTGTGGACAGAGAGAGAGAGAGCATCCATTGCTACTTTACTAGCTTGGGTCTAGTTACTTAACCTTTCTGTTCCTTAGTTTTTTCAAATGTTTCATCTAAGATGGGTGTAATAATACCTTAAAAGACTGTGACAAATGTTTATTGTTTAGAACAGTGACTGGCCAGTAAGAAACTTAGTTCCCTTTCTTCTCAGGAGACTAAACATCCTAATGCCTGATTTTCTTTTAAATGTCAGTGAAGGACATTTAACCAAATAACATTGACAACAGCATAATGATAAAGATAATGATAGGTATTAAGTATTTTCCATATATTATTTAAAATAATCTTCAAAACAGCCTCGTGAGGTAGATCCTATTATTATCCTCACTGATCTACAGAAGAAGACACAAAAACTTAGATTTAAAAACGTAACTATGTTGGCTTTGCACTGTGTCAGCCTGGCTAGGCTAAAGTCCATTTTTCAGAGTTGTCTTTCCCATGGAATCCTAGTTAGGATGGGCCACAAAACAGTCTTGAGCGACTGGGAGGGTGGAAAGAGCAGTAACCACCTTGTAGGCGATCAGCTGGCTCACCTCACTGATAGGAGGCAGCCTTGAGGCAGCACGTGTCCCACCTTCCCCAGCTTGTTTGACTCCTGAGCCAGGTGTGTGTGTGTGTGTACCTCCCTGGAGAAGGGCTCTGGATTTTGCAGGGCAGCCACACCCACAAGGTCAGATGCAGCAGGGACCGACCTAGATTCCAGTCTGTTCTTGTAGAGTTCCAGCCTATGTTTGTGGATTTCAGCCTGCTCGTGATACATATAGGATATAGATGGTATATTGCCTATTGGTTCTGCTTCTCTGATTGAATCCTGACACGCAGTTAATCCCAGAGCTGAGGTTTGGAGCTCGGTCTCACGCGGGGACCTATGTTCATAGCCATTATTCTGTACTGACTCAGAACCAACCTCTGAAGAAAGTTTTGGGATTTAAACTAATTTGTGGCTTGGTCCGGAGCCCTTTCCTTCTGCTTTTAAGTACAGTGGGATTAAGAAGTCCTTATACTCATAGGCCAAACAATCAGAGGACATTTCGCAACTGATAAAATTTACCTTAGTTTATAAAAATCGAAAATTTCTACTTCTACTAGTAGTAATGACATAAGTATGTATTTAGCATTTACTGAATTCAGGTACTGTTCTAAGTGCTTCTGTATCAAGTCAGTCTTCACAAACTTCTTAAGAAATAGAAGCAGTATTTCAAACACATGTTTTATTCATAAAAGTAAGCATTAGATTTATAAACAGTGAACTTTGTGTGGGCAAGGGACCCAGAGTTAGGAGAGCTCTTAGTTCCCTGCTCTGATAAAGGGAGGCAGATATATATGAACCACAGGTCTCCATTGGCTCCATTTTGGAGAGCATTTATCTAAAGTGCTTAGTGCATATCTGTCTGTCAGCTGTGGTACTTCTGGCTGCGTTAGCAAAACACCTATTCAAAAATAGCAGAAACTGTAAAGAACAGTTATTATGTCATAAAGCAAGAGTTCCAGAAGCACAACAGGTTCAGAGTTCATTAACTCATTGTCTCATTGATAACATTAAAAAATCAAGATTCATTCTGTCTGTCTTCTCTGCTGTCCTACACATATTGGCTTGTCCTCTTTGGCCAGCTCCCTCATGGTCTCTGACGGCTGCCCCAGCTCTAGCATCACATGCAAGTGACAACATTCAGCAGGAGAGTCAGTTTGTCTTCTCTTTCCTTTTATCAGCAGGAAAAAAGCCCACCTGGAAGATGCTTCCTCCTGTCTCATTGGCCAGAGTAGTGTCAGTTGCTCACATCTAAGCCAGTCATTGGTAAGGAAAATGGAATTAACGTTTTTAAAAAAATGTTTATTTATTTTGAGAAAGAGAGAGAGAGAGCGCGCGCACACATACAAGCAGGGGAGGGGCAGCGAGGGAGAGAGAGAATCCCAGTCTCTGGGCTGACAGCTCAGGGCTCGATACTATGAACCTGTGAGACCATGACTTGAGCAGAAATCAAGAGTTGGATGCTTAAACGACCGAGCCACCCAGGATCCCTGGAATTAGCATTTTGGGGGTATTTATTTATTTGTTATTTTTTAAAAATATAATTATTGTCAAATTGGTTAACATACAGCGTATACAGTGTGCTCTTGGTTTGGGGGGTAGATTCCCATGGTTCATTGCTTGCATACACACCCTGTGCTCCTCCCAACAAGTGCCCTCCTCAGTGCCCATCTAGTGTTTTTAATTAAATAGATCAAGGGTCACTTTCCTAGAGATACATAGGTATTAGATTTCTGAACAGACAGGATCCCTATTAAGAAAGGTAAAGGGGTCTGGTTTTATATATGCAACAGACAGGGTCTGTTATGACATCTTGAAACACAGTGCATGAAGTGTGCCTTACCCAAAGTTAGACTCACAGCTGAGTCCTGGTAGCTGTTCTTTACTACTATCTGACTCCTGTTTTATAAAAAATTTTAATGATTATCACAGATATTCATTGCTAATGCCCACCAGTAGTCATTTTTCTCCTCCTTATGGACACACAGACAGCATTTCCTAGCTTTCCTCACAGTTAGATGGAGCCATACACTCAGCTCTGGGCAACAGAATGTGGGCAGAAGTAATGTGCATCATTTCCAGGCTTGGCATATAAAATCTCTTATACACAATCCTTTTTCTCTTTTCTTCCATTAGGGCAAGGAGGCCCCACGATGGAGTGGAAGAGGTACAGCATGTAATGAGAGCGCAGATCCCTGAGTCATGGCTTGGAGGTGAGCGACCCATCTTGTATTGGTCTGGGACATAGACAAGAAAAAAGCTTCTATTATAAGATTTTGGAGTTATCAGAGAATGTATCCCGTTTTGACTAATGGACCCACCCAAATCATCTTCCTCATGCCCAGTGAGCATATGGGTTGCACATGTGGTGTGCGTGTCTTGTACCACCAAGATGGTTATCCTAATATGCATGAAGTCCTATGCATATTAAAAATAAAATCCCTTTCATGTTAGCCTTACTTAAACACTTCCAGCGATAGGGAACACAGTATTTCTAGGAAGAAATAACCTCTAGTTAATAAGAGATAACATGGGTTATAGATGGCAAATAGACTTTAGTTCCTGTGCTGAATCTCACTGATTGGAAGTGGCATCTAAAGTACTATGTAGGGAAGGATTCTAAGACCAACTCTGGGTAATTAACAATGCCTCCAGGACTCTGGAGGCAGGAATGGTAGACCCACGCCTCCGTATAGCTTCTGTGCTCTGAAAACTATCAGCAGTGGGGAGAAAGCTTATAGGAAGTAACAGAACTCAGGGGGGTTGGATCTTGGGGTACATTTCTAGGGATGATAGTATAGTTGCAATGAGAATGATGGCTTCATTTAGTGAGTGCTGTGCTGGTGCTTCATAGATGTATTATTTCCTTGTCTCATAACAAGTCCATTTTATAGACAAAGAAACTGAGACTCAAAAAGCATAAAGTAGCTTACAGGGCATCCTGTACTTAATTCAGTGGCAGAGGTAGATTTGACTCCGTGTTCCTACTCGGTAGCCTACGCAGCCTGTGAGATTGGGGAGGGGACTGATTATAGCCAGTCTTCTTAACTTCAGTTTTTGTTTGGGGTGCTATGTGGTACACTGTAGGATGTTTAGCAGCATTGCTGACTTCTGCCCATTAGATGCCAGGGGTACCCCCCTAGTCATAGGAGGGAGCCCAAATTGCCCCTGGTTGAGGACCACTGGGTTAGAGGAAGGCCAGCTCTATATTTGAAGCAATTCTCGTTCTGGGCAGGCAGGTGGTCTGGGAAGGGACTGAAGAACAAGAAGACAAAGGGTCAGTGCGGGAACTTAAGGGCCAAGGGGTCAATCTGGGTAGCCTGGGAGCCTTTGTCACCTGCTGAGGGCAACAACATGGAAGGTGACTGACTGCTGAGTCCCCTAAGTTCATGAACTACGTCTCCTCGATGTTTCTTATTAGGGGGCAGGACTGAGTAGGGCTGAGCTTGCCGCAGAAGATTCCTGTGGCCTCAAATTGAAGGTAAAGGAAGGATGTGGAGTGAGGATTTTAACCACACTGTTCATCCTAAGTACAAGAGAGCCTGCTGCTGTGGCACATCTAGGAACCATTCATTGTTGAATGAATAGTGAACAACCAGGCCAAGGGAAGGGAATAAAGCAGTTGTGCCTATTTTTGACTAAAAATATGGTACGTAACAATGTTCTTGAATAGCCACTAAACCTGCATCTGGCAGATCCCAGGCAACAAATTTTAAATGTTTGGGCAAGGCACCAGTACTAGGATGAAAGGAAAGAGAGTGTCACTTTTAGTGATAATTTATCACCAAAATCTAATAAATTCACTAAGGGCCTCTTTTTCTTTTAAACAGAAGCTTACTTTATATGAAAACAGAGATGTTCTCCTCTGGCATAGCAGAAAGCAAGTTGCTTTGGAAAAATATGAAAGGTATTTGGTAAAGCCATAACTTTCCTTGTAGGTAGCTGAGTGAGTGTTCATGTGTTTCAGTTCATATACTTATTTTTCTTTCTCTTATTTCTAAAAAGTGAATGGCTTCTTAATATACATATTTAGGGGGGCGCCTGGGTGGCTCAGTCAGTTGGGCATCTGACTTCGAGCTCAGGTCATGATCTTGCGGTTTGTGATTGGAGCCCCAGGTCAGGCTCTGTGCTGATAGCTCAGAGCCTAAGGCCTGCTTCAGATCCTGTGTCTCTCCCTCTTTCCTGTCCCTCCCCTGCTCATGTTCTCTCTCTGTCTCTCAAGAATAAAATAAAATGTTAAAAAAAAAGATATTAAAAAATATGTACATATTTAGTTAGAACACGTTTCAAAGGGTTTCTCAAAATTCAAAGCCTATTGTGGGACTGTGGTTACAGAAGGTATTTGGCCTTCATTGATTCAGAAAGAAAAGCATTGCCTCTAGGGTCACTGTCCTCTATTTTAGACTGTGCTAAAAGGAGGCACCGAAATGTTTAAACTAATTAACTACAAAGCTAACAAACATTGTTGATGAGCATATATAACTTCTGCCCTTTTCTCAAAAAAACAAGTATTACGATTACTTGCAGTTTTTTTTTTTAACACAAAGCTTGCTTTGTTTTCTTCCTCTCTCATTTCCACGTTCAGCATAGAGCACTTCACAAATCCATATTTTTTTCTGCCACCGTTCAAGATATTTTGCGATGAGTTTCGTGCTTAAATGGCATAAAGAATGGAGAGAGTGGGGACTGTTTTGGTTGCCGCTGTTCACGTTTGCCTGTTAATCTAATTACCAAGGTAGGGGCTCCAGAAACTGAGCTGCCCACATAGAAAAGCTTTCCCCCCACCTGGTGGATTATTTAGCCAAGCTTTTTAAATGGGCAGAGTTTGGGGGGTGGGGATCGAAATGAATCTTTTTTTTTTTTTTTTTTAAGTTTCTATGCAGAGCAACGGAAAGAATTTAGTGGTTGTCAACATGAGTTTAGTACAAAGGTATGGTTTAAAATGTAGGTTCATTTTGACTGAGCTTCAGGTCACGCAAGCCAAGGAAGACCTGTGCTGCTGTTTGTTTTTTGTGTGTTTTAAAAAGAGTCCTTAAGACGTAATGGAGGGAGATGAAATGGGTTTGGGCGGGAGGGGAGGGGTAGGGAGCGTCCCAAGGGAATGACGTCCATTAAAGGGTGGATACTTCAGGGGTGTTATTTCCAGAGGCTCTTAGTGACTGATTGTGTGAAAAGGGCAGCTTTGAATGAACAGCCCCAGCCAGGCCTGATTTCGAACTGTTTTTCAGTCCTTGATTCCTACAAACAAAATAAAATACCTTGTCGAATGGAGCCCATTGAGTGAGGATGATGGGTTAAGAGTGGGGGTACGAGGTGGCAGCGTGGGCACTTGTTTATCAAGGAGGAGTTGTCTGTTGTTCCTGGAGCTGGTGAAAGGAAAGACGCCAGAATCTGATGGCTAGGGTAGCATTGATGTGAAGTTACGGGGTAATCGGATTGAAAGGGGGCCATAGTATTTATGTCAGTTCACATTTCGTCAAAGGAATAATATGAGGTGCTACCTAGCTGAGGCTTTGGCCTGGGGGTTCAGTTAGCAAGCATCCAGGCCTCATTGGATTCAAATATAAATTAATTCTCACAGGAGCATTGCCTGATTAATTTATTTGCATAATAGTAGAAAAACTACAGAGTGGTTACTTTTTTTTTTTTTTTTTCCTTCTGTAGGGATTTGGACAAGAAAAGGTTTAAATTCATTTGAAAGAAGAGTGTGTGAGAAGTCAGAGCAGCTAAAGCCCCCTCTGGGGCTCCCAGAGCTGTTTTCTGGAGTGAGCACGCTTGGAGCTGAAGGAAGGCCTGCTCTGTGCAAGAAGTTTAACTCTTCTTGGGATGAAGCAACTCCTTCTGAGGCCCTTTCTCGGTACTTGCTCTGGGGGGCTTAGCTCTTGGCTCAGACGGTGGTGTCAGCTTCAGAGAAGGGACAGGCTGTCTGGCCCAAGCGAAATATCCCGTGGGTTCAGGTTCTGGTCCAAGGACATCCATAGTTTCAGAAAACAGATAGGTTCAGTTTTGACTTACTCAGCTTCACTGGTATTTCTGAAAAGCTTTTCAGGTCTGTTTGCCATCCCAGAGAGAAACAAAGTAATTTGGTTTACAAAACTTCATGCCATTCATGACCTGTTTTGACTCAGCATGTTTATTTAATAAGTACTTGCCTAGCACAGCCTGGTTCAGTATGTGATGGTGGGTGTGCCAGTGGGATCAGTGTTATTTTTTTAAAGAAACTTACATTACAAAAACACAATGGAAGAAAGGGGGCTGAAGATTCATGAGTTTCAGATTTTCAATATCAAAGTGATTTTTCCTACATACATTTCAAAAATAGAAAAGAAACTTTAAGTATTGCTATAAACATTGCTTAGCAAATCCAGCTTTGATTACTTCCAGCCTTTGCTCAAGAATAAAGAGCTCTCTTTTCATAGGACTACAGATACTATCTTTAGTATTTCTTACTCATTCTTATTACTTTTATTCCCTCATCATCCATTGTTGTGGCAAATAAAGCACCAAAGCCATTCAAATGAAGCTGCCATGTTGGCTCAAGTTCTATTTCTACAAGTTCCAGATGGAGATACTTTAAAAACAATAGCAGGGCAAATCCTATTTTCTAATTGATTGCATGATTAATTCCAAATTTTATCATGAGAACTTCCTACTATCAAAGAAATGCCTGTGGTAGATGCTCCATTAATGTTACTTTCACTTTCTCTTTGCTTAAATGCATCCAGGATGACAATTAGCAAATGCCTTCGTTACTTAGGAATATCAAGGAACAAGAGCCTAATAAAGTAGAGGGAAAGGCTGTTCCACACAATTCCACTCAGCCTACTACCCCCCTTTCTTTGGAATCTGTACTCCCCCATCTCCTATGAACACGGGTAAGCCTCTAACGGCTTTTTAAATTTTTTTTTTTTTTCAACATTTTTTTATTTATTTTTGGGACAGAGAGAGACAGAGCATGAACGGGGGAGGGGCAGAGAGAGAGGGAGACACAGAATCGGAAACAGGCTCCAGGCTCCGAGCCATCAGCCCAGAGCCTGACGCGGGGCTCGAACTCAGGGACCGCGAGATCGTGACCTGGCTGAAGTCGGACGCTTAACCGACTGCGCCACCCAGGCGCCCCATCTAACGGCTTTTTAAAAAAGACACTTGTTTTTTTATTAGAGCAATTCTAGATTTACAACAGAATTGAGAAGAAAGTACAGAGATTTCCCACACACCCCTGCTTCACATGTGCGTAGCCTCCCCCATTATCAACCTCCAGAACTGTACGCTTTTTACCAGGGATGAACCCACATTGACATGTTATATTTACCCCAAGTCCACAGTTTACCTTAGGGTTCACTGCTGGTGTTGCAGTCTATAGGCCCGGACAAGTGTATGATGACATCAATCCATCATTGTAATGTCATCCAGAGGATTTTCACTGCCCTAAAAATCCTCTCCCTACTTATTTCTCTCCCCCACACATCCTTGGCTACCACTGATCTTATTGTCTCCATAGTGTTGCCTTTTCAAGAATGTCATGTAGTTGGATTCATACAGATTGGCTTCTTTCACTTAGTAATATGCATTTAAATTTCCTCCATGTCTTTTCATGGCTTTGGTGGCTCACCTCTTTTTGGTACTGAATAATATTCCATCGTTTGGATGTCCCACAGTTTCTTTACCCATTTACCTACTGAAGGACATCTTAGTTGTTTCCACGTCCATGCAATTTTGAATAGAGCTGCTATACACATCTGTGTGCAGGTTTTTGTGGACATAGGTTTTCAAGTCAGTCCTTTGGGGGTAAATTATAAGGAATACAATTGCTGGATTTTGTAGTAAGGGTAGGTTTAGTTTGTAAGAAACCTCCAAATTGCCTTCCTAGGCACTTGTGTCATTTGGCATTCCCACCAGCAATGTATGAGAGCTCCTGTCGGTCCAGATTCTTGCCAGTGTTCAGTGCTATCAGTGTTTCCGATTTTGCTCATTCTAATGGGTGTGTGGTGGTATCTCATTGTTGTTTTAATTTTTATTTTAGAAAGAGAGTGCGAGTGAGGGAGAGGGACGGAGGGGGAGAAAGAGAGAGAGAGGGGGGAGGAAGAGAGAGAGAGAGAGAGAGAGAGAGAGAGAGAGAGAGA